>NW_024884697.1:1508638-1616644 GCF_019232065.1 Centrocercus urophasianus
ATCCTATCCTATCCTATCCTATCCTATCCTATCCTATCCTATCCTATCCAGGGAGAGCCTGGGATGGCAGAGCCTTCACCTTCGTGAACATTTCCCTGCATTCCCCTCCTAAAGGTAAACCCTGGTTTAGTTTAGAGGCATTGGCTTGGTTGATAAATTGGATGGATGGGGTTGGGAACCTGCACTGGGTTAATGATAAAAGCTGGTGAATACTCTGAGAATATGCAGAGACTAAAAGCAGCATTTGATGAGTGCTGTCCATCCTCAGCTGATCATTTCAGGTTGGCTTTTGGAAAAATTTATTCTCCGAAAGTGTGGTGAGGTGCTGGAACAGGCTGCCCAAAAAGTGGTGGAGTTGCTGTCCCTCGAGGTGTTCAAGGAAAGAGTAGATGTGGAACTGAGGAACATGGTTTAGTGGACATGTTAATGATGGGTTGTTGGTTGGACTAGTTGGTCTTAGTGGTCTTTTCCAACCTTAATGACTCAACTATTCTATGATTCTTTGATTGCAATGACTAGGGAAGAAGGATCCCTCTATCCAGTAAGACAATTTAATATGATACGGATTTTCAGAGGCATTGTAACACAAGAGAAAGGCTTAGCAACAAAATGTAACTTAATATAAGTTGTATTTTCTAGCAATGAGGAAAGCTCTTGAGGGGAGGAGAAAGAGGTTAAAAGGTTGCTTGGACAATGTTTCCCAGTGAAGCTGAGGGATTACTTTCTACTGATCTTGGTCAAAGGATGGATTGTGGTTGGAAAGTGCTCTGCAGCCTGTTCACACATTGGCTGAGCAGCCCACAGGGCTTCGCCAGAGAGACTCTCATCCCTAGTTCAATGCTGATGTGAACTCAGCGTCCCCCATCTCTGTGCTTCTGGATTTCAGGCTAGGACTTCCAACCCCTTTCAGCCTCATAACATAATAAAAAATGACCTGAAATGATCACTGAGCCCGTTCCTCCATGGATAAGTTATCGCTGCCTGAAGCAGGGCAGCCTGCAGTTTTATCATCTATAGATGGCTGCTGCAAAGTCTTTTTACTACTTTTTTTTCTCTTCACTCTCTTCACAAACTAGCTAGCTAGTGTCATGGATCAATAACCAAACCACAGAGCATTGAAGACGGTTAGAAATTCCAGCTAAGGACAAGACCTAGACTTGCAGCATCAGATCCACTCAGTCAGTCTGAAGATGATACTAATAATCCATCCTAACTTCCCTTGTGCCTTGTGCTTAAGTATGACTGCAGTAGATTGATGGCAGCTTGGAATACAGTCACCTCTAGGGTGGATTGCTTGCAATAGTGACATGTGGAACAGCCAGCTGATGGACACAGAGCCCAACTGCAATGACAGGAGAGGTTCAGTAGTGTGCAGTGGCATTGCATGTTGATTCTCTGTAATTAATCCTAATAGAGTGCAGGATATCCTTCAAAATTGGCTGATGACCTGTATTTAACTACTCAGCCTCACCAGTTTTGGTTTACAGAAATGATACATACACACTGGAACTGTCTCCTTTCTTCCCCAGTGGGGAAACAGATAAAAATATGTGTTTTCTCTGTATTAGGTCACAAAGTGTTATTTTGGGCACCTTCCAGAACTGATTCATTACTTGTCATCTTGCAGAGTGAGAGGAATGTAAGGCTCTACCACATGACATATTGATTCCTTGACTTGATTAGTCAATGTATTGAATACCTCTGCTTTCCTAATCTAATTAATGTAAGATAAATACTCTATGCTGAGGCCTGGAGTCACATTCTAAGAGTAATCAGGGAGTAAGAACGATTAAAACCAGAAGGTTTCATGGATAATTTATGGACTACTTGATACTACTGGCAGATTGGGCTACTTTGGAGGCTCTGTGTGGTCTCTGGCTTGAAATTGTGTCTTTGGATGGCTCCACATCAAGACTCCTATTCATCCCTCAGCTCTAGATAGCAGAGGAATAGCTGATAGCTCAAGAGGGTCTCTGAGAGGGTCTGGTCCTCTGGGTGAGACACTGATGTAGGATTCAGAATATTTGGTTTCACCTCGTACCAGCAGTGGAAAAGTCACTTTCATTATGGCATTGAGATAATCACCAAATCTTCCTAGGATTAGCTGTCATCCATAAAAATATGAACGTAAAAGTCACTCTATGTTATTTATTTGGTTGTTCTTTCTCTTGACTTGGTATGGTTTGATAGAACCATACAGTGTGGGCATATGAGGACTTTTCATTTGTTCATAAATCCCCATGAAAATTCAAAAAGATGATTGAGATCGTGGAATTGTAGGGGTTGGAATGGACCTCTGGAGATCATCTAGTCCAAGCCCCCTAATAACACAGGCTTCCTGCAGTAGGTTGCATAGCAAAGCATCCAGACAGGTCTTGAGTATCTCCAGAAAAAGAGACTCTACAATCTCAAGAGATACTACAAGAGATGTAGCTACAAGAGGTAGAGCTTAGCTCTAGTCTGTCACTGTCTCAGTCCAGGTCTTAGTGCTTCAAGACAAGCAAATACTCTGGATTAGTAAGAATATATGGGCTAGGAAAGGTGATGATATTTAGCATATCACATCCATGAATTTAATCAGTCCTACTGTAAAGCAAGTAATAATCATGATTATCCCTGTGATGGAGACAGGGAAGAGGAGGGAGAGTTGGCTTAGCCAGTGAAGGGAAATGTGTGCTGTGGGCATGGGGAATTCCTGGAGACTGTTGGACCGGGTGCTCTTAGTGGTCTTTTCTAGCCTGGTTCTATGAGCTTGGTCCCAGTCACATCCCAAGGTAAATTCTGCCTTATAAAGCAGGAAGCCTGGCAGGGCAGATTGTTATAGGAGACTCATTTTCCGTCTGCTTTATGCTGTCCTCCAACAGTGGGGGTTCTTACAACACCCTGGTTAGAAGACAAATGCCTGTTCTGTAAACTTGAGGAATATCTGGATGTGGGATCACTTCCTGCAGCTCCCCTCCAAGCAGCTAATATGAGTGATAATCTTGGATGTTTATGGCATTCACCAAAGAATGGGACAAGAGTCCTGTCACCTGCGAGCTGCTGTGAGATGAGGAAAGGTGCAGTGGGCAGTGAGGGTCGTGACAAGCTCCATCTCCCTTGATAGCAGCTGCGTGGTGCTTAAGATGAAGTGAACATTTTTTTTTCAGGGAATGGGGAGCAGGGGCACAGGGTCACTGGTAGCAGCGACAAGGCTATTTATTCCTATTTCCTTTTTTTGCATATGAGTTTTCCCAGGTGAGAGCACGATGTACAGGGAAGGCAGGGGCAAGGGCAAGTTCAGCAGTCAGAGGTAATTGCATTTTCCTCCACAATTGCCTTCAGGGCTGAGACATGGCCCTTCTGTGCCTGTTTGTCTCCCCACAATGCATCATAGAGAATTGGTGTAAAATCCAGTTAAAAGGCCACTTTTGGGTCTCAGCTGCTGCAACACAAATTGCAGATGAATTTTTCCTCTCCTGTATATGCCTGACAGGTTTTGTCATCCAGCCCCATATGTCTGGGTTGCATCTCTTCTCTCAGCTTGGTTGTTGGTCTCTCATCACAACCTTGCTAGTTGCTTGTGAGCTTTTGTTGAACAAGGCTGTAGAGCAGACTTTGTGTTTTACAGCAGTGTCATTAAATAAAGATATGTCTTCCTAAACGTGTAAAATAGTGCCTGAGATTGATGGGGTGTTGGAATCAGTAATCACAAATCCAGCTGTTCTGAGGAACCTGAAACAAAGATGGTGCAGGACATTGAGGAGAGTGTAGTAGGATCTGAGGAAGCTTTGTAGGGTCCATTTATCACTCTCTTGGCAGAGAGATACAATTTATATGGTCAGAACATAAATCTTGTTGAAGTTGCATGAGACTCCATATGGGCAGCTGAGCACTCAAGTCTATAACAGTGTTAGTGTGGTCCTCCTACCTAACACTCTACCTTCTTGCTCTTTTTGCTTTCACTGTTTGATATCCTTCATCTTCTCCTCGCCTTAGGGGAACAAGGAGCCCAGAGAGGCTGTGGATGTCCCATCTCTGGAGACATTCAAGACTGGGTTGGTTTGAGCCCTGATCTGATCAGATTTAGTGGCTGGCATCTCTGCCCATGGCAGGAAGGTTGGAACTGGATGGTCTTTGAGTTTCCTTTCAGTCCAAGCCGTTCCATGATTCTATGATGATTCTGCACTTCTGTAATTCTGTGATGATATTATGATTCTGTGTTACTTGGGCACAGCAGTCGCTTTCAGGGATATTTACATTCTTCTGAATTAGCCTACAGCTGTTGTAAAGCACTGTGCTACCTGTCCATATGTGGATTTACTGGGAAAAGGAGATTGTCACAATGGTTCATTCCATTTTAGGTACTATACCTTCATACCCTTCCCAATAATCTAGCCTGCATGTCCTTCCTGTACCTATTAGTTTTCCTCCTACCATTTGATGGGAAGATTTTTCTGCTTTTCCATATTCCTCAAAAAAGCACCTTTCCATTCAGTCTTCTGTTTTGAAACCTGGAATAGTAAGTCCTTCATTATTCTGTCCCCATCACTGCACAGCCACTCTTCTCTGGATTTAGGCCATTTTTTGTGCATCCCAGTTCCCACTTCCAATTCACAACCGCAGAATTGCTGTTTGGTGAGTCTGCAGATGCACGCACGGAAGGATCCTAAGAAGTTGGAATAAGCTTTGGAAATTAAATAATAAATAAGGACACTCTTCCCCTCCCCACACATGCTATGTGTTGCTTCAGCAAACGTTGAATAAATCACAGAGCTGTGCGATAATAAATCTTTCATGAGATTGGGGCCATCTGAACTTCAGCGATTGTGTGGGGAATGTATAAATTTCACGTGCAGATATAGTGTAAAAAAAAAAATCTTTAGATTAGTTATTAACTTTGGAAACACTTGATGAGTTTTGATTCATTAAGTGTTTCACAGTCTTGTTAATTTAATAAGTACCGATGAGGCTGTAATGTAAGACAACAATCAGTAATTTGGAAGGGGGGGAATAATGAAGTAGTCATTACACAGCAGAATGTTTAATCAAAGAATGTGGAAACTTAGAGTTTCACATTAATGAAAAGGTTGGAGATTTAAAATTAATATTAGGTCTGACACAGGGAGGCTTTCTCTACAAGCAGATATGGCTTACGTAATTGCTCAGAACAGAATTAAAATGCCTGTTATTCTAATGGCTTTACCTTCTGTAACTGGATCCCCAAGCTCCATAGGTAGAGTAGATATAGAGCTATAGCAGTTGTTGTCCTCAAATCCCTGAATATGACTCATCTGTGGAGATGAGACTACCTGCAGCACGAGGGTGACAAATCATGATCAAATTGGCTCCTGTTGAGGAGAGCACTTAAGAACCTGCTTAAATGTAAGCAGGTCCTGAAGTACTTCACTGAGCAGGAGTGTACACAGGGAGAAGGTTAAGTACTTTATTGAATTTCGGACTCCCAAACCTACTGACAGTTCACAGCCTCAGCAGGAGTAAATGGGAAGTTCAGGGGAAACTTGGGTATTGATTAATTCTGACTGATCCTCAGCCTTACCCTGGTTCTGGTTCCACCAAGCTTTATCTTTTTAGAGTTTTCTTGTCTCTCCTGCAGCATCATTTCATTTCATTTGCAGTCTCTTGCCTGGGGATTGGTTTATACTTTATTTTGGGTTAAACTAAGAGGGAAAACAGGGACGAGATAAGCGCAAATCTATTAGTTTTCACATCTTTTTTCTTCACTGGTCTCAGTCTACCAATTTGATACTGTTGAGATGGTATTGCAGAAGTCATGATGACACCTTCAGTAGTCAAATGTGTTCTTACATAGAATGTGGTAGAGTTTCAGAATCTGTAGAGGTGTGTGGAAGTCAAGTGTTGCTTTGACAACACAGTACTTGCATATCTAAGGTGAAGTTCTTGGATAACTTCTCCGGAATCACAATTAGAGCCTAACAGCAAAGACCAACCATTCATGAATCCATTGCACATTTTTCTCAGAACTTGGAGCTATGTTAAAAAAATTGGGAATATTTGCTGTTATCAGCAAATCTCAGACTTTAGTATTTTCTAGGGTCCTGTGCTTGAATGGAGAAACAGGCATAGCAAGTGAGATTCAACTCACCTATGTATACCATGGGGAAATTTCCATCTGGCTTGTCATTTGGGATCATACTGACAGCGTCAGTATATACAATATATGTATTATATATACATAATGTATACTGTGCTGAGGCCTCTTTAAGTAGAAACTATTGTTGTCTGCATTAACCCAGTACGAGCTGTTTGAACAAGTTTTTATTCTGTTATGAGGCTCAGACCTATTTTCCTCCCTCTTGGATGCACACTTCATGCACACATTGTCTTCTGGCTGTTGGATAAAGGGCTAATGCCTTTCCCATCTTTAAATTTCTTTTTGTTTTTCCAACCGATTTTCCAAGAATGGAAGGTCTGACTTCTACAGTATTCTTTTATCAGTGGTGAAAGTAAGAATAAGTGTGGAAGAGAGGTCTGGAAACACTCTGAGCCAGCAGTGTGCCCTTGTGGCCAAGAGGGCCAATGGCATCCTGGGGTGCATTAAAAAGAGTGTGGCCAGCAGGTCGAGGGAGGTGATCCTCCCCCTCTATTCTGCCCTGGTAAGGCCTCATCTGGAGCACTGCATCCAGTTCTGGGCTCCCCAGTACAAAACAGACAGGGACCTCTTGGAAAGAGTCCAGCGGAGGGCCACAAAATGGTGAAGGGCCTGGAGCATCTCTGCTATGAGGAAAGGCTGAGTGAACTGGGTCTGTTCAGCCTTGAGAAAAGAAGACTGAGAGGGGACCTGATCCAGGTCTATAAATATCTAAGGTGTGGGGGGCAGAATGGCGAGGCCGGACTCTTCTCAGTGGTGAGTGGAGACAGAACAAGGGGAAACGGCCGGAAACTGCAGCATAGGAAGTTCTGCACAAATATGCGCAAGAACTTCTTTACAGTGAGGTGACGGAGCACTGGAACAGGCTGCCTGGGGACACTGTGGAGTCTCCTTCTCTGGAGATGTTCAAGACCTGCCTGGATGCCGACCTGTGTGACCTGCTGTAGGGAACCTGCTTTGGCAGGGGGGTTGGATTCAATGATCTCTGGAGGTCCCTTCCAACCCCTACAATTCTGTGATTCTGTGACTCGCATGTGGCCAGGTAATAGACCTGCAGAGAAGTCCTGAATCTTGTCTGGAGGAAGGATGCTCAGACCTCAGAGTGCTGAAGGGTTCATGCAGCACATAAAGTACTGGGAATAACCTAGAGTTACAAACAAGAGCTTTCAAACATCTCACCATCTTCCCAGGAGCAGAAGTCCAGGCCATTCATAGAACAAGAGAATTCCTTAGGTTGGAAAGAACCTTAATTCATCTAGCTCTCATCCCCCTGTTGTAGACTTGTTTCCACCCACCAGCTCAGGCTGCCCAGGGCCCCATCCAACCTGGCCCTGAACACCTCCAGGGATGGGGCATCCACAACTTTGGGCAAGCCATTGTCAGCTCAATCTCATGCGTCCTAAGGGCAGGAGCAGGGCTGTATTTGGGTTTCATGCAATGCACGGGATCTTTGACCCTTGGGGAAGCAGCTGAGAGATGGTGGGGGCATGGACCTGGGCCATTCTCCAGGTATTGTGCTCAATGGGATGCTGTGATAACTTGGTGCACAGCAGCAATGCTAGCGGTTGGGGCGGCTGTTCCTGAGAGTATTTGCAAAGCAGACTCTGGCCCAGAATTAACTCCATCTGTTTCAGAAGCAGGGAGTGTGCTGCGTGTGTTGTGTAATGCCAGAGATTTCACACCAAGCTGAGCAGTCTCAGTTCACTTTCCAACAAACTGCCTTCCATAAGACATTGCAGGACAGCTGTCCTGGAGAGACCAGTCTGTTTTGTGCTGGACAAATACATAGAAATCTCCAGGCTGGCAGAGAGTTCTTCAAAAAGCCCTACAGGAATTTCTCAAATCCCTCTGTAGCTCCAAGCCACGTTCTTCTCACCAACTGTGGTAACTTTAAGGGGACAGTAGGCAATCCAGCCTGCAGCTCTTCAGCACAGCCAGACATTGCCTCTACAGCCACCAGAGAAAAGTAAGAACTGCCTTCAAAGCACTTACTGTACTCATATTGAATATATTTTTTGTCAGTTTTTCTTTGTGAGCTGTACAAGGAGACTAAGTCTGACATTCTTGGGTAATGGGCCATCTGAATGGGTCATCACTCTTATCAGGGTGGATCTTTTGTGTGTAGTCATGGCCCACAAGATGTTGGTCTGATATCCCAAGGTGGTTGAGGAATGAAATAGACCGTAAAAAGAACTTACAGCATGGGTCACAAGATGCCACAGGACCATAAAATGCTACTATTTCAGTGAATGAATTGCTATCCATGGCATACCTGGTAATATCCATGACTTGATTTTCCTGCATTGTCACCATTGACCATACAAAGTTCATGTAAAAACTCTCAGTTCTCGTTCATCTTTTTTTCACTTTCCTCCGTATTTTTACCTTCCTCTATTTTTTTTCTCTCTCTTGGGAATCTCTCTGTATCTCAGGGATGTACAGTGACAGAATGTGCATAAGAAATCCCTGCTCTTCCCTGGTGGCTTTTAAATGTTCCAGATATGTCATCCATTAACAGTGGGTGAGTCAGAGTGCTTGCATATGAGCTACTTCATTTATGATTTCTGCTCAGCTTTGTACCAGTATGTCCCCTGGAGCCACAGCTTGTGGCTAAAAGGTGAAGAGGTGCTAATGAAGTTTCTGTGAAGTATGAGGCTGAAGTAGTGATTGTTGGTGGCACATGCAGAAGAGATTCATGAGAAAAGGGTAGATATGGCACTTAGGGACATGTGTTCATAGGCACGGTAGCGATGGGTTGATGATTGGACTAAATGACCTTAGTGGTCTTTTCCAATCTGAATGATTCTATGATTCTGTGTCTGATATGTCCTGGCCAGATCTTGTCAGGATTAAGGACAACGAAACTGCTCATCTGACACAACATGGTGATGTACTAAAATGTAATGCAGCATGTGTTCAAAGTTAATAATGATTAAAGCAGAAAAAAAAAATAAAAATAGCCTGTGCACCACAGGAAAATGTGTGGGAAATTTTTTCCACCAAGAGTCAACTAATTTATTTAGAGATAATGGTCTAAATAGATGTATTATCCTGCAGCAGATCTAATAGTAAGCTAATCATAGAATCATTAAGGCTGGAAAAGACCTCTAAGATCAACTAGCCCAACTGTCAATATTCTAATATGTCTGGGAAAGCAGGCATGCATTCAGAAATGGAAACCTGAGGATATTTAAGTCTGACCCCAAACTGTGCCTGATTTTTTTTTTTTTTTAAATTAAGAGTGTGTCTAATACAAGACTGAAGTTTGCTCTATCTCTTTCTATTCTGTTAAAGAAACTATAAAGGTGCAAGATATGGGTTAGAGCTGGGTAGGGGCATCATTTCCAGTTGAGAGCTGGACCTATATAGCCTGAGTTCTCAGGGAGGCCCAGTTTCTAACAGGGTGCATTGGTCCCACAGTCCAGGAGCAACAGACCACTCTAGGAACTGAATGTACTTGGGAAGTGGGAGATGAGATGGAAGTGCAACACCCTTCATCCCTATGATAGGTAGCTTCCACGTACTCTGATTACATTCACATCTGTATGTTTTGTTAAAGGGAAACCATGTGCTATTTTTTTTTCATTGTTTTTCTTTTGTCATATTCATAACTTCTTCTTTCATCCAATTCTCATTTTTCCCTCTCCTCCCAATACATTGCTTGCATTATTGCTTTGGAAGGAGTGATCCAGCAAGTGAAGGTTCAGTGAGTTTCATGCATGCAGGGTTTTCCAGACTGCTGCTTTTGCCATCCGTGTCCTGATCACTAGATGCAAGATGGATCTTCTTTTGTCTGACTTGTTTGACAAACTTAATGTGCAGCCACATAAATTATTCTTCCTCCAGGCAGTGAAATGTTGTGCTGTCCCTCTGCTTATGACCCAGGCATACTGACATGGGGTTCTTCCTACCAGGCAACACTGGGAGGGGATTCTCTCCTATCAAGTACCCATGTATGGTCCCACGTTGGACACTTTGTGGGATCCTAAGTGCGTTCTACACACACTCAAGACACTATCTTACTAGTTGTAGTATGTATAATGAACACTATATTAACAAAATTTATGTGGTACAGAAAACAGACCTCACTCTAGATTGCAAATGGGGTATGAGTGACTGCCCAAAGAAGAAGTGGATGCCCTGTGCCTGAAGGTGTTCAAGGCCAGGTTGGATGGGGCCCTGATCTTGTGCCTGATTTAGTTGGCAATTCTGCCTATGGAATAGAGGTTGGAATTAGATGATCCTAATCCATTCTATGATTCTGTGATTCTATGCGTTCATGACATGGGGCATGTGCTCATAAAATACCCAGGTCGTAGTCTCCACAAAGCATGCAGCACACAAAGGACTGAGTAATACAGCAGATGCAGTGCAAGAATAGCATGTTGATAGAGCTATGTCTCAAGGGCAGCATGCACCTCATTTTTGCATCTCTTGATCTTCCTGCGAACGTGTGCATACGTGGGATGCAGATGCACACCAACATCCTGTCTTCAAACACATCCATGCATGAAGTGACTGAATGGAAACGTGACTTGTCATAAATATGACACTTGTTTGTATACACATAAACGTAGCATGTGCTTCATTACGTGATGGGAGAGACACATCACATGTGCAGATCAAACCTACATAATGCGTGTCTCACGCACTTGTACAGCATGTGCATTGAGGAAGCTATATCCATAACACATATTTTTACAGCAGGCACAGGAACAGATGCCCAGTACATATGGATCTATATTACAAGCACAACACTCATACAGAATGGGCACGTTACAATGGGCATAAGGAAAGCTCTGGCTCTTTCCCCTGTTCACAGAGGAAGTGCCTTCTCAGCATCAGCTTGGTTTTCTTTTATTAGTTTTCTGGGAAAGGCCATGCATTACAGATGTCAGCTCATGTTGTATGGCATATTCCTTGCCTTTTCTTAAATAACTGCCTCTAAAGAATCATTTGTCTTGAAGGTGTTTTTACGCAAAAGTGAAGATTGTAAGCCTAAAGGAGAGCACATAGAAATAAATCTTAGGGCAAATAGTGAATCATGCATTAAAATATGCTTCAAGTTGTGTTTTTCATTTTAATAGTATGGGACAACATGCACATACCAATGCTTCCAGTGTGGCCAGAAATGCCTGACCTGTCCAAAAAATCATGCCACTTTGCTTGTCTATTTCTATGCCTATTATTTTCCTCTCAACTCAGGAGAACTGATTTCCTATGTTAATGTCCAATATACATTTGATTATTGTCTAATCAGATATGTGTATAACTGGTAGTTGGTCTGCCAACTTCTGATTTCCATTGATTGCATAGGGAATCAGTGTCAGGCAGTGCTAAGTGCTGATGTGAATCTTCCATCATTTCCTTAAGAAGAAGCATAGTAAGAGACATTCAAATCCATCTTGGATGCTACAGTAAAATCGAGACGTCCCCATATGCACCGATTTACTCCAGGGTGCATTTTTATGTGGGTATATTTATATCTGCCCGACATTTTATGTGAATGCTATTGTAGCACTGGACAAGAGGGAATGGCATGATGTTGCACCAGGAGAAGTTCAGGTTGAATGTTAGGAACTTTTTTTTTCTCTAAAGGGGAGTGGTGATGCATTGGAACAGGCTGCCAGGGAAGTGGTGGAGTCATCATCCCAGGAGGTTTTTCAAGAAATATGGAGATGAGGCGCTGAAGGGTGTGGTTGAGCATAGAGAGCATGGTGGGAATGGGTCGGTGGTTGGACTAGATGGTTTTAGTGGTCTTTTCCAGCCTAATGCTTCTGGGATTCTATGATTCTGTATCTGTTTAATCATGGCTTACACGTCAGTTTAGTTGCTACTGAATGATACAGAGAGCTAGTTTAGCTAACAAGAACAGTTTTAAACACAAGTCAGCAAACAATGTTCTAGCTTAACTGTGCTAGTTTAATTCAAAATGAAATAACTCTTGAGCATTAGGCAAATCCAGAGTATTGTAACTTCTCTTCTTCTGTTGATGCTAAAGGTGTGCTCACCTCTATTTTCACATTGAATCACATCATAGAATCATAGAGTAGCTTGGGCCTGGGACCTTGAAGATCATCCAGTTCCAACCATCCTGCTGTGGGCAGGGCTGCCAACCATTAGTTCAGGCCACCCAGGGCCCCATCCAACTTGGATGAGCATTTCAACCCTAAATGAAAATAAATTATTTACATCACTAATGCTTTGTCCCATTCTGTGTGAACTCTGGTGACGGTGGTCGCATTTCTCCATCATCTCCCAAGATGACTAGTCAACAAGACATTCTAAGAGTAAAACTGCAGAAAAGTTTTCCCTATAATGGGGGTTGGGAGCACTTATGCAATCAGCAAATCAGCATTTGCAAAAGCATTACTTCATGCTTTATATGCTTTATATCTTGTCACCAACACCTAGAATGTATCAACATTTTTAAGTTAGCTGTAACGTGTGCCTTGGGGAATAAACACAAGGATACAGCTAAAATGCGGATCTATATATAACTCCACTGAATGAATGTACTGACTGTTACTTGTCAGGTATTTTGTCTAATGAGGGTTGATCTCTGAGTGCTGGGGATCTGCAGACCAGGCGCTCCACCACTAATCCTTGGCTAGGAGTTTTAGCCCTGCAGTTGAGCTAGTGTCAGCTTCCTGTGTCCCTTCATGGACAAACATGTTAGATGAAATTCTCTGCAGCCTCTCATGGCTATAGAGCTGTGGTTGGCCCAATTTAACTTTGCTCGACTGATTATTTGCTAATGTCGATCTTGCCACTTCTCCATGTCTGATCTCCACTTCAGCTTTGTGGTCAGCTGAGGCTTGGGTCAAATCAATTGTATTGGAAATCGGCTCCCATGAGCAAGATTGGATTTGTTTCCCCTCAAGATCATTAAGGGATAGCTTTTTTTGTGGAGGAAGGGCTGTTTAGTAATCAGTAGTGTGTAGAAGTTGGGGAAAAAGTGCCTCGTCCTTTCATGGGAAAAGGAGGATCCCATTGTTACATAGCAGAGAAAAACAATCAGAAATACAGAAAAGCTAACTGTCAGTGAAACATACATGGCCTAATTTCCCAATGTGCTGCATGATCTTGATGGAAATGTAGAAAATCAGGTCAGTAGTTAATTTGCATCTTTCAACGTCACTGACTTTGACCTTCATGTTGACCTCCTGGTCCTCAGGCTTTACTGTTACTGACTTGTGCTACTTACCCTCACCTCTTGCTCATCTTTCCTTTTCTTTCTACTCTGCATTTAGTGTCCTTTCTTCCTTTCTTCATGATGCTGCTTTTCTTGGCTCTGGTACCTGAAGTATATCCCATATGTGATTTGGTTTGGGCATCTAGGTCCTCTTGAGTCCTGTGATGATATCAGCTGCACAGAAATAGATCTATGAGAAACTGTTTTTCAGATGTCTTTTCTAAGTACCATACTGTACAGGTCCAGTCCTTTTCTCTCAAGCTGGCTTTGAGAAATACCTTTCATTTGTTTACTTTTTTTTTCATATTTAATCACTTTCTTGCCAGCAGATAAGTTTCTCCTGATCTGTTGTATATTTAGGTTTTTTTTTATTTATTTTATTGCTTGTTTATGTTTTTCTCTCTCCTCTCCTCTCCTCTCCTCTCCTCTCCTCTCCCCTCCCCTCCCCTCCCCTCCCTTCCCCTCCCCCTTTCCTTGTTTCAACAGCAGATGAGACATTTTTCAATCTGAATGCTGCAGCACTTGTTGATTTGAGTTTAATATAATTGCCTTTAAAACCTAGGTAGTTTCACATTAAATTATGAGGAAAAAAAAAGTCAATTATGAGGCAGCTAATAGTTAGTTAATCATGTTATAAATTGATAACTGCTTAGGATTCTTGAAGTTCTTGCTGAGTTTGTCTCTGTCTTTGTTGACAAACTCATGTCACCAATGGAATCCCCACTTGGCATGAAGTTATTTAATATAGCAGGATTAAGAAATGTAAAGTGCCCGTCCATTTGTGTGACCTGAGGAGTTGTTCTCTGGTGCACCTTTATTTGTTTTCCAACCTCCGTTACTGAACCAGCAAATACAAATCTGGTGGATGGTGTTAAAGTCTAGGTATCAGAATGAATGAATCCATATCAGTTAATTAGAAGATCTAGGACTTTCTTTGTCAAGTATTTATCTTTCAATTAATTGAATTGGAACTGAAATCTCTGCCAGTTTACTTACGCGAACTTGTATGAATACCTGGGCTCCTTGGAAAATTGTATTTGTTCATGTCATAGAATCACAGAACCATTTGAATTGGAAGAGGCCTTTAAAGAACATCTAGACCAACTCCTCTCCTGCGGTGAACAGGGACATCTACATCTACAGTTGCTCTGTTAGCCTGTTCCAGCCTGACCTTGAATGTTTGCTATGTTTTGCTTGAGTGTCTGCTGTGCTTTTCCGAAAGTCCTCCAAAGTTGAATTTTTTGGAGGGTAGAGAAATGTTGGTTGGGTCTAGATGAGCATTGCTGAATGGAGAGGGTTATACCAGGTTGCTGGGGTCCAGTAGTTTCCCTCGGTGTCCTCTGTTCTGACCTCTCTGCTAACGTCCAGTACATGGAAATAGTGATTATTTAACATTTAGAGACAACTGGGAGAGTATTCAGGAGGATATTCATATACAAAACACACAGGCTCCTGTGTTATGCTGCCTGCCTACAGTCTCTGTTCTCCATCTGCTGCACAGCCTCCCATTATGCAAATGAAGGAAGTTTGCTTAAGGTTTATTTCTTAATTTAATAAATTTAATTTAATAAATCTTAATGTAATACATTTCTACAGAATGGAAGAGTAGCTCATCACACAAAATAGCATCAGCTGTCAGACAGCCCACTTGTTCTCTAGAATCTCAGACTGCTTTGAGGGATTGTTTTTAAGAAGGCACACACTGCTTTGCCAAATCAGATCAGTAGCCCAGCAGTGCCTGTTTCTTCCTCCTGATCATGGCCAGAAATACAAACTAACTGACCTGTCACTAAAATGGAGTGAATGTGCTGTGCAAGTGAGAGGAAGTTACATGCAATACAACACTGTATGTGGTTTTCTGGTTGGGACCGCAGTGTCACATCGTGTTGATCTCCCCTATCAGTCTGTACACATCAGATTTCATTTGAGTCACTTTCCCCTGCTTGTCAGTAAAAACAGAAGCTAGTGGTCGTTATCCACTGCCGCAGAATTAATTTCCTGGGGCATCCCACTAAGACTTGAATGCATCAGAGGAAGGTATCTGAAAGAACCTTCTTTTCAGGCATGAAATGAGACAACCTGACCTGCTGATTCCTGCTCCCAAGGATGTTTACAGTTTCTGTGAGATTTCAATACTGCGAAGTGGGAGTGGGCTGTCACTTAATCACCTTGTTTGATCTCCTGCAAAGCAAGTACAAATTAAGCCAGGGACTTCCCTGAATTATTTCCTCTTTAAAACAATGCAAAGGGATAACAGAGTTGCAGATCTTTTAAATGACAGCAATGTATCTGCACTGAGGGGACACGTTAAATGGTTTAATTTGGACTAGAAAACACCTTCCTGAGCAATGAAGTCCAATGTAATTCTTGCCTTGATGAACAAATCTTAATGTAAAGTTTAAACTCAGAAACCAAAGACATCCTGGAGAGAATGGTCAGCTTGTAAGAGGATACCATGACATCTTGTTTCAAGAAACCCTGGAGATCTTAAAGATTTTGCAGAGGGGATTTTAACAAATGCAGCTGCACATCCTGGATGCTCAGCAATGGGTTTTGCCCACGCATGGAACCATAGAGTCATAGGATCAGTAAGGTTGGAAAAGATGACTAAGGTCATTTGGTCCAACCCTCAACCCATCTCTACCATACCACTAAACCATGTCCCTCAGTGCTACGTATTTCCTGACCATCTTCAGGGATGGTAACTCCACAGCCTCTTTGGGCAGCCTATGTCAATGCCTCACCACTCTTTTGGTGAAGTTTCTTCTAAAACCAAAGATCCAAACATCAAATGTGAGAACCCTACACTCATAATGAATCATGGGTCAAATGCTCAGCTAGTTAAAAAATACGTGCAGTGAAACACTGAGCATGATGTCTGTGGGTGATGAGTTACATGAGCAAGAAACAAGCGCAGATATGCCAAAGGAAGATGCCCAAGAAGTTTGAATGAAACACCCACAGAGTCATATATATTTTTTGTCACAGACACAATTGCACTTTTTTTTGTATCATTCAAACTTTTCCATGACTATATTCTTCTTTCTATTAATATCAGTATTTTATTTGTATGTGTAAATTAACCACCATTGTTTGGGGAAGACAATAATACCACTTTTATGTGCATTCTTAGTCATCTTCTCTGTTTTTCCAGTGAGAAACATCTCTGTGTGTAGATTCATTCAAAAAAAGGATTTTTTTTTTTTTCTGTGTCTTAAAAAAACAACACAACCAGCCAAAAACTTTTCTTTGTAAAAACAAAGGGTCTGTATGTGTGTGGTTAAATAAAAACTTCCCCTTTCTGTGGAAAAACTTATTTTCCAATTGAAAATATGCATAAAGTGCCACCATTTGTCCCTGGCACTCCAACACTTACAGATGAACATCATTGTTTCATTCTGCTGTAGCAAAAGGTTTGTCTCTGTGAGCCAAGAGTAAATGTTAGCTGTTTTTGCCAGTGGATGGAGTCTTGGGTAAGATGCATGAAACACAGAGCTGTCTTACATCCCAAAGAGGTACCCTGAGTCTGTACTATAGAAACATTTAAGATAACACCTTCATATACAGACGCAACGTTGTGTCTTCTAGAAAGGAAAGAAAGTCTATGGAACTGCTGCAATTGTGTGCTGTTTAGCTCCAAGTGTGGACACAAGACATATTTGTACCTAATTCCTGCTCATGCTGGATGCACAGTGTTGCTCATACTGCTGCAACCCTACTCTATTCTTATTTGATCTATTCTACACATTTTTTTTGGTGAAATTGTAGTTCAGTATACCTTCCTTGCCCATAGCTGAAAGATCATTTTATTTTCCCCCTCTGGAGGTGAGAGATGGGGATGCAGATCATCCGAAGAAACTGACTTCACATTTGCCCACCTTGATGAGTGGAGACTCTACTTTTCCCCAAACACAGGCCAAAAACCCTTCCCGCTGCTTTGATATATACATACAGTACATATATGTGTTTATTCTGCCTGCTGCTTCATTTCCAGGCATTAAGGATATTAGAGAGATGAGAAAGAATTGCTCTCACTTCTGAGTGCAAGTGTACAGGAGGTGTGTTTGCGAGCTCAATGTTCTGGTCCAAGGCTCTTTTCGGCAATCTAGGAAACCCTTTACCTATTTCCTGTAGATGTCTACAATAAAATTTTCAGGGCAAGTATGGGAAGGATGTGCCCAGCTAATATTAGCATCTTGGAAGGGCATTGAGCACAGAAATCCCCTCTGCTCCTCTGAAAATCAGACCATGGCAGTAGAGGCCATCTGTGAAAGAGCAATGTTATCCACCCTTGCAAACACTTGAATGCTGAGGAAATCCCCCTGGTTTATCAGTCTGAAGTGTGAGAGAGGACATGGCAAGGCTACGGGCAGCTGTAGAAAATAGGCACTTCCAACTATTGGCAGTCCTCCATCCACCCACAGCAAAGAAAGGGCAGAGTAGCAGTTTGTGATTAAACACTGATCCCACCAGCGACTACATCACACCAGGTCACTTTGTTCTAGCTCCAGTGGGATCTTACTGACACAAGGTTGGGTCTTCCCTATCCTTATGGGTCCTGACTTACTGGGTATACACAGGTTCCTGCCCCAAATGGAGATAGAGTTAGCCAGACATCTTTGAAGTTGGCCTTCTGAGGTCACGACGATACAGATTCTGGAAATTACATTTACCAAGAGCAGCTGTGTGTTGTAGATGCAGAATAAATAGGGAAAGACAGCATGAATAGATAGAGTGTGAGTGGGAAGTTATCACCTCTAATAACTCCTGAGAATTTAGCACTAGAAGGAACTGCCAGAGCTCCAGCAAGGAGCTGTTATCACCTCCAGTAGGAAGGTCTGTCTCATCCCTTCCTGACCCTATATCTTTGGCAGTGTCTCCTTGTATTCATGTGGGTGCTCATAGTGCAGCAGGCAGAAAAAGAAGTATCTTTGCAAGAATTGTCTGTTGACTGCCAAGGAAGCTCTTTTTCTTCACTGGCAGTGGACAGTGCTTTATTTTCTCCATCTGGGTCTGATTTTGGCTGGCTCCCTTGAGTTTGGGATGCAGCCACTAGATCCAGGATGGAGGAAGTCACTGAGTTACATGCTTTTCCCAAAGTCACCAGGTCTCACCTCTCTCATTTGGGAACTGCTCCACATATTTCTACTGGAACTTTCCCCCAACAAACAGTTAAATTGTTGTTAACCAGAAGGGAAAATCTACAGAAATACGTAGAGTTTGGCTCAGTACTAGTGTGAGGGTAGACTGTCAAAAGGTTCAGCCCGATGTCTCATGTTCTGTAGATCAGTGCTCAGGAAGCAGATCTAGGTCTCAGGCAAGCAGAGTGTAATGATTGTTCCTGTCTCAAGTTTTCTGTGTGATTATGGTTTTACGTTCTGTCTATTTATTCGCAATAGGCTGAATCTGTGATTAAGCTCTTTCTTCCCCCCAGTGTCAGTGGTAGCAGTGTCTATGTCTCTTTGTGGATCTGGACAAGAATGTACCTAAATAATGGGCTTGAGGTGACTGTGATTACCTGTCCAGGTGCCTGAAGTTTGGCATTTGACAAGGGCTGCATTCCTTTTGACAAAAAAAAAAAAAAAAAAAAAAAATTATCTACCAAGATGACATTTAGAATGGCCAAATGTGTTTGGATCTGGAGCCAGTGCTCAGTTATGATAATCACTACCCAGCTGTACTTGATGATATGTTTTGTTGTCAACCTCTTGTTGGGATATCAACATAAGTCTGTCCCACCAGCTTTTGGGGAGTGAGTTACAGCTCTGCAGTGAATAGTGTTGGTCACAGTGGAGCTACTTAATTGTTTTGCTGAATCACTTTAAATGAGCCATGATTTCTCTCCTGTCTTTAACTTAGTCAACTGCCCCCCAGCCAATGTGGCAGAGACGTGGGAAGCAGAGTAGAAAGGCTCACTCAGGCCAGCAGCAATTTCAATTGTCTAAAATCTAAGACAATCTAGTGTACTGGGATGAGAGCTGGCTGGTGCCGTGTTTTTGCCTTTGAGAGCTTGGAAATGACTTATCTTGGAGATGACTTCTCTTAGAGATGCCTTCTTTACCCACTATTTCTCCAACAAGCAGAACTTGGACCTGCTTAAGTCTCCCCTTGCATTCTATCCCTATCTGGCTCATAGTCACTTCCCTTTACTGACTTAAGGCTTGTCTGCAGTCCATGCTAAATTTCATGGAAAGCCATTTGACCCAGGGGTAGAAAAAAACACAACTGGACAATGTGCTGCTACTGTGACTCTTCCCAGGCCTGAAACAATGATCTCTCTGAAGAAACCTATATCCAAGAGTGCCTTTAGTAATAATGGTGATGAATAACCACAAATTTAGGTAGTCTTGGTGCAATAAGAAGAATGATGCTTTGTGTTGCCGCCTTTCAGTCCAGTTGCAGAGGATTAATTAGCTTACCAGGATGGAGTTTGATCAATCATTTACCCTGATGAAGAGGACACTGTGAAAGATCTTCCAACCACTTTCCTTCCCTGTATCTTGAAGCATAAAAAATGAGATCTCTTGTCAAGAAGTCACTGGGAAATCAAGTTTCAAACAATGTTATTTGTTTAAAACCGACTCTAGATCTATTCATCTCCCTTTAATGCCATCAATAATACAAAAGATAATGACATTGATGAATATTGTCCATTGAATGCAGGGAGTGTCCCAATGGGAAAATGAGTCATTATTTCTCCATCCCTCCACCTCCAGGTGGAACCTTCTGTCTGTGTCTCCAAGAGGTCCCCAGTGACTTATTGATATGGCAATCTGATTTTGGTAATTAAAATTGATTTCCAGCTTAAGCTTTGTAAATACACTGATCCGTAACAAACTTGGGTCATGTTCATGGGGATGGGAAGAAGAAATAATCAAGTGGGGATGTCAAGATGAAACTGTGGGGGTGGACAGCTGGTGGTCAGCAACATGGAGCAGGGTCTGTTTGGGGAGCATCCAGCAAAAGCCTTCAGTGATGCCTGGGGATGCTGCTGATCCGCAAACCAATGCTGCACCCACAAGAACACCTCTCCCCCCTACAGAGCTGCCACTGATGTTGTATGGTAGCAGCACTGCAGTGAGCCCCAGCTCCAGTGTTGTCGACTTTGGTAATTCCAAGGGCGGCCAAGAAAAGCAGATGGAGCTAGGAGATGATACTTGCTGCTGAGAAAAGATGTGGGAAAGGAACAGAAGGAGGAATTGGCATTTTGGGAATGCTTTGGGGGCTGTGGTTTGAATTCAGCCTCTTAAGCATTCTCCCTAGCTTGCTTTTGATGGAACTCTGCAAAATTTAGTCTACTGGCTGCAGACAGGGGGCTGAAAGCAAAGCACCTGCTTTCTGGAGGGCTCTGTGCCCACTGCCAACACCCCAACACCCCACGTGCCCACTCCTCAAAGTACCCATCCTATAAAAAATTCACCCTTTCCCTGCTACAGTAGAAATTAAGTGTTGTGATGTTGAACTTGGCTGTGCTCATCATGCGCATAAAGTCCTCTGCTTTGGATGTTGTTCATGGTGGCCTGAACCAAGGCTGAAGGCCAGCACTGGAAATTCCGAACTCCTTATGACATTGATTTGGGATCAAGCACATCTCCATTTCTGCTTGTGGCTTTTTTGCTAGCTCAATCAGGAGAAGCAATGTTTTGTTTTCCTTCTGCAAGCAGCCTTAAGGATGTCAGATGACAGCCTGCACAGTCAAACTGCATTTGGATTGCTCCTGTGTCTGGAAGAGGAATGATCTCCCTGGGCTCTTCTTGTCCTCATGGCTGATAAGCTGAGCCCTCCTGGGAGATTTTCTCATCATGAGAGGCTGGGAGCACTCTGAAATCCAAGCAGAAGAGGCCTCCAAGCCTGAACCCGTTCATTTCCTTCTTCCCTAGGCCAAACTTAAATAGCTCACTTTTGAGGTTGGGAACATACATGGCAAGCCAGCCCACGCACTGGCTGTTTTCTGCTTCTGAGTCACTTTTCTAAGCCAGCCTGCTTTTATAACACAACTTCTTCCATTAGCTGATAATCTCATCACTGTACAACCTCACCAATTGCTTTTGGGAAATCTAAGTGCATAACATCTATTACATTTCCCTTCCCTGCCTTGGCAGTAATACTGTAGCTTCAAATAACTCAAACAAGTTAGTTAAGCAAAAGACCTCCTGCTTGTAAATCCACGCTAGCTGTCTCCTCTAATCCAATTATGCTTTACAAGGTGTTCCCTCACTAAATCCTGAAAAATTGTTTTTGATATTTTTACCCACAATTTATGTTGAGCTACTCTGTTTATAATTGCTTGTCTAATCGTGTGCTCTTATTTTTGAATAATGGTGTCAGGTTTGACATTTTTGCAGTGTTCCTGTGTCACCTAAGAACTGCTAAAATGTTTTTACTCAAGACTTCACTCAGCTGCGTGCTCGTTGTTTCCAAAGTTGGTGAAGTTTGATTAATTAAAACAAGTCTGCATTGGTGCTCTGAAGGGCTTTTATTGCCATTAATACTCATGTGTCTGCTGAACCCTCTTACTGATTGAGAAGTAGTGAGAAATACAGGAGGAGAACTTGTAGTGGTACAAGTGCAAGTACAGGTGGAGGTGTGACTTCATTAAGATTTGGGGAGCTTGTAGCAGAGGGAGGATTTAGAAGGGATATAAGGAAAAAGTTTATAAGGCTATAAGGATGATGGGGCACTGGCACAGGTAGCCCAGAGAAGTGGTGGATGCTCTGTCCTTGGAGATACTCAAGGTCAGACTGGGTGGAGCTCTGAGTAACCTGTTCTAGCTGTAGGTGTCCCAGTTCACTGCAGGGGAGTAGGACCAGATGAGCTTTAATTGTCCCTTCTAACTCAAACAATTCTACGATTCCCCAAGTCTATGACTTCGGGCTTTGCGCTAAGGACCTTATGGTTGATGGGGAGATAAAAGGAATGAAGACAAAAGATAGAAGTGCGTCACATCACACATCTCACATCACAGAACAGGGTCCAAAATGTGTAATTCTTTCAGGCTCAGCAGGTCCAAAACTCAATATACCTGACCTTGGAAGCTGGATGCAAATTTAGAGGACTCTGGCAGGTAACAGGCAGTATCAGAGGTGGGAGTAGGGTAGATAGAGGTTTATTTGCTTGCCATTTTTGTGTTTTCAAAGACAGTAGCAATTTCAGATGCAAATGACTTGGTTTCTGTCGGTAGGATCAGTGGAGAATATTTTCACACAGTCCTGGCAGGGAGTTCTGTTGAGATGTCACATTGTCACATAACCAAGATTTAGTGAATAATCCGTGATGTACAATCTAGCAACACGATGATTTTGAGCCAGATGAAGAGAAGTGGCATCCTTTCACTTGCAGCCAACAACAAAAGGGATGGAATTTAAGTGGGGAGCAGCATATGCTTTTGAACCTTAAATAGACTGGTCTTTCAAAACGAAGAGGAAGAACGGTGATTCCTCATGCTGGAATCTTTCCTAGACAAATACCACATTTGCAATCTTCAGCCTTTCCTTAAAGTTTAACTAAAAAGATCAAAAAGAAGAAAAGAGCAGAGCTCCTCCATCTATGTAGTAAACAACTCTCTAGGTCTAGCTATTTTCTCCTCTACAAAATATTAAACAATACCTACCTCAGCATTGTCTTCATGTTGAAAAAAAAATAGTTTAGAATGGATGGAGCCATCATTTTGGGGCTTTTTTTGTGTTTTAGTTTGGTTTGGTTTGATCTTGTTGTGGGTTTTTCCAACTCCATGCAGTATAACACTTGATTTACAGCCTGCTGAAAATGAAGTTTATGATGGAAACCAAGTGACCTTTAACTATGATGCAGAGAAGTGCATTTGTGGTGTTACTGGGCAAAATGTAAGCACTGGTATCCAAACATACATCTTCCATAGGTCAATTTCTCCATGCTATGATTTTCCTCCTACCACATAATGGAAGAGGTTTCCGTCAAGATGGAATCATTTCTGACAGAGGAGTTCCTGTCCTGCCTTCATTTTTACATCAATACTGCAAAATCACCTGATTAATTCATATTTTTCTCTAAAACTTTTCCTAATCCATCTTCAGTGCTGACTTCATTGTATCTCTCATGTTGGAGTTCGTGAAAAACTTCCAGAAAGAGTGGTAAAGTGTTGGAACAGGCTGTCCAAGGAAGTGTCACCATCCCTGGAGGTGTTCAAGAAGAGGGCAGATGTAGCACTGAGGGACGTGGTTTAGTGGGCATTGTGGGGGTGGGTTGATGGTTGGACTTGGTGATCTTAGTGGTCTTTCCAACCTTAATAATCCTATGATTATATATACTCTCCTAGTGTCACAAACCTCACTATATCATTCTTCAGATTTCTCTAGGAAGGAATGCCGATGTTGGTCTGTTCCCTTCCTCCATGATGTGAAAACAGGCAGAGAAGCTTGCCTGCTCTGACCAAGATTTCTCCAGCCCAGAAACAATTTTTCTAGTAATACTGAGTGATGAACACACAGCAGATAGCCTCAAAAGAAACACAGAGCAGTGACATACTCTCCATTTCCAGCTATCAGTGGTTCAGGATGGCAGGAACCAGAGATGAACTCCTTTCTTTTTATATAAGCTATCCACGACTTCAGTCTTCATTTTCCTTGCCAGTCTGTTTTCTCTGTTGACCAACCACCTGTATGGAAATGGTTTTATTCTCTTCGTCATGTTGCTTAGAAACACTGAAACCCCAGGAGACCTGGAGACTGGTGCACAAAGAGATTTCCTATAGCGTCTACAAGTTGTCACTGGATAACATCAGAGCTATTAGAGCACAGTTAGTTTTATAAATCCTTTTTTTTCATGTGTTCAAATCTCCTATCATTTCCCAGCTTTTTCCTGCAGAAGAGTTATTAAACCCTGTCCCTGAAACAGACAGGCATTTTTAATGGGCATGAATAGGTTACTAGTCCCAGTGGCAACTTCACCTTACTAAGTGTTTTGTGTTGTACTCTGCTCCTGGAAGAGGTTATTGCCCTCACTTTACAGCAGTGCCAGAGTGGTACTTCACAGATGGGACTGGTTATCAATGCCCTGAGCCCAAACTCCCACAGGTGACGTGAGCTTGTGGCTGTGGTAGCACAAGCATGGCCACCAAGACTTGAGTTTCTAATCCTTAAAAAGAAGTAGAAATTGCAGTGGATTGATGAAAACAAAATGAAAAAAGGTAAAAATGAAAAACAGTTCATTAAGGGTAGAATTGCACTCTGATCCCATCTCTTTCACAGTCAATTGTCAGTTGGTTTTGTCCCGAGCTTATCAGCAGCTGGCAGCTAGAAGAGCTGAGGGATGCTCAGGGAATTTGGCTTTGTTTAGCAGGCTTGGGATTGCTCTATCTACCAGTAGGTGTTTTGATTTCCCTCTCATTGCTGGACAGTTTGAAGAGCATCTCTCAATCTCCTTTTCTTCTGCTTGCCTCCTGAATTCATGATGGGAAGAATAAATGGTTCTCATTCACCACTTTTGCCACTGACAGCGTGAAGCTATTTTGGCTTTCTGTGGTCTGTAATGGAGGCAGTGCTTTCCCAAACAGTCACAGAACAGCTTTTGCAGCAGAAAGATCTCTAGCAGTTTTCCCAGACTTCTGTTTATTAATAGTTGTCATAAATATGTTTATCCAAATGATGATCTATTGTGTAAGACACTTCTGTCTCAGAGCCTTCACCCTTTAATGACTCGGGTCTGAGTTTCTGCTCACATCCTACCTCTGCATCTCTCCTGGATAGACTGCAACTGGGGATATTTTGAGTATAATTCTCTTTTTTCTTTGCTCCAAAACTAGCTCAGCATTTCTCAGTTCAGAACTACAGCTTGCAAATTGCTGGAGGTCTTCTATTCTCTCTCTGCTGTGCTGAGCCTAATAACAGATCCTTGCAAAATGCCAGTGCTCGATGAATTGAATTCTGTGAATCAGTGTTTCCTGTTGCAGTTTTCTCCTGTTGGTGTTTTTCCAGCCATCCCAGACCACAGCTGGTCCTGCATCTCAGACCTTGCAGTGGGCACTGGACGTGTCTCTGTAGTCTCATACAGGTCGACGTGATTTAGTGGGCAGTATTGGTGGTAGGTGGACAGTTGAACTGATTGATTCTGTGATTCTATGACTCTGTAGAGAGGACAAGTTTTGTAGGATAATGAATAAGGTAGTTATTTATTTTCCTTTTCAAGCCTTTGTTGTAAACAAAGCACTCATAAAAATTTGCCAGCAAATGTAGAAGAAAACCCACGATTTTTGAATGCAAGTCTTTATTCTGCTTAAAATTTAATTTCTGAATTGAAATTAAAACAAACCAAAAGCATGTTCTAGAGGTTTGGAAGTAATCTTAATTTAAGAGGTCCCAACTACAGTTCTTCAGTTATAAACCAGGTATTACAGAGTATGGAGATACCTCACACGCGAGCTTGACTTTTGCAGGATATTTGCTCCTTTTCTGAAACATCTCATTCACTTGACAACAGAAATAGGAGACAAAGAGGGATGTATATGAGGTTTTATTAAGACTGTCAATTCCCAATTAATTAAGGAAGTGTTCTATATAAACTGAACACCTAACTCATTCTTTAATCCCAGTTATTTTGTCAAAGGAATGTCTGAGTTAGTTTTCATTGCTAAAAAGCACCCCTGGGCATTTGCTGCCTGGCTGTGTGATGATGAGGTAGCTGGTGGCCTTTTGCTCTGCTTTTTGCTGCATCCATCTCATCATTCAATGCATAAACCATCTGACAAATGAAGACGTCAACAAAAAGGCTAATATTTTTTACAAGCTAGATGGATCTCTATTTAGTTGCCATTTTGTAGCAGTCAAACAGTCCTATTAGGAGTTTGCCAGTTTCTAGGTTGACTAATTGATCTCCATGCTAGCCTTTTCAAGAAGAGCCATGCATCAGCTTCCACTTGACAAATGGTACAACTGACAAAAAGAATCACAAACAAATTCAGGGGAGCAGAAGAGGTAATGCTAAAGTGTGACTTAATTCTCTACTGAAGTAGGATTTTATTGAGATCAGTAAATCAGATCTATTGTTATCCAGAGACAAATTAATTCTTCTGATTCTTTTGCAAAAAGAGGAAGATTTCTGCAGAAAACTGTTGTGGAGGAAGACATTGAATAAATTTATTTTTTATTCAAAAATAAAAGAATTGTGATGAATTTTCATAAGATACTCTGATTTCAAATTTAGGAATTTATCAGCAGTCAAATAGCAGGTAGGAATCATCAGTGGCAGTCTCAATTCTCTCTACAAGGAATTTAAATACAGAAACCTTCTCACTGATTGCCTAAATGAGAAGGTTTAGGATTCTTGTTAGCCACAGGATATAAAAGAATAACATTACCACAATTGCAATAACACAAAAAATGCAGTAGGGAAAAAACAAAAAACAAAAAACAGAAAAGGAAACAGCATGTAAAATGATTGAAGGATCATGAATTCAGCATGGTTTCATGAAAACAACAAGATTTGCTGTGACAGGACAAGGGGAAAAGGTTTCAAAGTAAAAGAAGGAAGTTTCAGGGCATCTATCCAAGATCTTGGAGCAAATCAGCAGGAGAGGATCAGGGGTTCTTTTGAAGCCATGCTACCTGGGCCAATCTGATGGGAATTCAATTAGTTAATCTTAGCTTGGTAAATCCCATTTACAACACTAATTAACATCCTCATCTTTCCCAGAGATGTCAGTATCACAGATGCTCTAGATCTGCAATGCACCACAAAACAGCAGAAAATCCAAACTCATGCACAATCACTTGATGGTGTTGGAATAGTCATTTCATTGCAAATTACCTTACAAGCCTGTACTGTCAATAATTTCCAAAAGTTCCAACTTGAAAACACAGGAAAAATAGCTTACGTGGAAAAGGGAACCCTAACACAGCAAACTAATTGCTGAAACATTCATGCATCAGCGGAAAACAAAACACATTTGGAATGATTATAAACTTCATTTCCACTGTTTGTGGGGCTAATCTAGAAGTGGCAATTCTTACTTGTCTTGCAGATACAGCAATTACAGTAGCAGTCCCATTATGGGCCCGGTCATTGGGTCAGGCAGCTTATCTTTTGGAATCTAAATCCTGATGGAGAGAATGTAGTTTAAAGCTGAGCAAGACGAAACCCGTCTGCAATTGTAATAATAATAATAAAAAAAGTTTACGTTTCACAGAAGGTCGATATGCCTTGCTAAGCTCTTTTCAGCACAGGCTGACAATTGTTGTTGAAACTGCTTGGCAACTACTCATAAATTCATAGAACTGAAAGCAAAAGGAAACCGGTGTGATTGTGTGATGTCATCTGCGTAACTCAGGTCATAGACTTGCTCAGGGAGATGTCTGCTCTGAGCCCCAGCTTGGAAATGCTGCATATCTTTTAGGAAAATAAACCATCAGTGCTAAACGTTTCCAGGGATTCAGCACGTCTTTCTAAACATCTACCATTAAGCAATGGGCAGTCTACCTAGTCCCAGAGCTTCACAACATCCCTGCGAGATGCAGAGACGCTCTCATCAAATGGAAAAAAAAAAAGTGGCCCAGATTCCTTCTACCTCCTGTATAATCACACAAGGCTTCATTCATAAGCAATGGGGAAAAATAGTCCTGAATGGTGTTTCTCATAGAACACTGAGTTGGAAGAGACCCTTAAAGGCCATCTGGTCCAACTCCCCTGTGATAAACGGGGACACCCACAACTTGGTCAGGTGTTCAGAGCCCCATCCAGCCTGACCTTGGATGTCTTCAGGAATGGGGCATCCACCACCTCTCTGGGTAACCTGTTGCAGTGCCTCACCACCCTTATTGTAAGTATATTTTTCCTGTCCCTGTCAGAGACTCTCAGGCAATATAAACTGGAGGCAAAATGAGATGTTCAGATGTGGGTCTCTGGCCAGAGAAGGACTGGAGCTGTGCTCCTACCTGGCTGAGCTTCCTTCCTTTTCAAACGTTCTTTCTCCAAAACAATAAATGAGGTCTCCAGTCAGAGAAAGGTGTTTGGAGATGCTGATTCTGGAGAAATGTGTGAAATAAGAACTAAAATGAATACAGAATATCACAGGGATGCCTGCTCCTGGAAAGGAAAGGTAATCCTCAGGGAGTAGAGGTAATGTTGTTCCTCCAGGATGTACATTATTGCTGGGCAGACAGAAAGACAGGTATCAGTGAGGACTCAGTGATCCTTGTGGGTTCCTTCCTACTATTTAGAAATAGAGAACAGATAGTTTAAAGGTAGTATAATTTCTCATGCCAACAAAGACATAGTGCTGGACCTTGGGACAGTTACTTCAGGGCTAGGAATAACTTTCTTCCGATCCTTGATGCTTTTTGCTCCCTGTCCCCTCCCTGAATAGCTATGAGGTCTTCAGGTGAAAAGTGCTGTTGAAGAAGAGTAAAGGGAAGAAATGAGAAATCACTGCTATTGCTATCAGAATCGTAACATCACAGAATCATAGAATGGCATAGGTTGGAAGGTACCTTAAAGCCCATCCAATTCCAACCCTCCTACCATGGGCTGGTTGCTCCCAACTAGATCAGACTGCCTGAGGTCCCATCCAACCTGGACTTAAACGTGTCCAATCTGGGCCATTCTGTGATTCTGTGATTCTGTGTACAGGGTTGGAACATCCACAGCTTCCCTGGGCAGCCTGTGCCAGTGCCTCACCACCCTCTCAGTAAAGAATTTCTTCCTAACGTCTAACCTAAATCTCCCCTCTTGTAGTTTAAAACCATTCCTCCTTGTCCTGTCACTGTTAGCCCATGCAAAAAGCCAGTCCCCCTCCTGCTTATAGGCTCCCTGCAAGTTCTTGAAGGCTGCAATGAGTGAGCTCAGACATTGCCTGGCTGGAGATGTGGAGCTACCCTGGGAGCAAGGAGGACTTTGCTGTCCCAGCTGCACAGCGCATCTTGTGTTTCAGAGAGGCTCTCTGAGGATCTGACCCTACTCTTTGCTCTTGTTTCTTTCCCCTTACATTGTGTGCCAAACAGGCCTCCCTTCTTTATGAACAGGGACAAAAGAATTGTTTGGGGATTTTTTTTTTTTTTTTTCTTCACGGCGTGGTGTGCACTGTGTAATGCACCCGAGCAAGTTCCCCAGCTCAAATCATATTGTGTGCTTTTGTAAGAGATGTCTGAAAGGGGGGCAGGTGTAATTGGAGACCTGAAGCTAGGGCGGCTTTGATCTTGGATGCAGAGGGCTCCTTTAAGATGCTTCAGTGCGTTAATCCCACTCCCTTTCAAGATGCCAGTTTGGAAACCACCTGGATGGAGCTGGCAGAGGCTTTATGGGGTCTCTTGGGTCTCCGTGCTTTATGCATGGGCCAGCTGGCAGTGTTCATACAGCAGCCGTCCAACACTGTCACCCCATAGCCCCGGTCCTTGACCCCCCCCAGGCAGCACTCCTGCTCAGCAGCAGCTTTTGTAAGTTCAGTGCTTGGCAGCTGGGAGCTGAAATGAGATCTCTGCTTCCTATGGTACCAGACAGTACTGAGGAGTGTTGAAGGCCTTAAATCAGATTTGAATCAATTATCTGCGGGGACAAAAGTTCTGTTTCTCTACAGAGCCTCATGCCATGTGGATGCTGTTTATGTCTTTGCATTCAAAAGAAGGTGCAGTGTGACTTTCAACTTCTGCTTTGGCTGGAGGAAAAGATATGAAAAAAATATGAGAAAAATTAAAGGAGCACAAAAGGCAAATGTGCCATTGCACAATTCATGCAAATGCCTGAATTCAGAGTAATCACCAGGAGGCAACAGAAAGGAGGACCCACGCATTCTTTGGGATGCTGACAAAGCCAGCTGCATTAGTGCTGCTGTATTGTATCTCTGTGATGTCTGTAGTCACAACGTAGTCATCTCATCCTCAGGAAACACGTCTAATAATCCTACAAGTTTCCAGTTTTTCAGGTTCTTCATTGAGGAACTTTAGCCTCACTGTGTACAGCAGTGACATACAAGCACTGGATAGTGCATGGCCCCTTTTTGCCTACTAAGACCAGTAATGCCCCGTTTCAAATATCCTAGGGACAACATGCATAACTTAGCTGCAGTGCAGAGACACTTCTGCTTTAGTAATTCATAGAATCATAGAATGACCTGGGTTGAAAAAGACCACAACAATCATCTAATTTTAACCCCTCTGCTATGTGCAGAGTTGCCAACCACCAGACCAGGCTGCCCAGAGCCACATCCAGCCTGGCCTTGAATGCCTCCAGGGATGGGGCATCCACAGCCTCCTTGGGCAGCCTCTTCCAGTGCGTCACCACCCTGTGAGTGAAAAATCTGTGGTGGTTAGAAGGGGTATTAGGCGGTATTAAGTATTGAAGTCCCTGGTTAAGTCTGAAACTTGTCATACTTGCTCTCAAATTAGGCCAAATGGCCATTGGGTGAGGATCTTTTTTTATGAAAAGTATGTGGGTTTTTTTTTTTTTTTTCATTCTTTAAGAAAATAATTAAGTTTTATTGTGTGATTTTCCTGCCTTTGCCTTCCAAACCACGACTGAGACACAGCCTATTCCTGTTAAAAAAAAAGAAGATAAAAATAGCAAAAAGGGCCTGAGGGTTTTCCCAGAAGTGTTCTCCAGGGATCAATATTGGGCCCAAAGCTATTGAAAATGTTCATGAATGAGCAGGAAGTTGGTATTAAACCCTGCAGATAAAATATTCAGTGGTGCAATGATTAGCTCAGCATTAACAATGGTGGTGAGGACTGAGAGATTCAATGTCTTCAGCATCCTCAAACAAAGTAAATGCAAACTTCTCTGTCTCCTAAGAAGGAATGTAGGTCAGGCTGGAAAGCAGGAGCTGTGTCCTAGAAAGCAATGACTGAGATGGATGAGTGGATCAGTTGCCTGTATCCTCATGCAGAGTTTCTCCTGGTCCTTGGCAGAAACGTTCTGATACCATCCTGGCTCTGGGCAGCCTGGTCTGGTGGTCGGCAATCCTGTCTATGGCTGGGGGGTTGAAACTAGATGATCTTTGAGGTCCTTTTCAACCCAGGCTATTCTACGATTCTATGATGTATAGGGGGGTGACAACAGATGATCTAAATGTCCCTTCTGACCTTAAATGTTATGTATTGATGTGATCCCTGAATCAGATGTCCTTGAACTTTCATTTTACGACAGAACAAATATCTGAGAAAGCTGGAAAAACATGTGTAGTGCTTGCAGTGCTGGGTTATGCCATTAACCCTGTGAAATATGGACACGGAAGGATGGGATAGGGCTACCCTCATTGCATTCAGTAGAAATGTTGCATCTCCTTGAAATAAAGTGCTGCAGAGAAGGAGCTGGGCTTTGCTAGGAACTTCTTTTCACTTACTCCGCTTTGAAACAAACAGCAGAGACATATGAAGGCAAATAGATGTGGCCCAAAATAGTTGCCCACGTCTCTGCTTGGTAATTGCCTTTTTGGCAGCACTAATTACCATCCAAACCTCAGAAGTGCTCTGAGCTCTCGCAGGCGTCAGCTGAGCGGTAAGCTCTGTCTGGTTTTCTCTCATTTATTAAATTGAGACACGCATTTAAGGGCTTGGGAACAGCCTGCTTTACATTTCCTTCCTGGATCTTACTTAACTCTTGACTGAAACACTCATTAAAGCCATCGGTGGCGAATGCTCTGCAGAGGTATTATAATAACTTTGGAAAATCCCAAATCTGCGTCTCTCAAGTTTGCTGCAGCCCAGGGTGAACTGCAGGCAGGGGTTATCACGGCTCTCCCTGCGTCAGATCTTAAGTTTTTGGTTTGCAGATTAACCAGCGTGACCTCATAATTCTTCAGTTGATCTTATCACTTCAACTGATGCTGCCTGTGGCAGGCAGTGGAGCTTGTGTCAGCTGAGATTTGATGGCACTATGTGGAGCATTACTTAAAAAGGGAGAGGAGGCAGTGATGAGAAGAGAGAGGTTGAAGGAGGGTATATGTGAGGGTGTCTGGGAATAAAACAAATGCTCCATTTCATGGCTGGGAGAGAAGCTGTTCTTATTTTTCCTTTAGCACCATATGGCAATGGCTGAAGATAAGGAATGGGGCTATGTGGGCTATTTCTGCCAGCCAATACAGTTGTTTTGTGTTATTATATATATGCTATCATGAGAGATTTTAAGTCTGACCACAACTGAGGAAAAGGCAGTTTTTCAAATTGTCTTTAACACTCTCTGTAGCTTGACTGTGCTTTTAGGGGTAGGATAATCCTATAATTTTAGAGTTATAGAATATCCTCAGTGGGATGGGGCCCGTAAGGATCACCAAGTCCAACTCATCCTGCACCAGAGGACAAAAGTCTGTCCTTTTGTTTTCCAATTTACTGGCTGAAATGCTTGACCATGGGATAAGGAAAAGAAGGCAGCATGGATCTGAAACAACCTGGTCCTGTTAGGGAGAAATGCAGGTAGAACAAGTTAGCCAGAATTACTCGGAGAAGTGCCTGGAGAAGCTGTGGATGCCCCATCCCTGTAGGTTTTCAAGACCAAGTTGGATGGGATCTTGAGCAGCATGATCTGGTGGTGAGCAACCCTGCCCATGGCAGAGAGGTTGGAACTGGGTGATCTTTAAGGTCTCTTCCAACCTAAGTCATTCTGTGATTTTATATGATTCTAACTGATGGCCTGCTGTTTGGTGAGAAGGTGAGGGTTTCATCAGGCTTGGGTAAAATAACCTGACAGTTCTTCCACACCTGTGAACTGAAGAACTGCTGTTTTCATGAGAGTCAAGGACTCCTACTGAGTGTACTGCATTATGGAGAAGGTACAGCAGCATGCTGACAAAGTGAACTGCTGCTCTCCCAGTTGAGGATGAATTTAGTATTCCTGTTAAGGAAGAACGAGAGCGAATGCAGCGGAATCCTGTATGAGATACAGCACTGAAACATATGGACATGTGCTCTTCAAATTCCAGGTTGTTGTCAATATTGCAATAGGATGGCAACAGGATGGTACGTCTGTGATTTCTCTTGAAGCACTGATGCTTCTGGGAGAGGAATCATTAAGGCATGGTGGACCTCCTTGAAGAAGGGACTGTACAGGATGCGTGGTGAGCAGTTGTGACGGGGGAACCTAAGAAACTGACAGGCCTTTAAGGACTGAGATACTCTTTGCTATCCAGGTGTCTATTTCTCAGAACACAGAGCAGGAATGAGCTTGGACGTGGCAAAACATGAGGGCTGTGTTTATAGAGAAGATGGTGAAAAGCACTTGTTTAGATGTATTCTTTGTCATCACACATTGGGTTCCTGGAAGTTTTCTAGCTATGCAACACCATGGAGATCTCCTACTGCTCTTCTGGTGATTAAAAAATATATGTTTCACACAGTGATTCATAATTCGGGTCCTGCAGCTGGGAAGAGAGGAGAGCTCAGCATATTTGGGGACAGTTTGCAGAGAAAAAATTGGAGGAATAGAAAGTTTAACTATGGCAGTGATGTGAGATTTGCCTCACCCAGAATTCACCTTGTATGTTGTAAATGACTCAACTTGACCTCTTTTATGTTCAGTGAGCAGACATAGGTACATCCAGGGCATGATTTATCTTATCCTTGGGAAGGCATCTAAAACAAAGCAGACAGATCCTGTCCTGTAGAGTCCCTCAATTGACAGACCCTGAGCTTTTAGCCTAGGCTGCGACTCTGCAGATGGACTTTGAGAGAGAGCAACCCTTGCTTTGCATATGTCTTGTGCCACAGTTCTTCCCAACAAAGCATAAGATTTATGGTCTCGATGGGTCCAGCATGCTTCACATACACAATCCCAAAGTTGGCTTTTTTGATACTGCTATAAGGCAGGGTCCTGCCAAGAAAGACTTGGGGAAGAGGAAGACAAAAGGTGCAGTGGAAATTTCCCTGCTATAAGAGTAATCAATAATGAGCTCATTGTGAGAACATCTAATAGGAACAGACATCTCTCAGCCTCACCCCAAAAATATCTGGGGCTTTTGGAACGTAGAGGCCATGGGCATGGGCCATGGACTAAATCTTTCTGTATCTCATCTTGCTTCTGGTTTGCCTCTGTGTCAGTGAACTGTAGGTGTGGCTGGAGTTTTGCTCTGGAAATGCTGTACGGAATTCTTTTGCCAAAAACATCAAGGGAGCGAAGGGGAGGGGTGGAGGAGCAGCACAAACACAGCTATAGGTAGAAAGCCCTTTGTGTGAACAGGCATATTTGGATAGGTAATTTACCTTGCCATGCAGGGGGACATTGACCCCCAGTTTAATTATTGTGTCATTTGTCCTTGACAGCTACTGCTGCTCCCAATTAACTCTCCTTAATTAAAGCCTCCAGTTTTCCAAGTATGTAAGCATGGATTTACTGGGAAGAGTGTTACAATGAAGACAAAGAGCTTGTGAGTGTCTGATGAGAAATGACATTCCATGTCCCCAGAGGGACTGCAGTTATTTACTCATCATGCTAGTGTGACAGGCTGGAATCAAACTCGGAGCCTCGCCTCTGTCCCCACAGGAGCATCTCTTTCCTCTCCCACCAGCTTCACAGTCATATACATGAACACATCTCCTATTTCTTTCAGTCTAAGATATGCTTCCCTGGTCTTTTCTTTTCTGTGTTTCTGCTTTTTTTGCTGAATTTACAGTTGGAGGTGCAAAAGTTTGACCAAAACAGAAGAATTCAAGGTCCCTTTGTCCACAGCTCAGGCCGTATTAAAACTGGCATCCTGGGATGCCCCACATGTAGCCAAATATCCCGGGTAACTTTGTTAAGGCTGCAGAATCTGGATCCACCAGTGGTCTCTTAGGTGTTTTTTTGTCTTGCTCTGTTTAATAAATGGTATTATCATGAATACTCAATTCAAGACTTTGAAATCAAATAAGCTCCTCTCTTAATCTTGCTGCAGTTTTTTGAGACTGGCTGAGTCTTGAAAGATAGCAGCATTCACAGAACCCGCATAGCTTAACAGAGTCACTGTTCAGTGTTTTGGAAATGTATCTTTTGACTGTTGGGAAGGAAATTGGCTACTTAAGATGCCTTTTTGTACATTTAAATTAACTTAGTCCATCAGACTGAATAAATCCTGATGCTGTATTAACATCCAATTATAACAGAAGAGATTGAGCAATGATTTATGTTTTGACCAGAATGTTGGCAGTTTAAGGGAAAAAAAAAAAAAAAAAAAAAAAAAAAAAGTAATGTATATTGAAATAAAGAAGTCAAAAATGGGAGCCAGAAAATTATGACTGAGCACATAGCAGGAGCTTTTATGAATATATAATGGCAGAAGTGAGAGCCAAATTTCTAACAGGATTAACTGTTACTGTCTATCAGATCCAAAATCTCAATCACTTTGTTTTAAATGACTTTCTGAAGCTCATTCGTAATAGAAGTAGAGGGTAAAAGTAAGGCTGGGAGCTACAGAAGCTGCGGTTAAGCTAGATCAGCGGTGAGGATGGCCCTGGTGTTGTGCAAAAAGCACATTAGTCATATATAGCAGGTGAGCTCTAAACTATACAGTCTGCAGGTTTGCCAGATTTTTTGAGATGTCCTTGGGAGCCAGAAACACATGAATGATTTCTTTGGGGGCTTCTGAATGGATATGTTGGCAAAGAGAAGTATTTGTTCCAATCCTGCTGCACCTGAGGCAGCTGGATGTGCTCACTGTTTTCTTGCTACCCTTGAGAAGGACGTCACATCCATTTGTCTGACCCAGGCACTGGGATTGCATCTCGTTCAGTGAGTAGTGGGGAGGCTAGATGGTCTCCAGTGTGCTATGGACAAGGGCTTGGAAGCACAGCAGCTCCTAGGTGTCCAACAGCTGTGTGAACAGGGATCTTTAGGAGATTTAACTTAATCTCTTCAACATTTCAAAGCAACTAATATCTAAGTAGCTTTTACTTAATAACTTGTTATTCAATAATCAACTTATTCATGGACTTCTTGCATGACCTTGCCCAGATGCCTTAGGCTTACATCTTCAAAGCTTCCTTCGGTTGCATGAGACCTTTTTTGTAGCCATGGCTCTCATGGATAAAATGGGAATATGTGCCACATCACTATGGGCTGTAAGCCCTTAGAACAACAGCAGTCTCTTAGCACATCCAAATTTTGCTTGAGCGAAGTGAGGCCAAAATATCAGTTAAGCTGTGACCACTGCAGGAATACAAATGTCTCCAAGCTGGCTCTTAGAGCTCCAAAATGAAGGACACTTTGCTTTTGTTAATCCTCTGTCTGCTGAGACCCTGATAATATTTGCTGCAGAACGTTGAATCAAAGTTTCACTGATGAAAGATCAGATATGTGGAACCCCAGTGAGGGTGGGAAACAAGCTTGAAATGCTTGTTAGACATTCCAAGCATGAAAAATGGGGGAAGGAGCAATCACGCTATGGTTTGCAGTCGAGATTTCAACATTCAGTGTTGTCCAGTCCCTTCATCCTTACAAAAAATGGCAAGGCAACCATAATTGAGAGGTTGCATGGACTTTATTTTTCCAGATATCTTAGGGGAAGCATAAAAAGCTGACTGCTCCCAAGGGGCATGGTCAGTTCTCAAAACTTTCAACTTGAAAAGCTGAGCTGAATTAATTACAGTTTATGTTCCAAAGGAAAATGAGACCTCTGATGTGCCTTATTTGCTTGATGTTCTTTCTCCTTTCAGCTGATGACCCCTAGACGGCTTCCTTTTCACTTGCAGCTTCTTTGTTTTTTATAGTCTCTTCCTTTATTAATTAGAAGGTGTGACACAGCCCAAGACATTTACCAGCATGGTACAATTTTAATTAGTCTCACCATAAAGCTACTTGAGGTGAACTCATAGAAGGTCTTATATAGCAAAAATAACATGCAGCAATGCAAATGGTGACTCAAGACACCCACTACTTTGGCTTCCCAAGACATGGGGTAAGGATGGGGCTTGCTGTAAGCTCACACTGCATAGCAGTGCTCTTTGGGACAGAGACACAGGCAATGTGCATTCCTGCACACACAAGACACTAACTGTATCCTATGGAAAATTAAGTACACAGACAAAGAAGTTTGTCTTCAGTGAAGATCTGTGTTCCCAGTAGGTGCTTTCTGCCTCTGAGAGGAGCTTGGTTTTGCTTTGATGGCTAATTAAATAATAATAACAATAAAACCTACAGAGACAGCTTTCTATCCACTCTTTTTGTAGCACTTTGCAAATAAATTGTAGATTTCTGTCCTCTAGGACTTCATTCTTGTTCATATGTCACAGTCGCAAGTGGATTCTGACTCACAGCTTTCGAATCCAACATCACTACATTCTAGCAAAGTGCAGGTTTTGAACTTTTTAACTGAAACTCGCTTCTGTAAGGCAGATGTAAACTAGCTCAGAAGCTGAGGTCCGAAAAAATTATCTACAGCTAATGAGGATAAACTGTGCTGCACCATATGTTAGCCAAGGATAGTTTGGATAACCATTACCAACTGTATTCTTTCTAATTACAAGGTGGAGATTACACAATCGATTACATGTGGATTAAGGAAGGGCAGATTTGCAGTCTTTCAAGCTGAACTATCTGCCTCTTCTTCAAGTACTTTGATGTTCACAGTGTAGATGTTTCAAGCTAGATATAAGTAAAAATAAGTACATTTTTCCCAGGTGGAGCTAACAGGTGGTAAAAATCAACATATAAATAATAAGATCTCCACCCCTTGCTACCTTCTTATTGAAGTTGTATGACTTTTTGAAAGTTGAACTGTAAGATAAGATATATTTTTGAGGTAAATGTGAGTCTAATAGGACGAAATCTTCAAGCATATAGAAATTCGTATTTGATGAACTGACGATTCCTTCTTGACCTAAAGTCCGCACCTAAAGGAATGTGGAGCTGTTGCATCCAAGCCCAAGTCACCTTGCCTTTGAAGCTTCTTGAAGTTAGAATGACTTGATAAGCTGTTCTGATTTTCTCATTTTCGTTTTGCTCTATGATCTGTTCTGATTAGGATCTCATGTGCGTGGCAGTGGATTGAAAGGCATTTTTGTGGGTTTTACTTGACATTCACCCTTTGTCCTTAAAAGCTTTCAGCAGCCACCGTTGATTTCCTTGGGTGACTTGATACAGGCAGTAGTGCAACGGTAAATAGACTCTATCATATTTCTATCTAAAGTTCACTAAAGCTATTGCTAACAGCCAAAGGTAAAGTACAAATTTTCACCTTTTCACACAGGCTACATGAGGTCTGGGTAGGGGTTAGGAAGCCCATTTCTGATAAAAATGGAAAAGATCTCCATAAATATCTGGAATTTTGTTCAGAATCTCTTTTTCTTCTTTTTCCTTACCTTCCTCCTCTATATACGGAGCTTTGTGTTGTTCCATTTACAGATGCAATCAGAATGAATCTTCAGTTCAAATTCCCTTGAATGTTGCACCAAGTAAAAAATTGTCACTAGGATCTAGGTGTATTCCCTTGTCATCTGTCATGAGTAACTGTTCTGCAGTTTACATTTGACAGTTCTCAGTGGTGTTTCGTCAGTATAATATCAACCTGTATCATCTGAAGGAATAAACTCTCCCTGATGACATGAGCCAGGGTGAAGGCACTGGCAATTGACTGTGTATTATGGAAGCTCTCAGAAGCTTACTCAATGGAAAAAAGACTATCAGGTCACTGGGCCCAAATTGTATGTTTGGTTTCAAAAGAAGTAAGGGGCTTAGGAAACCTAATAGAATCAAAAGCCTGTGGTCCGTTAAACAGGAGGTCAGCTAGATGGTCCTTTCTGTCTTTGAAATCTCTGCCTGAAATACTTTAATTAAGAAGGAAGGAAGGATAAAAGAATACAGTAAAATGCCTTATTTTGGCAGTGTGTGGGTGTTTTAGGTCAAACTGATACCTTCTGAGCTGCAAAGTCAGGGTAATGGCAAGCTCTGTCACTACCCAGGCTGGTAGCCCCTGGTAGCTGGGAGAAACCTCTCTGGGATGGGGCAACCTTGGGTATGTGTCCAGACTGAAAAGCAGCCCTGAGGAAAGGGGTGTGGGGATTCTGTACAATGTGTGCCAGCAGTGTGTCCAGGCAGCCAAAAGGGCCAACAGTACCCCAGGGTGCATCAGGGGTTTGACTCAGTGATCCTTATGTGCCCCTTCCAACTCAGGATATTCTATGACTGATTACAACTGACTGTTGGGGTGTGAACCTAGCACTCCCCTGGGAGCAGTGGAGATGCATGAGGCCATAGGAAAGAGATAAAGACATCATGAGATCTCAGATTTCATAAGGAGAAGGAAAGAGTTGTGATTTGTAACCACAGTATAGGAGAGCATGGAGATCTAGTTTCACTACCACAGAAGTTAACACGTTTAATTTCCCTGAGGTGCCTTGTCACCACAGTTTGCACCCAGGCCTGCCTGATTTGCTGAATCCCCATGAAAATGTGCATGTAAGTGAGAGACCACATAAAGAGGTCTGGATATCAGGAAAAACTTCTCCAAAGGAGTAGTCAGGCACTGAAGCAGGCTTCCCAATGAGGTGGTTGAGTCACCATCCCTGGAGATGTTCAGGAAATGTGGAGATGTGCTGAGGAACTTGGTTTAGTGGGCAATATTGGTGGTAGGTGGATGGTTGGATTAGGTGATCTTAGAGGTCTTTTCCAACATTAGTGACTGTATGATTCTATGATTCTGAGAGATCATGATCACAGAGGAGATGCTGATCTGAACAGGATTTTCACCATGTTGAACTTTAGAGTAATCTGCAGCCATATCTGCATCTGTCTTAGCCCTGCTAAGCTCAGCAGAGATGTCCTTTCAGATGATGAGCACCAGGGAAAAAGGAGAGGAAGGGTAGCACCTCTGCCAAGTCATTAAGGCCACTGCAGTGCCCTATGAAAATCCTGATAATTTGTCCCCTTTCCTCCTGCAGCTCACCCGGGTGCCCGTGGAGTCCTGCAGTCAATACGAGACCTGCAGCGAGTGCTTGGGCTCAGGAGACCCTCACTGTGGGTGGTGTGTGCTTCACAACACGTAAGTACCTGCTGGTGTTTGTCACCATCCCAGCCCTCCTTCGTGCCCAGCCAATCTCCCTCTCCAACCATGGTAACAGCAGTAAAGAGCTGTTTTGGTCCCTAGCTTAGCCAGATGAACTTAGATGTCACCCTGGCAACTCCAGTTGGGATTCTGGGATTTGAAGGGGGAGTCTTTGCTTAATCAAGAAACATTTTTTAGCTGAAAATGGAAGAGAAAGGTCAGTAGAGACCCATCAGATCTCCTCAATTTCCACATTCATAGTGTGCTGGCTGCACAGGAAAATACCCATCCACTCTGATGTGTGTTGAATCAAGCCCTCCAGCTGCTTCTCTCTGTGTGACAAATACTTTCTTGTTTCCATATTGTGGCAGTTAGGCCCTAGCTAACAGCCAGACTGGAACTTATCTCAGCACCTGCAACTTTCCACTATGAGGCTGAACCTCTTTCACATTCGTCATAATCTCCAGTGCTTTTAGATGGGAATCAGTTCTCTCAGAACACCCAAGGATCTGATCCAAGTTAGATTTCAAGGGGAGAGTAAAGCTTCCAACATCACTGTGGAATGATGTTAATCCTGAAGTTGAGCATTTCTCTTCTGTAGGTCATCTCAGCTGTGCTGGCCCTGCTCATTTGGCTTATCAAGCCATGATGTTGAGCAGAGTTGTCTGTATCCACATCCTTGGGCTTCTCTGCAACAGGCCAAGAAGAGACCTCCTTTCACTGTTACACTATTCTGCAGTGCTGCCCTCTGCAGTGCCTCCCAAAGAGCAATGTATCCAAGCGTCCTCAGGATGGGGAGATTAACTAATTGGCTTTGTTTTCTGTAGACCTTCTTAATGATGTTATTGATCTTGAAGTTCCCTCTCTGCAGCCTTCAGTGCCAGTGATCTCCTCTTGCAGAGAGCCCTCTGCCAAAGCCGTGCAAAAGGAGGTGTCAGGTTGGCTGAGCTCCTGGTTCTGAGTGGCAGAGTGGTCTCATTTGCCAAGAACTTCTCGGCAGAGACAGTGGCTAGAAAGTGCACTGGATCTGTCTCACCAAATGTCTCCAGCTGAGCATTGCTCTGCAGGGTGCTGTCACTCCAAGTCTCAGCATCCTTGGCTGCGATGGATGGTTATTCTGATGAACTCTGCTATTGCAGTGTCTGTTTTTTCCTCTGAGTTTACCTCACAACTTTTCCTCTTGCACTGCAAACTCTACCTGTGGAGATAGCGATGCAGTTGGAAAGATCCTTTTCTCTACCTCTCCTTTCTGAAGCAGACAAAAAAGGAACAAACTCGTACTATATCCCAACCTTCTGCAGATGCTCTTTGTCATCTATGACCCTCGGTCAAAACAGTGACAGTCTGCTTAATTTAAGATAATTTCTAGGTGACCCAGCTCCAAACTTCTCTCTGGTTTTGGGATAATTTCAAGGGATCCTTGGCAAACTAATCCTGAGCTGTGACCTTATTCTTCATTCTCCATGCCACTGACCTGAGGATATTTTCAACTGATATATAGCTCTATAGTATGTTTCCATTTCATATCTTGCATCCATCCTATGGAGCATTACATGTTGCTAATAGAAGAGCAGTACAGACTGTATGCAAGCATGAATTTGGCCATTGATTGTACTGTAACAATCAATGCTAGATATTTCATCTCTTACCATCCAGGGTCAGTGGCAACAAGCAATCAATACACCCAACAGTAAATCCCCAAAAGGAGAGAAAAGGGGCAGAGACAACTGCAGATTGCCTAGCAATTCATTGTGAAAGAGTGACAGAAATGTTGTTGCTGGTGATAAGTGAGAATGGCAGCCTTGACTGTACTAGCACAAGAAATCTTCATGCAAACTCAGTCCTTCAAGCAGAAATTTGTCCCCAGAGTCACCCAGATCTGGGTGACAGCAAGGTCCTCAAGTCCTCTTCCATTTGGTCGCTTCTGCTTTTTTATTTATAAAACAGTGGCAAGGTCATTGAGATCCCTGTGGATTTTTCTGAAGCATTTGCAAAGCAGATGTTTCAGCCCCATTCCTATCTTTTCCTTCCCCTTTCTTTCCCTTGCAGATAAGAAATCCTATTTCCAGCTCAAGTATGGCAGGGGTTTTCAGTTCAGTCTTGTGTTCCTCTCTGGGCCTAAGTTTTTTTCAGTCCTTCTAGATATCCCAAAGAGCAGAGGAGCCATCTGCATCCCGTTCAGCAATGTTTAGATGTGCAGGACATTCATTGCGACAGTGCCGTAACACTGAGGCCATTAATAGCTCTTATTTTTGCACCTCAAAACCCCTCAAGATTCATTAACAGACTTTTCCTCATATGTGGTGCTTGGTCAGCAAATCCTGAACAAGGATTTCTAGGGAAGTCTGCCTTAATATTTCCCCTCATGTGTGCTGACCCTTCTCTTTTTCCTCCTAAGAGGAATTTCAGGGCTTGGCTGAATCTAGTTCTGCTGATGTGGGGACTGCTTTTGGGAAAGGCTGAAAGAGGCATATAGGCTATCCAAGACCTGGGACAGAATGGGACTGGAAATCAGATATCCTGTAGGCAAGGCCATCCATTTCACACTTCTTTCCCCTCCAGTATAAACCATCAGGAGAAACACTGGTGGGCTGGGAAATGACTGAAAACTGTAAGGCAAGCACAACATCTATCATTTTATTTCTCCCGTATGGGTCACTCATACTTTGGGATTCACACTTTAAAGGCTGATGCAGGCTCTTTTCCCCAGACGCCCATTTCAAGACACATAAGAGGTCTGGGGACACCTGGGGACAGGTCTGCACCCAGTATCTCACGGCAGAGCTGGGCTGTCTGTGCAAAGGGCTGTGTGCCAGGGCTCAGGAATTGATTTCCTCAGCTCTGCCGTCCTAACCTTACACTCAGAAACTCGAGTCCACTGTGAGAGAAAGAGACAGACAGACCCACAGACGGCTGCAGGAGAGAGGAGGGGGGCATTGATTGGCTCCTGCCTTGATAATAGGAGAGCTAATATAGAGCAGGTTACCGGAGCTTTTCATCTCAGTATCTTTAGTCTCAATCTTGTCCCCCCTCCTCCCTTTCCCTGTTATAGCTCAGCTCCCCTCCTGGTCTCTGTTCAGGACTCTTTAGGCGGCAATGAATCATTTAGTTGGTGTAAATTGAAAATGTGGCACTCAGTTGCTGCATGGGTCTCCAGGGGAGGGTGAGGGGCCAGGGTGGGAACTGGAGGGAGGGGAGGGCAGTTGAGGAACAAGGCTGAAAAGCTAATAGCTGGCATGGAGTTGTGTGGTGCCTGGTCACAAGGTCACAACAATGTCACCAGCCTGAATAGTAGGCTGCAGAGAGGGACAAGAGCAGAGCAGTCTTCCCCAAGCCTGACATGAAGTGCAGCATCCTCTGGTCTTACTGGGTGTCCAAAGTCACCATTCAATATTCAAGTGCTTGTGAGTCTCCATCTGTGTCCAAACCCTCCTCTGACTCCTTCCCCCATCACACAGGGGCTGAGTGGGGAGGCTCTTAGCCCCCAAGATGGGACAAAGCCTTCTGCAGCTGATGGAGCACTCATTATCCCTTTGTGATCTACCACCAGCACCAGAGCAGACATAAACAAGTGCTATTCCACATGTTCATGGTGACCACACAAGTTTCAGCCCTATGTGAAGTCTCTGTGTCATACTTAACACCCTAGCTGCCCCCAAAAATGGATATTTGAGACGAAAAGGCAGCAGCAGTCTTGCAAGGAGAAAGAATGCTTTACAAAGGGAGAAGGCACTGACCTTGCTGGGTGAAGAAGGGACCTGTCCCAGACTCTGTCCTTTTAACCACCCCTTTTAAATTTTGGTCATGCTGTCTCATTTCATCCTCTAATTTTGGGATAGAGAATCAAGGAGCATGCACAAGCTGTCCTTAAGGGAGGATGTAACCCCCAGGCACCAGCCACCTTCTGCTCTGGGATTTGCCCTTGCTGCTAAGGGGACTCCTTGGCCAGCTGATTATTAGCTGCAAACATACAGGAAAATGATCCCAAGTTCAGGGAGGATTTGTGCTATTTCACAACTTTTTATTTCCAACTTCTTTTTAATAAGAAATATTTTTAAAGCCATTTTAGAAGAGGAATACAATTAGTAATGGGAGAATAATTCATTTATACCTCAGTCAATCTTATTCTGGATTTTTATTCCAGGAGAGAGCAGATCTGGGGTTTGGCTCTGTTATCCACACTTCTCTGCTGTCCTTTATGCATCCTTTTGACACCCAAAAACAGTTAGGGAACCAAGCTGTCTCCATTGGCTTTGTACCCGAATTGTGCCCTAGCTGAAGAATGGGTGGCAGGAGATTCCTCTACTTCTGAACTGTGGGATTAGGATGGTTCCCTGTAGTCATCCTCACCTCATGAATGAAGTAATACCAGAGAGTTCTGACATGTGGATTTTACCAACCACCTTCCTGGATGCCTTTGGTGGATTCTAGGTTGGCTGACTCCAACAACATTTATTAGACTGATCTGACCACATATTAACTACGTAACTGTGGCAGAGTGGTGTTTATGAAGCCAAATGAGGGTTTTTTTGTTTCTCCCACAAAAAATAAGCCCTGTTTGGAAGGGCTTTATGCTGTCATCTGGCAATAGAAATATACATCGGTATCTGAGCAATATGTCCTCTGTGCCCTTCTACTCTCCTGCTCTTTCCCAGATTCCTTGTAGCTGAAAGGTGCTTCTGTACACAGAAATTACCATGCTCATTCCTGACATGATATGGAAGAAAATGACACTCAAAAAACTGTTTTTTTAGTGGAGGAGGAGGGAGGTTTGTAATCGCTCCTCAGTCTCACTGAGGAGGGAAAAAAAACATTATGAAGTGCAGCTCCCACTGTCTCGTCTCAGCTGGTAACCCGATGCAATGCTGCTTGCAGAGGCTCATTGATCGTCCCTGGCTTTAACTTTCTTGGTCAAAGTCTTCTGAATCACTAGAGAGGCTCAGGTGACCTAAGCCGCCTATAGATGTTGCAATAAGACCTTTTTTGAAGGGTCTTTTTCTTGCTTGACTATGACTGACTTTCAGGGTGAGATTGTTTCTTTTGCCCCTTCACCTCCTTTCTTTTCCTTGCCAGTCTTTCCCTTCAATTCTGCAGGGGAAGGAATATTTCCTAATTGATACAGAGGGGCACTGGGATCCAGGAGGGCAGGAGGCTGGAATATTGTACTCAGTCCTGTGCCATCATGAGCTCTAAACAATAGTGGTGAAAGTGTAATTTACTGATTCCTGCAAGACCTTGTGATCTTATAGGCTCTCAGCTTCCACTGTAAGAAACCAGGATCTGAGCCATATTCTCCTATTCTGCTGTTTTGTCCTAAGTTGTGAAATGGAGTGCCAACTCCATTTAAGTGTTTTGCATTTACCTGGCGTGATGAGGAAGTCTTGGCTTCCTCCCATGGCTGGGGCCTCTTCTACATAGCAAAAGATTTCTGTCTCCTTTCCTGTTTGAACATCATTTTGACATAGGCCAGTTCTGGGAATCAAAGGTCAGTTGTCAATTGTGTCCTAGGCACATGAGGAGCAAATGATTTCCAATTTAAATCCTGCATTGCCTTGGCAACCTGTAACCAGCTGGGCTGATTTTCCAGATCATAGGGAATCTCAGAGCTGTTGCAAATGTTTGGCATCCCTGTGTATCTGAGATATCTGGGGACATTTATCATTTAGAAGTTGGATTTGATGATCCTTATGCATCCCTTCCAATTTTGGATGTTCTATGATCACTGGAACAGGAGAGTGCCAGGTATGTGCTGTTAGTATGTGATGGGAAAAAAGGATAAGTGAAGTGGAAAAAATAATAGCAAGAAATCCAGAATCTTTCATTCTGTTTCATAGTCTCCAATCAGCAGCGTTAGCAGTGGTGCAGCCATCGATGTTGCTCACTGGTGGCAAGAGCAGGAGCAAACCAGCTGCCGATGTACATTATCTCCATACTCCGCTTGGTTAGACTCCTCTTCAGTCACAGCTGGCATGCAGACAGCACTGCACATGGCCTGTGAGCCTCTCCATCTGATAGCAAGGGGAAATGGAGTCATCTTCCCGCAATCGGCCTTGGCACAGAGTGATTCCCACTTCTTCTCAGGTAGTTATCGAAACTGGAGACGGCGTTTCAGCCTGTGCACAGAGGGAAGCACACAGCAGGGGGGCTCTGTGGAGTGGCAGTGTCCCATTAAGCATTCTACATTGAGCCTAGATAATCTTTAGTCTGTCTGCTGAGGTATAGCTAAAGTACCCATCATTTCACACCTGGGCATTGCCTCCCCTTTAGTACAGATGAAATAGTCCCAGATGTGACAGCTCTCCAATGGCCTTTTGAAATGAGATCAGGGCTCTTAGTTCCTGCAAGGGGAAATTCTTGGGATAGGGAGCATGTCTATTGATTGCAATAAAGCCCCAAGTGAAACGGAGGCTCCTGGGAATCCCAATTACTACAGATGGGTGATGACATTAAACAAATGACTCTGAACCATCCCTGTACATCTGAGCATAACTGGTGATCACCAGTCCTGGAGAGCTGACCTATCTCTGTATCTCCTTACGTCCCTCTGTGCAGCAGAGCAGGCATCCTTCCATTCCCTAGATGCCATTCTGTCCTTTTTGAGAGCACTTTTGTTGTCCTGGTCTACCTAGCAGTGCAGGACAGAGCTGTGCCCTTCACAGGCTGATTATCTTGGTGGATGTGCTTGCCTCAAGCAATTCAGAGACAGCACTGGGCACTGTGGACTGTAAGATGCAGGCGTGTGGTAAATGTGTTTTGTTAACAACTTTCTTCCTTGATTAGCTTATTTTGCTAGAGGGCAGTAGGGAGGAATGGGAAGATAATTAGTTTGTGCAACGGGTTCCAGCAAAAGATTTCTGCTGATGAAGCCTTGTGTGTCAGGTGTCCTACTTGGGGTTTGTCTCCACCACAGAAATATTAGATGGTCAGGTTTAGTACTGCAGAAAATTTGGTCTTTGCACAGGAAGATCTCTTGTGTTTCTTCTCCTCTGAATTGAAACATGGCTGCATGGTCTGTCACAGGCTAGGAGGAAAGTCTCATGCCAGGGCAAACAGTAAGAAAATTATAATGGTACTCAGTGGTACCTGGAGACCTCCTTCTAGAGGATCTCCTGTATGCAGAATCCTTGACAGGGGATGCATCCTCATTATCTCAGCATCAGCCTTCCACTGATATACAACACACCAGTGCAAGCCGCAGCCGTACGTCTCACAGCACACAGCTAGAGTAATAGACAGAGAGGGAGCAAGGATAGGGGAAAGCTGTATGACCTACCTGCACAGCTTTTGTTTTCATATCTTAGAATCGTAGAGTCATAAAATATCCAAAGTTGAAAGGGAATTTACATTTTACATCTTACCATAAGAATTTACAGTGTCCAGCTCCTGGCTCCACACAGGATCACCTAACAATGAGACCAAATATCAGACAAGATGTGTAGTAGAGATGAAATGGAAGCTAGTCCTGAGATGGACATCTCAGTGACATTGGATTCCAATGTGTGAGCAGCAAAATCACAGAATCACAGAATCACCCGGGTTGGAAGGGACCTCAAGGATCATGCAGTTCCAACCCCCCTGCCTAGCAGGGCCACCAAACACACACATTCAGATCAGGTTGCCCAGGACCCCGTCCAACCTGGCCTTGAACACGTCCAAGGACGGGGCATCCACAACCTCCCTGGGCAGCCCGTTCCAGGGCCTAACCACTCTCCTTGTAAAGAACTTCCCCCTAACATCCAACCTAAATCTTCCCTCCTTCAACTTGGATCCATTTCCCCTAGTCCTGCTGTTGTCAGCCCAAACATCAGCTCAGAGTGTTCTCTCCTCATGTTCTTTGAATGTGGTCAAAACCTGGGTCTGGTTTCTCTGAATTTTCAAGTCCTCTAGGGTCTTAATTTGCAATAAAGCATGGCTAGACTTTGTTCAAGGTTGTGCCATTCTCTGGTGTGGATTTGGTGACTGCTTGATATATGGCTGGCTCAGTAAACTCATTCTCAGTCACTGGGTTTTTGTAGGGAACTGCCATCTGTCTTGCTGTCATATGCTCCCTGCTGCATCTGCAGCCCATGATCTGCCAGTGAGGGAAAATGGCATGCCACATGAGTTGTCCCCAGGGTGGGGGCATGTTTGCCTTCCGCTGTTTCTTCTGTGACATTTCATCATCCTCAACCTGTGATAGATCTCAGAGGGGAATTGGATATGGAAGAGGCATGTGCCAGGAAGCTCTCCTTGATGAGAAGAGCATGGAAAATCTTTATCTGTTTATCTGGACATGCATTCTCCATGAGTCTGCACATAAACACTCCTTCACTCGTTATCTTCTGTCACTCCCACATTCAGTGACATGCCAACAAGAGTCCTATGCAACCTACTGTAGGGAGCTTTCTTCAGCAGGGGGATTGGACATGGTGATCCCCACAGGTCCCTTCAACTCCTGTGATTCTGTGAAATATTCCCTGTTTCCTATCAACATGCATGTCGTCAGCCCCTAATTTTCCCTATTGCAGTCATTCACCCAAGCAGAGATGTAGAGGCTGATCCTTTGCCAGTTGGCTTCTGTGCCGGGGATATTTTATCACCACTCCCTGAAGCACCATGGTCCTGGATATAGAGGTTTCTGAAGCTTCAGAGGCTGAAGCTAATTATCTCCTTCTGCTGTTGGGTCTTTTGTTTTAGTAGGGAGATCTTCATTGCTTTGCTATGAACATAGTCTCTTTTTCCTTCCTCCAGCAATATACATATTTTTTTAATTTACTGAGTGGAACTGACCAAGTCATCATCTTCTTTTCCTGAATATCTTTTCTTCCATCACTTTCCATCTCACACTTCCCCTTCAGAAGCTTTTGAACAGAATAACATCAAAATTGGAGACCATCAACGAAAGCAGACAGGTGTTTTAGTTCCATGTCTACTGACCATGAATTACAGAAGCCAGACAACAGCCTGATCTCTGACCTTATGGGGGTAATGTAGAAGTCCCTCTCTGATGTATAACAAAACACCAAATCTTGCCAATGGACCATGCCAATCCGTGCCATAGTTGTATGTGACACAGTGCTATGGTTCTCTGCAGGGCTCAAAAGCACAGATCAGCCATTCAGAAGAGCACTGGAGCAGGCTGCCCAGGGAGGTGGTGGAGTCTCCTTCTGTGGAGATGTTCAAGACCTGCCTGGATGCCTACCTGTGCGACCTGCTGTAGGGAACCTGCTTTGGCAGGGGGATTGGACTCGATGATCTCTGGAGGTCCCTTCCAACCCCTACAATTCTGTAATTCTGTGATTCTGTGTGAAGAGCAGGAAAACAAAAGCACAGTGACATGACTTAGGTTGTGTGACAGATGAGTGGTAGATCTGGAGGTAGAGCAACATTTCTTGCCTTCCATTCCACTGACTGATAGATTAGACCACAATAATTTATTTCAGAGGTAATGAGAAGTCTTAATAGTTTTATCATTTTAAGTCTTAATAATAAACCTTGGAGCCAGAGTTAAACTAAGTTGGCTGAAACGTTGAGATGTAAGAAACCAGGTGATATAAAAAAATATGCTTTCTTCCCATTCGTTTTCAATTCACACTGAAGACATATGGACTGAAAGATTTTGCATGATTTTGGACAAGTTTATTAGAAGGATGTTTATAGCTTGCTTTCTTATCGGAAAAAATTCTGATTCTTGAGCAAGAGGACTTCTAACCTAATAAACACCAATGTAACTCACAGGTGTTTATTGACAGTGGGGGAGTAGCCTCCTGGGAGTACTGGTTTCTCCTACTACTTTTTGGAAAATTGCATTTAAAAATGTCTAATTTATAGTGACTCCCATCCTTAATTTCCAGCTGGCTTAGCCACTTGTCTGTAAGAGAGGAATAGCAGCTCTTCTCTCCCTTCTAGGAGGCTGAGGTCCAAAGCATTAGAGCACTTTGGACTATGAATACAGTTCACCAGAGTCCTACAAGAAGCAAGACATGGTGATGGAAGGCTCCCAGACAGTGCTGGCTATAAAGCATGACCGGATTAATTTCATCTCATCAGTGGCTGAGTAAATTTGGAATTCATTTAATTAAAACAGAAGATCAGGCATGGCCAGGTGCTCAATGCGCTGAACATAACCAAATCACCCCATGTCCTTCTGTGGCTGTTAGAGCAGAGATGGCATCAGAAGGGTTAAGGCAGACAGGCCAGAGAGGAATGGAGCAAAACCCCCTGTGTTCTGCTTTTCCCTCCCATATCTCATTCCCAGGGCCTCCTGCCCCTCTGCCCCAGGCACAAGAGCAGATCTACATTTTAATTGAGACACCTTATGAAAATTATCTCAATCTAGCTCACTCATGCCTAGGAGGCTTCTCCCTTGTTAGCTCAGTGCTGGTGCTAAGTGAATTTGGGGGCTGAGGGTGTTTGCCATGTGGCTGTTTCTCTCCTCTTTTCAGCCCTGCTTCATTCCTAGGTTTAAGGAGCATGGCACAGAGTTGGAGAAGAGCAGAAAATGGCAGGATATTGTTTAGATCTTCACCCCCCTCTTGTAAAAAGCAGTGGAATGCAAATCCCAAAGCCATGCTGTGCACCAAACTATGCAGCAGGTATTGCAGTGCATGGCAGCAGTTGGGTCCTGACTCTTGAGTATTTGTTTCCCTGGGGATGGGTTCTGCAGGGATGGCTGACCACTGTTGCATTGCTGCAGCATCCTCTCTCCCTCTGCACCTCTATAGCAGGAATGAAAAAAAAAACAAACCAGATGCTTCTGATGTTTGCCTGCAGGATGATGGAGAAAGGAACCAGGTGAAATGAGTCTTTAGCCTCTTGCTTGTGTCAATGAGTTCCCACTCTGATGGCTCAGGAACAAGGTGAAGAGATGATCACAGGAAAACCAGGCATTTTACAGTTTGTTGCAGAAGGAGATTTAAGTAGTTCGTACTTGTGTCCTGTCCTGATAACAGGTTCTTAAGCATTCTTAGGGCATGCTGCTCTGTGTCCTGCCCTTTCCATATCACTCCCTGGTGATTTTATAATCAGTCGAGCTGAACTTCAGTGTTTTCTTCACCTTAGACCCTCAAAAGAGACCGAGACCTTCACCAGGAAGAGGTGTGAGTTCTGTTTGCAGATTTTTTCAGTGGCAGCAGTGAGAGGAGCCCCCATGAACTGTCCTTTCCTTTGACACCCTGTGAGCTGGGGACAGGTTGCCAGACACGTCCTGCCTCCAACGGCTGCTGGGAAGGGATGTTTTAACCAGCCAGCCCTGCCAAATGAGCACTGGCTTATTTAGTGCAGGGCAAAGGGGCAGGATTTCAGTTCAGATAACGCTTTCCTCTTTTGTCTGCTCCTGCTCTCTTCAAGCATTGCTTGGCCTGATAAGGCACTATCAGAGCATCTCTGTTGGAGCCACCACTAAGATGTGGCTGGGCTAGAGGTGGCTTTTCCCAACTCTTTGCAGGCTTCCCTGGCCCGCTTCCACCCAGAGCCCCTGAGGAGCCAGCCAGTTAATAATGGTAGCAGGATGATGTTGGGAGAGCTGCCAAGAGCTTTAGCTCCATTCTGTTCTCAGGGAGAAACTGCACACATGGACCAGAGTGAATTGGTCTGATCCCCTCCTCTTTTTCACCCTGTCTTGAAAACAAGCCCGCGGCTGACTTTCTAATCTAACTTTCTAATCTAGTGGCCACCCTTAGCAAGTTTGCTGATGATACGAAGTTGGGAGGATTGGCTGACACACCTGAAGGCTGTGCTGCCAATCAGCGAGACCTGGACAGGCTGAAGAGCTGGGCCATAAGAAACCAGATGAGGTTTAACAAAAGCAAGTGTAGAGTCTTGCATCTAGAGAGGAATAATTGCATGCACCGGTACGGGTTGGGGGATGACCTGCTGGAGGGTAGCTCTGCAGAGAAGAACCTGGGTGTCCTGGTGGACGACAGGTTGGCCATGAGCCAGCAGTGTGCCCTCATGGCCAAAAAGGCCAACGGCATCCTGGGGTGCATTAAAAAGATCGTGGCCAGCAGGTCGAGGGAGGTGATCGTCCCCCTCTGCTCTGCCCTGGTAAGGCCTCATCTGGAGCACTGCGTCCAGTTCTGGGCTCCCCAGTACAAAAAAGACAGGGATCTCTTGGAAAGAGTCCAGCGGAGGGCCACGAATTCTGTTGATTCATAAAATTTCTTTTCAGGTATCTGAATGCTGCAACCTTTCTGGTTAGGGGTTAGGATATACTTAGATATAAACATGATTTTCTGAACATTAGGGGGTTAATTCGTATAGGTATTGCTGGGGCATCAGTGAGTGTTTGCTTACAGTTCCCCCCTCTGCTTTCAAGGACCAGAGGCAAAAATAAATGGGCCCTTCCAGCTTCAGCTGATGGAAGATCTGCAGGTGGTGGGAAGAACGTAAGGAGAGGAGACCCATAAGCATAAGTTCGTATGGCCAATTGACAAAATATCATTCAGCTGCCTCTTGAGCTGTTCAGGAGCGTATCAGTTCCACTATTCAATGTTACACTTAATCTCGTATTGATTGATGTGAGCTGGAGCAGAAAGCCTTTCTCACTGCCTCCATTCCCAAATTAAAAACTAAGAGGAGAAGTAAATGATTTGAATTCTCACTTTGCCTGGATGCATAGGACATTTACTGTTCATAATTTAAAAAAAAAAAAAAAAAAAAAAAAAAAAAAAAAAAAAAAAAAAATTAAAAAAAAAAAAAAAAAAAAAAAAAAAAAAAAAAAAAAAAAAAAAAAAGATAAAAGAGAGAAAGAGAAAACACATATAGAATGAAATATAGCAAAATCAATCAATACTTAAAGTATCTATTAAATGTATTACTCTCTGAAAGTTTATAGGAATTCAGTGCTACCCTGATATGATCATGACATCATTAATATGATATAAACTATAAAAAAATCGATAGCTTACTGAAGCCCAAAATTAAGGTCAAGCAGTGTTATAGCATATACGTGAAATAATTAAATATATGAAATAACAGCTAATCTCTGTCATGTCAGAGCTGTTTGAGGATGGAATGTCTCTCAGAAAGGAGATGGCAATTTGTTGGCCTGCCTGTCACTCCTGCAGCTTCCACCTTGGGGTACTTGGCATGAAGGTTAACTCACTTTTTTCAACAGTTTGGGCACAAACAGAGCAGAAAATCTGATTGGGATTACAATGAAATGACCTTGGAGGGACTCCAGACTCAGGGCCATTACTCTGGTAGGCAGACTTATGCTTATGGAATGGAGATGTAGACCAGGTGTTCCCCCCATTGGCTTGATTTGCATTTTACAGTATTAATGGCATGGAGTTTCTTTTGGTTAAGACACCAGGCTTGGACACAGCAACTCTGCTGTGTGTAGAAGAAACAAAGCCAGGAGAAACTTTCATCATGGCTAGCAGGGAGGCTCTTGCATGAGAAGAGACTGACATGATTTCCATTAAGTATTGAAACAGATGGGCACAAAGGTGGCAAGATTTCTTCTTGTGTAGACACAGGGAATACATACTTAGGAAGGAGGAAGGATGTTTAAATTGTGGATCATACTGACCCAACCCAAAAGAGTATAGATTAGTAGTATTTAGTGTGTAAGTTAAAAGGTTTCTGGCAGCGAGGTACCAGGTTCCATTCACTTATCCAGACAGAGGCATTTTGCAGCCTTCTTTTTGCTTTGACCAAGTTTCCCATGTTTGTCAGCCTTGGTTAGCTATCTTGGATCTCCTGTGGTCAACACAACTCTGCCTTTTTGTCAGATCAGGCAAATCAGTCTCTGGGTTCTGCTGACTGTATTGAATAAATCTCTCATCTAAGAAATTCAGATGCCAGCTTGCACATGGGAAGACTGACATATAAACTTAAGAGCCTCAATCTGCCATCTGTGTCCCACTCCAACTAACTCTGGACTTGATTTTCTAGCTGACATCACAGGGCTACCACAGATAAACATTTCAAGTAGCAAATAGAGCAACTAGAGGGAGTGTCATTAGATACAAGAACATCACTTTCCTGCACTGCAAAATGACTAGAATATAATTTGATTTGGCCAACTGTTGCTCCTTCAAACAATTCCTGGACATATTTGGGGAATTAAATGGGTTAGGAAGTATTTCCACGAGGTGTTTTGGAAGTTAATAGAGTTTAATAGCATGAATGTGACCAGATCATGTAATTTGGCCCCAGGATCAAAGAATGTTTCCTGGCATTGTTTGGTATACAAATGGTACATAGCCATGGCTCCCACTGCCAGTGAGACAGTAGGAGGGAAATCCTGAAGGAAAGGCACAAGCTATTAGATAACAGGCTAAAGACCAGGACTTGTGTAGGAACATTTTCTCAACTGCAAAATTAGGTACAGGCACAAAGTCTTAATGAACGGTTAAGAAAACGAAGTAAGGAAAGAGAAATAGGGAAAATGTATGGTAGGAAACCTTTTGGAAGAACAGTAGGTAGCACAGGAAGGAACCTGACTGTTGCCAGTTGAATACAAATTGGATGAGGTTCTCAAAGTCGAAACTCATTGTCTAAAGGTGAAGTCATAATGCGTGTTTATCCTTGGAGAGTGGTTGAACTGGATCTTGATAAAATTCAAGCCACAAACAGTACATTTCAGTCCTGACAAATGCAGTTTTATTCAGGGCACATGAAAATAGGGAATTGGAAAATATCAAATACATGCTTGCTTCTGTGCTAGTAGTCCTCTTTAAATGAAAATACTAATAGGATACACATCGGCAAAACCTGATTGAAGGAAGCTCATCTGTGGCATAAATGACACAGGAACAATAGAAGAGGTCAAAATGATGAAGAAAGGGCTTTTATGTTAAAGAAAATGTAAAATCAAAGGAAGAAAATGGGGTCAATCTGTGCACAAGTGACAAGGAATCTCTAGGGAAGGGAACAGCGTTAGGACTCTTTTATTGACCACTTGAAGATGGCAGAAGTGATTGTGACATTCAGAGAGAAATCCAAAAGGCTGTGAGGGGAGAAAATGCAGTAATGAGAGACTTCACGTGGCCTCACTTGCCCTAAGCAAATGTCACAACACTTGCAGCTCAAACCCTTTTGGTGATAAGCCCACCAAAAGAGAAGTAAGTCTGAATCTGCACTTTGTTCAGAGTAAAGCTAGCCTTGTGTCACACTGTAATGTAGAGTGACCACGATGTATTCAAGTCGAGTGTCCCATAGAAGTAAAAGCAGTAGATAAACAGAGAAAGATTGCAACAAAGTTCAAGTTCAAGATAGAAACAACATAAAAATGAGGAAGCTTGTTAAAAGGAGCAGCCAGAAGGATAAAGTACTTCATGGTATCCTGGAGACTGCATAAAGACATCATGTAAGAGGCTTATTGTGAAGTTATACGACCTATGAAAATAGACCTGAAAGACTGTAAAAGCAAATGGAAAATGCCTGCTTAAGCAGACAGGTTCAAAGGTACTTCTGAGAACTGGAAGTTATATTCAAAGGAAAAAATAAAAAGATCACTAACTGTATCACATGAATTGCAAAACAATCAAAAGGCTGTCCTCTTAGGAAAAGCATGGCCAACCTAGTAAAAATGAGTGATTAAAAATTAACAGCATTCCCTTAGAAATTTACTTTCTTTAAAGGGCATAAGCTAGCTGAAATGTCTGCCACTAAATGTTTGGTAAAATAAGGTTTTGGAGCATGAAAGTGTTATTCACTGAAAGAACATTAAAAAACTCTGGTATGAGATTGCCACTCCATTAAACCTGCTGTACATCTCATTGCTTACACTGTCCTTGATACTGGAGGAGTGAAAGGTAGAGAATGTGTCACTGTTTTTTAAATTACACTCATGAAGGATCCAAGAACTGGAATCCAGTCTTTCTACTTGTCAGTTTGGTTGAAACAGTCTTAAAAAATAGGTTGAAAAAAAACCTCAACCCAACCATATGACTTGCTGGAGGAGAGGGGTGGGTGTCACACGTCTATTCTTGCTCTTTAAATAAATGCAAGTTCATGTGATATGGATAATATGGTTAATACAGAGGAATTAAACGTTTTCCCATAGCAAAGAATTTAAACTATGCAGTCATGGGATGAGGAGTCTTCTGACAAATTATTAACCAGTTCAAAGATGGGAAATAAAGGTCAGAATTAAAGGGTCATGATGGGGAAGGAATACACTGTGGGTCTCACGGGCATCTCTGCTGCGTGTGTTTGGTGCAGTTATAAATGAACAAAAAAAGGAGTAATGACAAAAGCTGAGAATGTAACTGGTGATGCAGAGCTTTTCAATATTATTTAATAAGTTTACAGAGTGCTGCTGAAGAAAAATACAAAACTGAGTGTCGGGGTGACAAAAATGCAAGGAGAGCTCAGGGTTGATGTGTGCAGAGTATCAGACAGCTTTATCTCTACAGTGAGTGACTTCCATGAATAAATGAGGCAGTGAAGTCAGTCCAAAACCATGAAATGATGCCCCAAGCCTTGGAACAATGCATATAATGTGAAGGATGTTATGGAAATGGAGAACAAAACGGAGAATACCATCATGTGGGGATCTGTGGTGCTCTCCCATGCTGCATACACTGGGCACTTTTGATCATGCTGTATTAAAATGAATAATATTGAACCAAGAAGGCAGTGGGAAGTGTGGGAAGCAGAAATGTGGGTTTCTAATGATCTTTATACAAGGAGAGATTGTATGACTTGGCAATTTTCATCTTAAAAGAGAGATGACTGAGGGGACTATAATACATCCAGACAATCATGAGTGTAATGAAGAAAGTGAATAGGGGATGATTACTCACCATTTCTCATAACACAAAATCTAGGGAACTTTATATGAGATTATCAAGCGGAATATTAAAACAAACAGAAGAAAGGACATTTTCATATACTGTATCACTCAACTGTGGCATATTGTGAGACGCATTATGGAGGCCAGAAATACAACTGTCTGGAAAGCAATTAGAGAAATTAATGAAAGAAAGATCTGTTGAGGGCTGTTCAACATAATTACATCACTACAGGCTCCAAGTCAGGCAGTCCTCATGTCCTTGCTGCCAGGAAGCTGGGATTTTCAAGCAGGAAGAATTTCACTCTATTATCTCCATCTTCTTATTTTTCCACCTCAGCATCTGCTACTGTACAGAAGCAGAGAGAATGGCTGAATGGATTTTTGGGCTGAACTTTTATCAGCATTTCTATGTCACTTCGTTTTCAAAGGCCTCTTATTGTGAGTTTCTTATTGTGGGTCTTCAATAAAGAGCTCCTTTACTTGTGGGGCTAATAAAGACTTGTGGCTTTATTGGCATGACCCTAAATAATCACAGCCCAGTTGGTGTAGAGTGACTATGATGGACATCTCTGCCATGTCCATCCAGCTTGGACGTGCATGGAAACAGCCTGGATGTGCATGGAAACCCTTCTCAGAGATGTAGTTGCTAAAATGTTTTTCATCCTGCCCGGCGCACAGCACGCTTTAGAGTTGGCTTTGGTTCTTGTGTGGTGTTGGAGAAAGACAATATTTGGCACTTGTCTCATACTGCATGGAGAGGAGGCTTCTCTTCCATTCACCCACCCATGGTCCTACTCAGAAACCCCAGCTTTCTCTCAGCAGCTGTGGCTTTTTCTGGACAGTAGTCCAGCACTGGGCTGAATTGTACTTGATTAGCTTGATAACTACAGGAAGGGGAAGCCAATCCTCAATGAAAACCTTTCAGCAGCAACAGCGGGGAGCCCAAATTCCCATTAAAATGTGCTCTCAGCTCATCTCAAGTCAGTCATTCTAAATTTTTTATTTGTCTCCCTCTGTCTCATCCTTAGTTTACTTTCCTTTGATAGCAGTTGATGAAGTTTGTAACAGTGTTGTCATGGTGAATGCAGTGTTCAGTGTTGGCTTTTTTTTTTTTCCCTAGAAACCAGGGATCAGGATTCCTGATTTTCATTTAAAACTCATGCTCATTTAAAAGCCTGATGTGATTTTGGGCAAGTTTCTCCTGCATATCCCAGGTCCTCTGTTCTGAAAAATGGTGACTCAAAAGTAAGCGTACAGGGAGGACACATGCTTGTTTTATTGATTTCTTCTGGATGGGTGATGGGTGAAGCTTTAAGCCTGGATTTTGAAGGACAGCTTTATCCGCTCATCTAAACGATTCTAACGCGAGGTGTGTCAGTGTCACAGCCACAAGATGCTCTAAAATCCAACCTGCCAGTCATCATGATAAGGTCGTGAGAGATAGGAGGGCTGAGAAATCCCCAAACGGTCTTCAGAGAATTACTGAATAGGTCCTTCAGGATCTGAGTCTTATTGCCTCGTAGATTTGAGAAATATCTGAATTCTGATGCTACTGTATCTCAACTTGTTATGTGAGAGCCATGTCCACTGTGTGCTCAGGGATGGATAGGCTGTTTGGATTTAATTCTAGACAGGCTGGGAATGGGGGAAGATATTTTAACAAGAGAAGTTTCTTGTGCCAAACAAGTATCTGACTTGCTGCTGCTGGTTCCTCTTTCACAGCTACCTCCAGACATCAGCTACTTCATTCTGAGGATCCTCTTTCTTTCCATGTGATAATTGTTACTGATTTGAGTGTGAAAAAAGAGGAAATAAATCTATAAAATAAGCACAAACTGAGACTGAGCTGTATCTGAAGGGATGGAGGAAACTGGAAGGAAAAAACAAAACAGCAGGTAGCAGAAATTGGCACTGACTGCCTGATCACCCAGTCCCCATATTTACTGGACACAATTATTCTTGTTGATCGTTGGCAAATTATCAATTTCAGTTATTAGTTATATTATTACTTATTTCCTGGACAGATGTCATTGTTTGTGAATTGGCAATCTTTTATCTTGTGCATAGAATTTACTAGACTCTGAAAGGTCAGAGCTGTAGTCTCCCAAAAGGCAGATGTCTTCAAATTGAAAAACCTGAAGAGTTCTTAGAAACTTGTGGAAATCAGCCACATCTTCAGAAGACTTCCAGGAGCATTTGTGGTAGTTGCTGCTTTTTTAGCTTTTCCTCTCTTTGTGCTCTCTAACCACATTCTTGGGAGTGATAGTTGTATGTTTTTCTCATCCTTCTCTGACAGAAATTCACCCTTGCCAATGAGACATCTACAGTAACGTGTTCTGTGTGTTTTGACTTGATCCTGAGGCCTTCTGAATGGGTGTTAAAGATGGATAAAAGATCTCTTCTGTTTAAAACTGAAGTGTCTGCTCATAACAATTTTCTGCAAAAAGATCAAAGCCAGAAATAGTTTACTCTGATGTCAGCAATCAGCAATAGTGTAACTGGTAACAGACTTTCATCCTGCATTACAAAACAACTCCCTATCTTTGTTTCTCCAGGTGCATCACCAATATTGTTAAGTTTTTAAACTGTCTCTTTCTCCTGCCTCCACTTGAGCCCAAAGATGTGTTGTTGCACACAGGATCTATTCCTCACCTGATTTATTGATTTCTGTCCTGAATTTTACAGAGCATGTTTTGCTGTGCCTAGGGAAAGAATCAGGGCTCTCTGTACCTGACTGGTATTCTAAGTTGATCTATTTCCTCCTTTGCAAGACCATGGCCAGAAATTGCTAATTATTTCCCTTAAATATCAGTGTGTCCATGAAAAAGGAGGGATGTCTTAAGGTTATTACAGAAACACAAGAAAAACATTTGTATTTCAGGGGCTGTTTGTAGACCAGAGAGTAGGAGATTACTGGGTGGGAATAGAGATTTGCTCTCCAACAAAGCACTGATCCAACTGATGAATCTTCAGAACAACACCAACAAATCACTGCATGGGAGCTGTGCACACTTTAATTAGATATTGAATCATTGACTAGAAAGAAAACCTCCACGTACGTCTAAAGCCAGCATTCCCCACCTGGAGTGCCTGAGCCAGCTGCCTCAGTAAATGCAGAAGGTCTGTACCTGCCCATGACCTTCCTCTAATTATTTGGAATCCATATCATGAGCATTGCTGCAAAAGACAGCCAATGCCAGGTGTTCAAATTAATAAGCTGAACCAGGTTTTCCAATTGGTGCTCTGGGCTGTTTGCCATTCCTCTATTTCTTTGACATCTGATAAAATAACCCCGGGCTTTGTTTGTCAAAGGTATTTTGCCCACATGCTATTGATACTACTTTGGAGAGGTTTTTGTTGTTGTTTGTTTTTCCTACTAGAAAAAGGAAAAAAAAAAATAAAATGATCTGATGGGAAAACCAGTAGGGAATGAAAGTAATTGGAATCTCGGTGTTGGTGGAAGACAGTTTCTAAAGGTGATCACAATTGGCCACTGGAGATCGAGGTGTGGTTTACAGTAGAAGTATAACTCTGTTTGGTTCAAAATACAAGTTGTTCTAGTGCTATCAAGCCTTTAATCTGAACTGGAATGGACAAGTACAACTCCCCAGGTACCAACCATTTGACCATGCTTTTGGATATAGTCATATTTAACTGTAGGCTGTGTGTGCGTGAGCACGTCGTCACTGGGGGTTGAAACTAGGTGATCCTTAAGGTTCTTTCCAACCTAAGCCATTCTGTGATTGTGACTGTTGTGGTTTAGCCTGGCAGGTGGCTCAGCATCATACAGTCATTCTCTCCCTCCCTCCCAGTGGGATGGGAGAGAGAATCGGAGGAAAAAAAGTAGAACTTGTGGGTTGAGATAAAGCTATTTACCAAGACAGAGAAAAGGGAAAAGATGATAGTTGTAACTATATGACTATACACAGGAATATGTATAATAAGTGATGACAAGTGGTATAACAAGCAGTTGCACACCACTCTCCTAACCTATGCACAGCTAGCTCCCAAACAGCAGAAGAGAAGGGATAAGCTCCCATCCCCTTCAAAACTCCTTCATATGTCATATGGTATAGAATATCTATTTGTCCAGTTTAAATCAAGTGTCCTAGTTCTGTTCCATCCCAGCTTCTTAGTCCCTTTGCTGAGAATGGCCTTGGCTGTGCACCACACTGCTTAGCTGCAGCTATAAAAACATCAGTGTGTTACCAACATTGCTTTTCTCCTAGAACAAAAGCATAGCATCATACCAGACACTTTGAAGAAAACTTCCATGAAACTAAAACAATGACCAAAGTACCTAAATCCACATGCTGAACCTATTAACAGATGAAGAGGGGATAAGGATTCAGCAGTGTGACTCATTGGAAGTGAATTGGCAATCATGTGTTACCTGAAACTGCCATTGTGGAAATCTGACACTGAGGTTCCTTTGCTTTCCTAATAGAGGCAGGAACACATCAACAAGGCGTGTAAGTGAGGACTGGAAAAAAATGTTGTAGAAGATGCTTGAACAGAGGGAATGATGTTGGAGACATATCCCAGTTTGAAATTTTATGGCTGAATGAGTTACAGAGTCATAGAATGGTTTGTGCCAAAAGGGACCTTTAGAGCATCTAGTTCCAACCTCTGCTTTAGGCAGGGATGCCTCCCACCAGACCAGGCTGCTCTCAGCTCCATGCAGCCTGGCCTTGAATGCTTCCAGGGAGGGGGTATCCACAACCTCACTGGGCAACCAGTTCCAGAGTCTCACCACCCTCACGGTAAAGAATTTCTTCCTAATATCTAGTCTAGACCTAGCCTCTTCCAGTTTAAAACTATTTCCCCTTGCACTGTCTCTACATGCCCTTCTAAAAAATCCTTCCCCACCCCCCTTCAGGTACTGGAAGGCCACTAAAAGATCCCCTCAGAGCCTTCTCTTCTCAAGGCTGAAGAACCCCAGCTCTCTCAGCCTGTCCTTGTACAGGAGGTTCTCCAGCCCTCTGATCATCTTCATGGCCCTCCTCTGGATTTGCTCCAACATCTCCAAGTCAAAGGCATCCAAGATAATGCATCTGGTCTATACAGACAAAACTTTCAGGCTGAGTCTATTGTATCATTCATTTGCTGGTTGCATGAGAAAATATAGTGTTTGAGCTTGCTGAGTGGGGTTGGCTCTTGTGTCTTCAGCACTGGTTGAATGAATGTCTCAGTTCTCTCCTCTCTCCATATTAGGAAGAGAAGGAATGGCTTCAAGTTGCACCAGCAGAGGTTCAGGTTGGATATTAGAAAAAACTTCTCCAAAAGAATGGTCGGGCACTGGAACGGGCTGATCGGGGAGGTGGTGGTATCACCATCTCTGGAGATGTTCAACAAATGTGGAGATGTGGTACTTAGGGACGTGGTTTGTGGCAATATTGGTGGTAAGTGGACGGTTGGACTAGGTGATCTTAAAGGTCTTTTCCAACCTCAGTGATTCTGTGACTCCACTGGGAATGCCCCAGTTGCTCTCAACATGCAGAATGCCCCAATGGGACTTTCCTTCTGTCCTCATTTCCTTCTGTCCATCCTTTCATTCTGTCCTCATTCTGTCCACTGTTCCTTCACTGTCCTCACTGTGGCCTTGTGTCAGTGCTGAAGGTTGAGAGTTTGTTCTTTTCCCCCTGGGTAGATGGAGAGAGGTGTCTGTGTGTAAGTTGTGTGTGTATGTACATACAGTTCTCATGCACTCACTGTATTCAAGTGCTATGTAAACTCGCATTCATGTACTGCGATGCAAATAGGATTTCTGTAGAAGATTGATTCTCCATGCTAAACTGCCTTTTGTTTTTGCACCCATGACATACCTGGGCTCATAGCCTCCTTCTGTTTGCTCCTAGTAGTGTAGTTCTTGCTTTTTCCAGCTCATGGAATCCTCCTCGTGTACCCTTATTTTCTGCTGCATCAGGGCAGGGGCAAAAATAATTTCCTCTCCCTGTGGAATAAGTGGTAGTTTGTTTATCTCCGGATGGAGATGTCTGTCTGTCCACCTATCTATCTTCCTATTCATCTATCACATTAGTATCATTCATGCTTAATAATCCTGATTGTAAAAGACACAGATCTCAACGTATCATTTCAATCTTTTCCATCAGATTAGGGGTGTACGCAGATCACAGTAAGAATTATTGCTGTTGTGTGGATGCAATGATAGATTTTTTTACTGCGCTTTCCATGCAGAGGCTGCCAAACCCCAGCCATCCTAACCCCACATTTACTTCATCAATTCTTATGTCTGCTAATGCTGACTCTATATTGTTTGGCAGCCTCCATTAAGAATGGTTTGCCGCACAGTATTAACAGGCAGTGAAGCTTTGTGCTGATAGATAAAGCACGGTGTAAAACCTGATAGGAATCAATCAGAGTAATCGTCTGGATGTGTGGTGGTTAATAGGAAATGTCCTGCATATTATTGGCTGTTTTATATAGCTAACAGATTAGCTTTCTGCTGCCTATTGTGGCTCACATCCTTTCCTGAGCCACTGGGGGAGGTGATGAATCTGCAGGGCTGTACAGGAGGCACTGTGCTGGCAGTGCATCCTTCTTCAGTCTAGAAGACACGGAACTTGGAGAAGAGCCCTGTGTTTTATATTTGCTTCCTTTATGGCCATTGCTAATAAACGGATGAAGGGCAAATGTCAACCTATTGCACACTTAAGCTTGGGCTGAAATGGGGTGAAATATGGGATTGAAATTGGGATGAAATATGCAGCAGAGACCAAGAGCAACACTGAAGTAAAAGTTCTCTGAGTTCTGATTTGCTTCAGACTTGGGCAATTAAACACAAGCTCAGATCCTCTCAGGTCAGCCTGATGTCTCCCACAGCTGATCTACCAGACTGTGTTGGTCTCTCTGCAGAGACACATGGGTTAGGAAAAATTTCTTTACTCAGAGGGTTGTGAGGTTTCCTAGTCACCATCCACTTAGCAGCTGTGGATACATCGTCTACTTTGAATCATATTCCCTACTGCTGAATACTGAGAGGATGCTTGGATAGGGTCAGCGATTTAATGAGGAGTAGGCTTGCTCAGAACAGTTCTTCCTGGTCGTACTCTGCTTGCTGAGGGCTCTCTGATTTTTGACCTAACACAAGAATTCATCCTTTTTTTGCAACTGTTTTGGTACATTTATTGAAATATGTAAAATAAATTCCAACTATGCCATCCCAAAACACAGGGAAGCATCACTTGCATTTCACATGTAAGGGACTCACTCTTGCCCAAGGTCATGAGAATTGTCTTAAATTTAAATTCAGAGCTAGACATTTCTGCATCCCTGGTAGAGTGCTTTCTTACAGAGCTACTGATGCTGGCTCTTCAGGCAGGAGGAGAGGAAGGAGGGCTTTGGCTGGGAGAGGCCAGCTCCCCTTGGTGGTCAGAGCCTTGGGTATCATTTGAAGTGCAGCGGGTTGGCATCCTAATGAAAGAGCTTTTCAAGCACTCATTTCTCTCCTTGGTGAGTAGAATACTATTAACCTTTAAGGCAAAATTATATTTCATGCCTCTGGGAAGCAGTAACATTTTACTGAGCTGCTCCGGGGAATCAGGTAAACAATGTTAACTCTCTCCAGCCCCATTTCAGTGCCATTTTAGGGCGGTTATGTGTGTAAACCCTGTCAAACTGCTGACTAGAGGTCTGTGCTCAGGAACCTCTTGTTGCTGGAGATCAGCTTTCACCTGCTGTAATTCAGCCTGTTCATCCCAACATCTCTGTTCAGTAACTGGCATTTGATTGAACCCGTGGTGCTGGTCTTCACCCTGGTGGTGATGGGTTGATGGTTGAACTAGATGATCTTAATGGACTTTTCCAACCTTAATGATCCTGTGATTCTATGATTCAAGGCTAAAATCTCTGCATGTCTCTTTTGCCATTTTCTGTGTCCAGGTAGCAGCTGGACAGTGGGCCTGGCTTTTGACAGCTGAAGACAGGATGTGTTGAGAGTCAAGCCATAGGACACCATACAATGCCCTGCACTATAATATCTCATACAATTGTTGACAAAACTGCTGTAAATGTGGTCCTAGAGGTTGCAGCTTTGATAGCTAAAGGCCTTAAGCAAGTCCCATCTTGCACTTCAACGGTATGTGAGATCACTATATACCAAAAACAGATTTAAATACCTGCAGATTTAGGTTTCAGGGTGAAACACACTGGTGCCAGATGTGAACTCCTCCATGCATACACAAAAGCTCACTTCCTGGAGAAAAACAACCAACCAACAACAACAAAAAAAAAACCAACAACCACCACCAACAAAAAAACAATTGAAGAAACTAAAAAGTGAGAGTTTTCCTTCCTTTTAGAAGAAAGTTTTTCTCTCAGAGGGTGGTGACGCACTGGAACAGGTTGCCCAACGAGGTTGTGGATGCCCCATCCCTGGAGGCATTCAAGGCCAGGCTGGATGTGGTCTGGACAGCCCGGTCTAGTGGTTGGGGACCCTGCACACAGCAGGGGGTTGAAACTAGATGATCTTTGAGGTCCTTTTCATAGAATCGTAGAATAGCCTGGGTTAAAAAGGACCACAATGATCATCTGGTTTCAATCCCCTGCAGGATTGCCAATCACTACACGAGGATGCCCAGAGCCATTCAACCCACGCCATTCTATGATTCTGTGATGATTCTATGATCCTTCCTTTTCTTCCTTTTCAAGGAAAAAAACCACCACTAACAACAACAACAAAAAAAAACAACTCAACACTTTTATTTCTTTTTACTGTAACTTCCACATTGTGTTCTCAATTGGACTCCCAATGCCAAGCACGATGGGTCAGGCAGCCAGGGGTAGTGAGGAAACTACAAATTGCTGAAGCTTTGGCAAGGAGAATGAAAAAACTACGATCCAAGGACAAAATCAACACCTTAGGTGGAAAATTAAATCAATGATGCAGTGTAAGCCGGAAAGCAAAAGATGCAACAGTAGCAAAGTTGGCTTCCAAATTGAAATGTGTTTTCTGGGGATTGTCCATCGGCTTGGGGAGTTATTATTTCCATTTCTCTAGTTATGAATTAATTTCTAGAGAACATAATCATCCTCTCCCTTCTCCCCTCCACAGCCCCCTCTTCCCTTCTCCTTCTAATTTTCCACTTGACTGGGGATTCTCTGACAGTGAAAATTCAGGCTGGCTTAGAGGAGGTCCATGCAAGCTGCTCCATTAGAGTGGATAATCTCATTGGAACCAGTGGCTTGAATAATAACACCTTCACCTCATGCACTGCATGGGATTCAAATGATACTTAATGCCCCAAGCTGCAGGGCAGGGGAAGGGCTGGGCTGGAGTCTGCACCGAGCTCATTTTCCTCCCAGCTCTGCCAGCCTAGCCATGCTCCTGAGGATACATCTGCAGTCTGAGATAAACACCAGTCCAAGCTTCCTCCTCAGCTGCGATGTTTGCACCTTCAGGAGAAGATGCAGCCTGAGCTTGGCTGCTCTGCAACAAGACTAGGATTGAGCTGTACCTTGCTGCTGAAGGCTTTTGCTGTCCCAGTGGGTCAAGGATGAGTGAGGATGAGTATGCCACAGCATGTCCCATCAGCTGATATCCTGACTTCTGCCTTCCCTAAGCAAGTCATACAGATTGGAGTAGGATGTTTTAGGTCATGGGGCTTAATCTGCTTCAGTCTATTGACAAAACTGCCTTTTACATCCAAAACATCGACACCAATCATAGACCTTTCTATTCCATCATTTCCATGCATACAGAGAATAAGCCCAACTCTAGCTCCAGCCAGACTGCCTCAGAGTCCTCCTCCTCATCTGTAATCCACCTGATAGCACAAACACAGCATGTGCTCTTTTTCTTCTTCCTTTTCTGTCCCTCAGTGTCCAGTACCAGAGTATTATCTACTTTCCAACAGCAATTAAAACCTTGAGTCCTGAACCAACCTATAAGATGAATGGCTTGAATGCAGGACTGTGGTTGAATGTTGGTGGGTTGATCCTAAAGGACACCACAGGAGAGCAAGTCTCTCTTGCTCTTGATGGACATGGCTGAACTCTTGTCATTAATTACTGTGTTGGGAGATGTGTCTTATATGGAGGCATAAAAGCTGACTCCACAAATAAACACTTGAATTTTCACCTTTTCCAGCCCTTTCCCTTCATGCAGACACATTGGATCCACACTATCATGACTCAGCAGCCCATGTTGGAGCATTGCTATGCACTATCACATACAACAGTAACTTCTGGGTGACACACAACACAGTGTCCACCTTGTGCACCCGACAGCCCCAGAATTGCCCAGAGGAACACCATGCAAGTTTTCTCCAGAAACTATTCAATTTTAAAGGGAAAGAAACTAGAAAAATAGGTAGGTGTAGGAGATGGACACCTGGAATATATAATAAATGGCTATACTGCTATGCATCTGACAAGCCAGCCTGCTGGAGGTCATTCATACTGCCACAGCAATTTGTCAGTGTTTATCCCATCCCGTCCAGCCATGCACAGAAGAGGGGAAATTGATAGATCACATGCTGACAGCCTTTTCCTTGCTGCTGGAGCATTAGCTGAGAGTCCAACAAAGTCACAACTCAGGAAGGCTTTGCTGTGCCTTGTGGTGTGAAGGAGTCTCAATGGAGTGTGTTGGACCATGCTAGGAGCTTCTCGTGTTTTAGAGATATAAGGACCTCCTTTTGGCTGAAGCAACAGAGTGATAAGGCAGGGATCATTTATGTGGTGGCCTGAAGTCTTGGTCCTCTCACTTCTTAGGGGTTATCTCTTGGTGAAACCCATAAAACTCACTTCACAGCCAGCTTGCTCTCTTTGCTGGGTAGGAAACCATTGTGGCTGGAGCTCAAGCTGCTTCATATGGCTCTTAGTGTTCAGGAGGGAGAAGTTGTTTAGGTGAAAAGGAACTGAACTTGTTCTCTGACTTTTTGGCTGGAGCAGGCCTGGTCAGAGAGAAGGGCAGTGAGGCTGAGGTTAGAAACCTTCCCACTCTCTTTTTCTTCTTACTACTCTGCCCCCAAATTCTCTTTAGTAGTGCACAGCAAGAAGGAACTGAGCTCTGAAAGTCACAATGAGGCATATCTGAAGCAGGGCTTTTATTGTTATTTGTGCCAATGTTGGGGTGAAATGCTATTTTAGGTAGTTGGGAAGAAATGCCTTTAACAAAAAACAATGATGGGCTGACAACTGCCATGCTAACACATTTTCTCTTTGATTTATGACTTCTGAGGTTGTTAACTTGGCTTTACATCCATCTCAGTTCACGCTTATTCACTGCTCCAAAAAAAAGCCAAATGCCCTGGAGATAGATAGGGAACTTCAGGCGTGGTTTGGGTACAGTGAGTCTGCATGGATACCTGTCTCCTCCAGGCAGCAAATCCCATCACAAGGACTTTCCATCGCAGTGAGAAAACAAATTGCAAGCTGTCCCCCATCCCCAATCCCCCCACTGAAGCTAACTTTCAATGCAGAGTGCTTGTCTCTTTCAACCTGAGCCACGGGGCAGACAGAAATTCCCTTTTGGAGGCCTGTATGGTAACTCAGTGTTATTCTCTCTATGCTACCCCGTGTTTTTTCAAGCTGCTGATAGTACTGCTGCAGAGCATGGGGAAGAATTGTGCCCAGAGGGAAGAACAGTCTCTGCTAGCAGCAAATACCAGAGCTCCAGCACATGTCACTCTCTGTTGGCTCTGCTGCCAGAGGCATGGCAGATGGATGGATGCACATGGGCAGGAGGAAGAGGAAAGGGAAAGAGCTGAAGAGTGACGTCAAAGAGGAGATGTTGATGAAGGTTGAAAGGAACAGGAGGGAGAGACTCATTTGGGAAGCTCTGTGTAGTCTCGGGTCCACTGCAGTGTTCTGGGTAGGGCTGTTTGGGTTGAAGGGTTCCTTGTGCTATGGGAGTAGGTAAACAGCGTTGATGTTCAGATGGTCCATTCCATGAAAATGTTTCCTTTCTTTTCACTATGCTTCCTCAAGTCAGGACAGCAGATGCTAACAGTGAAAGAGCAATGAAGTCACATGCTGACTGAGTCTGGCTGTGATTCAGTATCTGCATAAGTGGGGAACCCCTTACAGTGTGCATCCCATGGTTCTCCTGGCTCCCTGCAAAACTCCTTGGACACAGATGATGTGCTTCTTCTTTGCAATTTTCCTGCCCCATTTATTGTTTAAGCAGCAAGGCTGAAGTGGGACCAGACCCTCCCAGATTTCACTTAGGACTCCTGTGTCTTGCTGTGATCTTGGCATAGGTTCACAGGGAAGCCCACTGATTTGGATTAGCCCCTCTCTCTGCTGGTATTGAGAGAAACACTTCAGATCTCACCATTATGGAGGCTTAGGCAATTCCCATCATCTTCACCAGCAGATACTTGGCATTTAGTCTGTGGTGATGGGGAAAAGATGGAGATGCTGGGGAGCTGAGGTCTCATAAAGATGTTCCCAAACATATGAGTCAGGCCACGAACAAAGAGCTTCAGCACCTTTGAACAAATTATTTGCATCAGTCCTTGCTGAGGAGAGCTCGTAAGAACGAGGAATAGCGTAGGTGTTATCTACCCAGGTTCTGGGGAAGATACTCACAAATATTATTAACATGAATAGGAAGCACCATGATAGGATGCTCTCTGGGAAAAGTAATTTTGTTCATTAATTACTTGCCTTATCTAGCAATGTTGTTCCCTTTCTCTCAGTTTCTTCTTTTTTAATTTTCTTTAAAATGACTGTAAGTGAATTTGGTGCTGGGAAAGTTATTTTCCTCCTCAGAGGCAGAAGGAGAGCTTGTATTACTCAGGTAGCCTTCAACTGAATCTTCAGGGGCTTTTCTATCTTTATTTGAAGCCCACTCTTTTATGAGCAGATGGCAAAGACTGCTGCTGACAAAATCTTGTGATTTTTTTTCTTACAGAGTTCCTCAGCACTCTGCACTGCACAGTTCATATGCCTTTGGCTTGAGTCCTGCCTGCCACGTGTGGTTTTGTGCTCTGAGCTCTGCCTGCTGCCTTCAGCTTCCAGGCTTGTGTTATGCCTGGTTAGTTCCAAAACAAAGGAGTCAGAGATCTGTGATTTAAGGGACAGCATAGCAGGGTCTCTGCATCTTCTGAGATAGCCTTTCCTTATGTCTTTGACCTTTGCAAGATGTTGGAAAGGGTCAGTGAATGAAGGCAGGTGATACTTGTTCTCCCAGATGTCAAACACGTGTTGGTTGGCCCAGAGAACAGCTTTCTTTCCAGCAAGGTTGCTGCTAGTCCCTGCTTCAAGGCAACCTGCAGTGTTAGGTGGGAATCGGCAAATGCCTTAGGGCAGCCCAGTTTCATGGCTTGGATTTCATTGGAAACTGAACACAATGAAATTCATCTAGACCAGCCCAAGCTGAAAACGGCACTTTCACCTGGCCATAATCGAGGCTCACCTGAAGTCCAACCCAGAGTTGTTCAGCCCCAGCCACTGAGTGATGCTGCAGAGCTTTGGAGCACCTTATTTTGGGGTGTTTTTGAACATGACAGCAGCCACATGGCTGGGAGGGGAGGAACTGTGCTCTTCTGTAATGCTAAGCAGGACCAGCTGAGGGATCTATGTCCACATCACCTTCTGCAGATCCCCTCCCTCATTTCCTCACTACTTCACCAGTGCCAGCAAACAATTTCCAATTATTCCTAGGACAAAAGCTCCAAGTTTCTAGGGATTTGCATGTGAAATGCTCCTGTTCATCTCAGGCTTGAATGAGCCATCAAAATGCTCATCAGGAATCTCTCCTACAGGCACACACACATGTGTACACACAAATCACTCAACTGTGGCTGCGCCCCACTGGTGTGGTCCTTGGGCCACCTCTGAACCAGTGACTTTTGTTCACAGGCTGGAGACTGTGGAGCACGTTGTGCTCTGTTGGCCAACCCAAGGACCCCCCAGGCAAGATTAGTGGGGATAAGATAATCTCTATCTTTGGAAATTTGGGGAGGGGAAGGAGAAACATTACTAAATCCCCCAAAGCAAGGGGGAGGGATGCTGGTTATTGAGTGCATGGCTTTGTAGGGTGGGAGGTGGAGGAGCAAATCCCTTGCATCCACGCCCCCTGGGGCACCCGGGGTGGGCTTATTCAATTGCTGTGATAGAGGGAGGAGCCCACCTGGGGACAGAGATAACGGGCGGGTGGTGGAATTGCTGTTCTGCAGCATAAGCCGGGCGAGTTATCAGGGCAGAAACTCGGCATCTATTACCATGCATTAGAATAGATTAGCAGGCAGAGCAATTAGCATCCTCACTCTATTTGGCCAAGTGACAGGCGGGTAGGAGGCATGTGGGGAAGAGTCAGCTTTGGCACGGAGGCCAAACTGCTGCCCAAGGACAGAGGAGACTTGGTCTTTTGCCCCAGGGCTGTCCCTGCTGGGCTATGAGCCAGACACCAAAAGGAGCAGGGATGAAAGTGAGCCTTGATTGTTGTTCTGAAACTTTTTGTGGTTCGTAGTCCCTGGAACTCCGTCCAGGGAAGATGCAGAGCCCTGAAAGGCAGACTTCAGCTTCCTGATTGCAGTTGCCTGTTCAAATCTTCTTATGCAGGTCTCTTTCTGAGAGTCCATAACCCTCTCGGGCCTCAAACATATGATTAAAAACACAATGACAGCCACAGCACTGCTTTGGCTTTTCCAGGCTGCCCCAAATCCTTTCTTTCCTCTTCACTCATATTCATCTTTGATGCCCAAAAAGCATATTGGAGAAGATAGCCTGTCGGTGATTAGGGCCAGAGCATGCAACAAGGGTCCAATTCCTTCCTCAGTCTTCTAAATCATGTAAATCCCTTTGTGGCTCATTTCTACATCTAAGAAATTAGAGCAGTAGCCCTACTCCTACTCTGTTGTACTTTCCAGGGATGTACCAGACCATGTCCAGGCTGTGCTGAGCTCAGCAGGACCCTGGATGCAGATGAATTTACTGGGAAAGCTTCCTTTCTTCTCACTGCCAGGACAGGTTTCCTAGGAATGATTCTTTCCATGATTTCAGCTCTATTTTATCCTTCTTCTCCTGCAGCATCTCCTGCCTTTTTATCCCAAATGGCATATCCAGAGGAATTGATAAAATTTAACTCTTTTGTGCTGGGGAGAGCTGAATTTCAGCTATCCTCTAGAGGGGATGGAGGGCAACCCAGAGGCCAGAAAGAATACACGGGGGGGGGATGACTGTTCACTACTTCACCACGTAAAGTTTAAGGTCAGTTATGTCTGTGTTTCGACATTTATGGCATTCCTATTCTTAGGACCCTGAGGGAACCTGGAAATGTCAAAACATTGCTAAAACTGACCTTAAACTTTACATGTTAGTGGGACTGAATCTCCTTCCTTTCCTCAACTCCAGCCGGAAAATTGCTTTGGCTCCAGCAGACAGAAAGGCAAATTTCAGCTTCTCCCTCCTTCCCCAGCCTTGCTTCCCTCTTGTGATAAAGTGATCCCAAGAAATGCTAAGCCAACTCTACATGTTAGTCAGACTTCCACTGAAGTGTGTACTACCTCCGAAGGTCTCTTTAATTGTTCTGTTCCTGTCTCGTCCTTCTTTCCAGTGAGGAAAACAAAAACCTTTCCCCTAATAGAAATGAAGCTGTCATATTGCATCCTATCCTGGAACAGGGAGACTGATAAGCTTGATTCTGACCACCGTATAGCCTGAATAAGCCGAGCCACTTCAGCTTCACATTTCTCTGTGTCCTGCAGCCTCCTGTTCCCAGTGCTGGCTGCAAATGCCATTGGGAGACTTTGCACTTGGCTTCCACTGAGCTCCCTCTGCTGACCACCTTGTAAAAGGCATCACAGACCTGATGGTCTTTGAGAAGACATCCCCTCCAGCCTCTCAGCAAAGAATTTGGGCAGGAGGTCCTGGACATTGGCAGGACATCAAAGTTAGCAGCCTATGCTCATCAAAGCAATCATAGAATAATTTAATATCCTGAGTTAGAAAGGACTCGCAGGAATCACTGAGTCCAGCTCCTGGCTCCACACAGCACCACTCAAAACTCAAACCCTATATCTGAGGACATCTCTGGATACCCTTTAACAGCTTAATGTCCTGCTTATGTTATTGCATCCAAATGTGCACCCACTGCTCGAAGTGAGGCCACACCAGTGCAAAGCAGACTGGAGCTACTCCTTCCCTCACCTAGCAGTGTTGAGCCTGCTGCATGCCTGGGTACATGACCTTCTGCCACAAGCTGCCTGCTTTGGTGCAGAGAGAGGAAAATATGAGGTGATGTGGTGATGCTAAAAGTCTCCTCCTGCCCCCCAGGCTCTGCAGAGTGTTCAACACTTGTCAGACCAAAAATATTGGCGTTGTACAAGACTGCAGGTTTTGAGAAACAGAGATCTTTTCTGTTACCTCATTTTGGAGGAGGTTCCTCTTCTCCTATGGAGCAAAGAGAGCTGTTACTGGGCCATACCTGCTCCCCTTGCAAGATTTCAGGTTCCCAGTTTCTTGGTCTGTGCTGGACTGGATCTGTGGGAGTTTCCATACTTCAACTCTTTTCAACAACTTACAGGTGCATTCTGCATTGCTTTGGAATTTGACTGGGCTGAGAAATCTCAGATTTCTCTTTCAAGAAGAAATGATGGAAGAAGTGAGAGATCATTTCTCTTGCTTTGCCTTTCTCTGAGACATCTGGGTCCATCTGGGCTACTCAGAAATGGAGGGAGGTCTTCAAATTGAGACCTAAGTAAGATCTCCCTGAATGTTTCTCTTTATCTCCTCTGTCCTCCATGGCAATTTTCCTTTAATTATTAAAGAATCATAGAATCATTTGACATGGAATCACAGAATCATCTGAAACGGACCCTTAAAGGCCATCTAGTCCAACTCCTCTGCAATGAACAGGTGCTCAGAGTCCCATTCAGTCTGACCTTGAATGTTTCCAGAGACGGGGAATCCACCACCTCTCAGGGCAATGTGTTTCACTACCTCACCACTCTCACTGTAAAAACATTTCCCTTGTATCTATTTTAAATCTCCCATATATTTTCAGTGCACCTGGTAAGGAGACCACTTGTGATAGTAGAGAGCTCGGAGTGCTTGTGCCTATGGCCGCAGGGGTCTTCACATTGGTCCAGCACACCTATGTCCTCATGAAGAGTGTGGGATGTGCATGATGGTTCCCTTGTCCTCAGCTTTCTGCCCAGGACCATATTCTTTTTCCTCATATCTTAGTTTATGTTGGGTTGAGCATGTGGAGATTAAGAGGCATATGACAATCCCGGTAATGAGATTCCAAGCAGACATACAACCTGAGAAGAAGAGAAGGCAGGACCAAACAATGACAGGAGGACATGAAGACACATGTGAAAAGTGTAGATAAATGCTTTCAAGATGAAAATGAAGGGGATGGAGGAGAGGCAACATCTCCATCTTGCACATCCAACATCATGACAAAAAACAAAGACTGAGATGGGAAGTTGCTGAAGGGAAGCAAATGTGGATGCCAGCATGGAGCCTGTGCCCCAGCAAACTGTCCCATGTTGCCTCTATGGCTGGTCCTAGCTGATGTGAGTGGGATCTGTATTGGGTCTGGATGTCACCTACCGCTGTTGAGTTCACCAGCACCAGGGGGGGGAAGGCGTAAGGAAAAGGTGTGTGTGATTATTCTGTCCAGGGGTGAGTGAATTTGTCCCCTGAAGGAAATGTCACTGTTTGGAATCAGAAAAGAGAGCTGAAATGTCAAAACCTTTTGCAAAACCGTGATGCCCACAAATTACCTGTTTGGAGATGGTAGCAAGGTGTCATTTAGATCAGCTGAGCAAATACAAGCCACTGAACTCTTAATGCTGCTATCCCACCCTTGGCATCAAGTACGGATGCTTTGTGTTCCTCTTTTTCCCTGCGAGTCCACCTCCATGGCCACATTATGAGTCTTGCAATGCAGCAGCAACCTAAAGACAGCCACTGCCCATCAAATGGCAGGCTTCCACAAAGAGAAATAATTTGTTTGAGTTTCACTGCTGGGAATTCTTGTGGTTGTTGTTTGTTTGGTTTTTTAATAACGTGTTTCTCTTTTTTCTGGATAAAGTGATCTATAGTGTGCTAACTGCAGTCTGTAAAAAAAAAAAAAAAGCAAAATATCTCTGAGTAGCAATTTCTGATCAGATCCAATCATCACTCATTTGTCTAGAGTTGTTTTTAATTGACAAAATTGCAGATTGTCCTTTTCTGCTGTCAGAAATCTGACGCTGTTTTTTTGTCTCATATTCAAAAAGTTGAGTGTTCCAGTCTGTTTCTAAAAACTTTAAAATAAAGGAAAAATAAAGGAAAACAGAAAACTAAGATTGTGTCCTCTATCAGCAGCTATAGGTTTAATGAGGAAGGCTCCATCAGGAATATAGGCTGATTTTCTGACTGCACTATTTCCTCCTCCCAACCACAAAAAAAGAAAAAGAGAGAGCAAAAAAAAAAAAAATCCTACCTTATGGAAGCTTCCTCCTTGGCTTTCTCCTCCCAGGACTATCTATCTCTGTCTATTTTGTCTGCTCAGGGTGTCAATTAGTTTGGTCTCCAGCAGATCTGACTGATGCTGTGAATTAGCAGAACAACTCCCCACCTCGCCTCAAGGATCTGTGGCCCCAGGACACAACACAGCACCAGCACCGAGCAGCTGAGCATCCCATAAGCCCAAATGAGAAGGGAAACTCGCTGCATGATCTTATAAAGGCTTTATAGGTTGCAGAAAATAATTACCACCAGAGAGGCTAGTGGTAAGGACCATCCTGCCTTTTAAATGCATTTAGTTTCTCGTAATAGGTGGTACAGAAGGCTGGCTTGCTGGCAGTATGGATATGAAGGATTAGCCCACAACTCAGAGGAATGGGAAGAAGTTTGTCCCCATTGAAAACCTGAAAAGAGGTCTGGAGACTTTGGTCTGTAGAGGCATTGGTGCAGTGTGTCTCCCTTGTGGTGCAAGAAATAGGAGGTTGGCAGAGCTACACAGTGGATCTGGATCAGCATCTAAACATCCTGTTTGGAAGGGGAGATTGCATCAACACCATTCCTCTAGTTTCCCTCTGCTTACCCAAAGCAAAGCTCAGCATTTCAGGCATTTCAGTCAGTGGTAGGATGGAGAGATGGACAAGAAGCAGAAGGAACAGAGAAGAGCTATCTCCCTCTGTCTCGCCACATTGCTCTCATGAGGGTTGGCCTCAACCAGCACTTCTTGGCACTACTCTTTCCATGTACCCTTATCTCTGCAGTCAGCATCTTTTCCTCAGTTTTCTCCCCTGTTCTTAGATCCTACACAGTCAGAAGAGCTCTTCTTACTGTTTCTGTCAGCTCTGAACCAAGCTCCATCCCCAGCAGATGTTGTGATCTCATCCACTTCTTCACGATGAGCTGAGGTACCCGTAAGGTGTAAATGGCAAAGACACAATCCTAAAGTGGGAGAGAGATGTATGAGAGAAACTCTTGAGGGTAACCTGATAGGGTGGAGATGATAGTCTGTAGGACTGTACAGGAACAGTTCAGCAAGCATAAGAGCTCCACTACGTTGGGCATGGAGGAAACAAAGACATTGCCCAGAAGAGGCCAGGATGAAAAACAAAGGTTATGGGTTTTTGGTTTTTCATTCTTTGTGTGCTGTGTGATCTTTTGTTGTTTGTCTTATTGTGTTTGTTTTTTTCCCTACATCTGATCAGTTAAGATGTGTCTTCACGGAGAGGCAGAGGCAGGTGAAAGCATGCACGTGACTTGCATGCCTTCTGCTAGGCTGGCAACCCTTCAGCAGCATGATCTGTTTTCCATGCTGTGTACCAGGTAAACAAAGAGCTTGCAAATGGATGAGTACCCCTCTTGACTCTTCTTCTGTCTGGTGTATCCAGGTGCCTGGAACTTAAAGAATAGGATTACTTCTTCTAATTCTGGACGCTTAGGGCGAAACCTGAATCTACCCATCAAGGTAGAAGAGCCACTGACATCTCATTACAGAGGTAGAATAACACCTCTGCCAATGCAGCAAGTAGTAGCAGAATATGGCCCTGGAATGTTGTTTTAAATTCCAGATGATCAAGCTGGGGTTTAATTGCCATCCCTAACTGAAGTCTTCATGGCATCCTCAAGAAACCTGGGATTTGCTTGGCTGTTGGACGTGTATGCATCTGTACTTCCCTCTCCTGTCTCTGAATTTGAATGCTTCAACCTCACAGAGGTGTTGTGAAGATTAATTAGCTCCAGGCACAGCCCTCTGAGATCCTCGGATGAGAGATGCTATAGGTGTGCAAAGTATTAATTTAACATTATTAAAATAATTGGTTAGAGGGTAGTGAACAGAGGGTTGGTGTTAGCAGTATTTACTCTTTATGGGAGGTGAGGAGGAAATAATAGAAGTTCCGCACAAATGTGCGCAAGAACTTCTTTACAGTGAGGTGACGGAGCACTGGAACAGGCTGCCCAGGGAGGTGGTGGAGTCTCCTTCTCTGGAGATGTTCAAGACCTGCCTGGATGCCTACCCGTGCGACCTACTGTAGGGAACCTGCTTTGGCAGGGGGGTTGGACTCGATGATCTCTGGAGGTCCCTTCCAACCCCTACAATTCTGTGATTCTGTGATTCTGTGATTCTGTGATAATACTCCTCATGGTTCAGTGGTAGAACCAGTTTCTTAGTGTTTGCACTAATGGTTTAGGCAGCAGCAGGACACTTGCAATTGTTAAAGATGCAGCTGATATGAAATAGCAGGTGTTATTAAGATATACAGAGAAGTGTCACTTCTATACCGTAATCTTATGCAAATAAGCTCAGGAATGGAATATGCTCTTTTAGGTGTCTTAAGTGTAATGTGATGCTACTGGGTGGGAGTTATACACCAGCTAATTATAGCATGAATAGCACTGAATTAGGTTGTATGGCAGTGGAAAGTGATCTCAGCGTATTGACAGAGCCAGCACGTTGGAGTTACTGATATTTTATTAAAGAGAAGCAATTATTGGCAGTACAAGATATTTTTCAACGGGAGCAGCAATAGAGAGGGCAACAGATGCAGCAGTTGAGAGCACAGTTCTTTTTTGGGCTACAGTGGCCCCTTTGGGCAGCTGCCTTAGTTGTCAGGTGCTTTGCTGCATTTGCTTTGGTTTCTCATCTGACACCATTTGGGGATTTAAGAGATCAATGTCAGAAGACAATCATTTCCTCTTCACGTGCTGAAACAATTTTCCCTGCTGTTTTCCCTGACTCCTGAGGGAGAGTGTAATGTTAACAAAGAAGGGGACAGACTCTGTAGCAGGGTCTGATAGGACAAGGGGAAATGGTTTCAAACTAAAAGAGAGGAGATTTAGAATGGACATTAGGAAAAAAGATGTTTATGATAAGGGTGGTGAGGCACTGGAATGGGTTGCCCAGATATGTGGTGGATGCTCTGTCTCTCGGCACACTCAAGGTCAGGATGGACAGGGCTCTGAGCACCTGATCAAGCTGTAGTGTCCCTGTTCATAGCAGGGAGTTGGACTAGATGACCTTTAAAGGTCCTTTCCAACTCAAATGATTCTATGATTTATGGCAGTGCAGAAGACAGGAGAGAAAGGTTGCTTTATGCCTTTTCCTGCCCCAGGTACTCCAACTTAGGATTGATGAGGTGGTTCAGGAAAGGGGAGATGGGTGTAACCATGTGCAAAAGACTCTGGAGAAGAGCCTCAATCACTCCTCCCTGCATGCTCTGAGCTGCAGAACCCACTGGCAGGTGGCATTATGCCTTTAGTCTTGATTTAGGCAGCAGCTGGGGTCAGTTACCTGCAATCAATTATGCTGCTGGCTCAAGGAGAGGATCTGCGATACTTATTTGAAGCTTTGAACCCCATCAGTTACTCAAAGCCAGGCTTGGTTTGGCTCTGTGTGGCAGAGTTCCCTCGTCACCACATTTGGGTGTGAGGCAGAGCCAGGTGTTTTTTTTTGTTGTTTGTTTTGTTTTTTTCTTTTATCTTTTGTTTTAAATTGAGACATTTCACTGGAAAAGTCAGACAGTTAAAGTCAAATGTTATGAAGTGGCAGAACTGAGGTCACCCATGGAAAAAAGAAATAATAACGTGTGATCCTGTAATTAAAGTCTGGCTTGCAGAGTGTCAGCGCAGGGAGCAGATTTAAGAATGCAGAAGCTACTCTCAATCTGCCAGAACCTAATTCCTGAGAACATGACATTGCAACCTTATCTTCATGCTAAAACCAGGCTTAGTTTGAGGCAGTTTTCCATCATTTCATTATTTGGATTGTAATACACCTTTCAACAGATGTCAAGGCTGTAAGATGCATCAGTCTGAGTGAGGCTTTGGTCTGAAGAGTTTCATCTCTTTGATGTCTGTGAGCAATAAACAGCAGGATAAGGTTTTGATTGGTCTTATAAGGTCTTTGAAAGACATCATTTAGTGGGCATGATGGTGATGGTCGGACTTGATGATCTTAGTGGTCTTTTCCAACCTTAGTGATTCTATGATTATTGTATTGAAGCTCTATGGTGGGGCTGGGAAGACAAACCAAGCTCCTTGGAGCTTGACCTAGACCAGTGTGTTGTCCTTCTGTGCAAAGATGCTGGATGCATTTGTGACTTCTTGTGCTGCTGCACTTGAACTGCTCTGTTACTTCTAGAAAATCCAGATGTTTCTGTCACGCTGCAGTTGGGAGAGAATAAATGGGAGGGAGTTGGGCTTCTTGGAGAACTTAGGCTCTTGTGCTTTGACACCAAACCCCAAACGAGTTTCCATCTGAGCTATTCTCAGGAGATTTCCTACGCCCCACAGAGCTTTAATGGGATTGCTGTGCCTATTTGTTTTACAGAAGTGCTTACCAAATTCTCAGGTCAGCATTTTGCTGTGGCTTTCATTCCGTGATAGGAGACTTACAGCAGTTAATCTCCTATCCATCCAGCCCTCTGGAGACTGCGCATTTAAAACTCCTGATCCAGCATGCGGCAGCACTAAAGGACACTTAATGGAATGAATGCTCACAGGGAGCTGCAGTGCTGCTCTTGCTCTCTTATATCTGCAAAGCAAACCAAGAGCCTGCTGAGAACGGCAGAGATCTCTCTTTATGGTGCCTGCCACTGGAAACACACAACTTTACCATAAAGATGGAGCAATATGAGTTCTAAATTGAGACGTTCATTTTATCTAGTGTCATTTGCTAGAGAGAAGCTAAGCCCTAAAGTTTAAGGCCAAACTCCAAGCTCTGTAACATTCAGAGTCTGCCATATGCTGGATTTGTTTCACATGTGTTGCCTTAGATTCCTGCCTGCAAATCCCTGTGCATAGAGGTGCAACCTCTGCTCTTGGAAGAAAGCACGGTGAGGGGTGATCATGGAGCTAATCCTCCACCAAATCCTCTGAGCTTGCAATTAAAACTCCAAAGTCTGGGAGTGGGTGAATAATTTAACATCTGCACTTAGTCTTTATAGCTGATTTTAATGGGGGGTAATAGCACTGCTAATAACGAAATCTATTGCAGACACCCTGTGCAAGTCCATAACATTAGCTTAATGGCAAAAGGTAATTGGCATGCAGTTGGAGCTGTCCTTTTGTATTAACCCTGTGGATTTTTAGGCAGATATCCTCCTTGAAGCAGTGGCCTTAGCAGCACATGTTGAGTGCAGTGCAGATTACTCCAAGTGAATGCAAACATGGATTGAGGTGGGACACACCACTGCCAGTTCACATTGCTGCCTTGTGTCTACACCTGGCAGAAAAGATCAGAGATGGTGACCGTGCTTTCAGCACTCGTGGCAAAGAATGAACAATTTTAGGGACTTCTGCTGAAGTGCCGTCCACCCATCTCATTGCCATTCACTGGGAACTTTTTCAGATTCAACCATGGGAACTTCTCATTAGGTGTTTTCAAACCAGATGCCAAAGAAACCTGTATTTGCTAGGGACCACTTTAGTTCCTTGGGTTGGAGAGCTGCTCCTTCTCAGCAGAGTGATACTAGCAGCTCAAAAGTATCACAAATTTGCAGTATCCTTAGAAGGATCAAATAACATAGACTGTGTACAGCCAGTCTATAAGGACATTCATCCCTCCATAAGATGTACCACATTTTGAAGGCTTTCCAACCATTGCAGTCCCAAAGGGAAAAGTGTTGACTTTGCATCTGAAATGATTGCTTCTCCCACGTCCTCCCTGTCCCAGCCTGACTTCATGTTAACCCTGTCCATCTCTTTTCCTGTTTGCTCAGGTGCACAAGGAAGGAGCGGTGTGAGCGCTCCAGCGAGCCTCGGAGATTCGCCTCGGAGATGAAGCAGTGTGTCCGGCTGACTGTGCATCCCAACAACATCTCTGTCTCCCAGTACAATGTATTGGTAAGGAATGTTGTCACTGTCCCCTTCAGGTTTAATCTGCTCATATGGTCTGATAGACCCAGATATGTGCAACCTGGATTCTGCAGGATTGGGAAGGGCTGGCAGCATGATGCAAAGGTGCTCCACAGTCCGTTAAGTTCCCCGATGTCTTGCTTGGCACAGTGAAATATTCACCATGGGAGGGCATATTCAGTCCCTGGTTATCCTGGCTGGAAGTGTGGAAAGAGACTTCCCTTTTTGCTGTGAGGAGCTGAGGGCAGATGTGATGGAACTACATGTCCTGCAAGTGCTCTGAGCACACAGTGAGGTTGTCTACTTCCTTGGGAGAGGGATTTGTGAATGCCTGGGAATGGAGTTTAAGCAAGGGACATTATCACAGTTAGAACTGACCTTCTAGAAAGAGGACAAGTGAGGACTATCATGAATTACTTCAATAAACTTGAAGTCTGCCAAGTCATTTGAGCAAGCATAATTAGCGCATATGACTTTCCTCAGCACAAAGTTGAGCCTTGATGCCCTAGAGCTACTGAAGACAGCAGCCAATGTAAGCCACGCAGTGAGTGCTGGCAGACAAGTAGATCCTGATCTTTATCTGGATGTAAAGTAAGAAGTCTCTGTGGAAGTTCTAACTAGCTTATTGTTTCTCTCCCTACTCATAACAGCAGAATCTTACATGGTGAATTTCCAGTATTCCCCAAAAAGGAGAAGAGATGCATTTTATCCAGGTTATTAGGGCTCTGTCCTTTTGATCATACTAGTTTGGGCTGGAACTGAAGTGATAATTGAAGACCAAGAGCTCTGTATCTGGCTAAGCTGTTGACTAGTCCCACGCTCTGAAAGGTCTACATGGTGTTGCTGAAGGCGTAGCTGCCAGATATCTTCTAGGTGATAGTTTTTGGAGTACTAGGGTTTCTTCAGTGATAATGAAATCAGCCTTTCAAAGCCTGCATGTCCATTCATTACTGCTTTGTTTCAGCCTCTTAACTTTGCTATGACTTTACTTTCTGAGGCTTCAAACAAAATTGATCTGAGACATCTTAAGCACTTTGTTCTTCTGGGAGTTCAAGGTTCCCTTTTCTTATTCTCTCAGTAGGTTTTGAATTCTTTTATGTTGGGATAAATCCTGGGGGACTAGCTGGCTCAGGGTGATTGAAACTGATAACAGAATAAAAGACTTTTGCCTCTGGATTACTCTGGCAGGGCAATCCAACCCCGAGCTTCTGACATTAGCTGCAATTGTCTAACTATTGCCCATCCATGGGCAACATTGCCATGGGAATCTCATCCCAGACCTGTTTAGACTGGTGTCCCAGCTCATCCACCATCACCACAGATAATCTCTCAGCAAACCCAGAGAGGAGCACTGTTAGATGAATTGATGGTGTCCTTACTGAGTCTCATCTGGGCAAAGGGATGATATTGAGTTCTTGCCCGCAGAGGCAGAGAAGGTATGTGTGGCCAGCCAATCGTCTATCTTTTAGTTGTTAACAGAGACTTGCAAAGTTTTATCTGAGTGTTTCAGTAACTTGGGGATCAGTGAGAAGAGAGATTTGTTGGAGTGAAGTCTGTGTTCTTCCCTCATTGCAGAAGCTCCAGAAAAGGCCTGAAGGATGTAGGACTTGTTTGTTCCAGGTGAACCTTGGCTCATGAGGTTTATGGCCAAGCACTGCTGCTCTGTCCTTTGCCATATCTTCTCCATGACCCATCTTTATTCCGCGTCTTCTGTGCACAAACAACAATATTAATTAGGCAGAAGTTTCCTCTTCTCCATCTCTAACAGTATATAGATGAGGAGATAGAATGGATTTAGATCGAGTGATAAATCTATCAAACACCCATACATTTTTCCTAATCACCACCAAAGACATGATTTCCTTTCCCACTGCTGTTCCCATCACTACAAAATAAACAGATTTCACAAAGGCTTTAATGTTATGCAGAGCAAAGGCCCATCTTTGTCCTTTCTATCTTATGAGCCATAAGGTCTAGCATTAAGGGATAGCCCCAAACCTTCTCTTAGTGAGGAAAACACAATGTGAAGAAGCAGTAAGCAAAAGCAATGATATCATCCTCTCCTGCTTTATCACCTGGACATCACCAACTTATTTTCTGTTCTTTGTACTGGTAGCAAAAACACTTCAGTATGCATTTGTGTCTCCTTTCAGTGGCTGTCACCACAGATGGGGCCTCAGCTTGTTCACAGCCGAGGCAAGTGTGGAGAGTACTTGCGTTTGTGCCTGCCTCAAGTGTCTGGCTTTAGTGGTTGGCCACAATAGCTCTAGATCTATAATAGCTCATTAGCAGGTGATAAAAGTAGCCTGATATGCTTCTCTGCCTTTGGACATGGCATGTCTGTGATCCAAGGGCAGGCTGGGCAAGACGTTTCATGATGGACAGCAGAGGAACCTTAGCTGACCTAATGGCAGCATGAGGGTCCTGTGCTAGAGGAGAAAAACAGCCACATGCTTCTTTCCTTTCCTGACTGTGGGTAATGACATAGCAAAGCCGGTGGGTGCACATGATTAATTAACCTGGGCAATTCCTCCTTCACAGCTTTGTTTATGCATAGCTCCCAAACGCAGCATGCCCCTAAGGCCATCTTTGGTGGGATGGGCAGGAGAAATTTGTTGTGCCTCTAGAGAAAGAGGTTTATTGTGGTGAACTGAAGCCTGTAACTAGACTCTCCTTACGCAGGAACTTGGTGACAGAGCGCTCCCCCATCTGCTGATGCTAGGAGAGCAGGCCGTAGAGAGTTAGACTGGAGCATTACAGTTTCTCTGTAGTCTGCAGAGTGCCTCTTGTGAGTAGTAGTCACCTTCCTCAGAAACCGCGTGCCTTGGGGCCACCAAAGCCCTGGTCTTCACAGCCGGCTCCAAAGACTCCCTGTTTAACCTTACACTTGCATGACAGATAGAGAGCACTCCCTCCCCTCCACTGACCCAGCAGCACTGGGATGCAGTGCAGTTGTCCCTGCATAGCCACGTACCACTTGTGTTGGCATCAGCATCTCATCCCCTTCCCCCTCCACACACACATCCCTCTCCTGAATCGCTGCTTTCTGTTGAAGGAGGATGCTCTCTCTAGCAAGAGGCTCTTTGTCCAACCTCTCCAGTGTAATTCTCTCCTGCTGACCCAGCTCTGTTGTTCAGCTCAGTGTTTTTTCTCTCTCTCTCTTTTTTTTTTTTCCCCCCTGTCTCTTCTTCCCTCCCTCCATCTTCACTTGCAGCTGGTCTTGGAGACCTACAACGTCCCTGAGCTGTCAGCAGGAGTCAACTGCACCTTTGAGGACCTGTCAGAGATGGATGGTTTGGTAGTGGGAAGTCAGATCCAGTGCATCTCACCAGCTGCCAAAGAGGTACCGCAGATCATCACAGAGAATGGTGAGTACCACACAGCTCTCAGATCTTCCACCCTTCCTCATCCCTTATCTTTATGTCTTTCATCTTGCTTGTTCTCCAAGATTTTGGCATATGGGAGCCTGGGAACAGGTTATGCAAGGCATAGGGGTGAGGGTTATGCTTCTAGTGATTACTACAGCTGTAGCATGAGTGAGCTGAATGCGTGAGTTTATGTGTGAGTGTTGAGCTACACTATCAGTACCTGCTTTTAGGTGCCTATATGCATGGTAGTACATGTCTTCAGACTGCCACCGAGTGGTAGTAGCCTATACCTAACAAAGACGAGAGTCAGATGAAGGATCTCCACTCGCTTATTGCCCAAGCTGGTGTGGTACATCCCAAGTAATGAGATTGGAAATGCTCTCAACACATCACAACACAGCAGCAAGAAAATCCTGCAGACCTGAACATCCTTTCCACAATTTTATCCTATTCATCTTACCTTTAGATCTGCGTGTTCAGTTGTTCTCTCTGTCACTGGCCATTTTTTGCTCCTGTGCTCATGCTCATTTTGTTGCTGGCTCCACCCCTGAATGATTCAGTGTAGAAATACCTTGTCTCTCAGGATGGGCCCCTTATCCCCAGCTTCATGCCCTTTTTGGCTTCCTTTTTCTAATGCTTTTCTTGATACTTTCAAGAGCACCTGTGGCTCTTGCAGAGGTTTGCTATAAAAACCTCAACTCTATTGATCACCTCATGAAGTGCAGAGAGGATGTAGCCATTATACTCCTTGGCTTCTTGTGAAATATTACTGGAGAGCCTCCAGGGATCCCTACAGGCCACAGAAATGAAGTTACACAAGCTGTCACCATCACCTCCCCCTGCTCTCCCCAAGCTGCACACAGCTGCGTGTGCTCTCCACTGTGGTCCCAAAAGAAGCCCCCAAAGGGCTGTTCTCATTTTCAGGTCCCACTGAATCATCAACTATGTTTGCTTACCAAGATAGCTGCCAGGAACTATTTCCTTGATACAGACATCTGTCTCAGGCCAGGCTACAATTGACAAGCAAGCAAAAATAGCAATGGAAACTCAAGGCAGAACAAGAGAGAGATTTATGTGAAGTGTGGTTTCCAGAGATGCTGAGCACCTGCAGCTTGTATCAACTTCAGCAGCTGGTGCTCTGCACCTCTGCAGAGACCAAGTCTTCCATGCATAGGGCCAGAAACTGGATTTAAACAAGGGATGTGTGGCTCTGTAGAACATCTGATCCCCGAAGCCATCCAATCCTCACATCCTGTTTTAAAATATATGCAAGACACTGGCAAAGTTGTTAAATATGAAGTGGTTAACAGAGCTGTCAAAGCCGACGGCAGCAGATGGGCAGCAGAGTTGAGCACTGGCAGCAAAACGTGCTCAGTGAAGTGTGTGGTTTTGTGTGTGTATGTGGTATGTATGTGTGTATGCCTGTAGGTGGATGAGCTGAGATGAATTGTCAAGTTTACTTTGGCCTGTTTGATTAATGAATCTTTCAGGTTGAGAAGGAAAATAATAGAGGTGAAAGGGCTAGCCAAGCCAAAGTCTTGAATTAAACATGGGTCCCTTCCCCACTAAATTATTGCAATTACTGTACCCAGTCATTTCCCACACGTGCTGAGTTTTGAATAGTGCCTTTAGCATTGTGAGAAGAGGTAGCACTTGACTGTTTGGCTTGGAAGCAGTGGGAAAGGGGAGTTAGTATCCAGAAGTTGAGGCTCAAACTTTGCTGCTGATGGGTCTGCTGTGGAAATGGATTGACACTTCCAGAAGCATACAGAGGCTTATGGATGTCTCTCCCACATTAAACTGGGTTGTTTGTAGCCAAAGACTGGGGTGCATGGACACTGGGGTGAATGACATGGAATCCCTGCCCTGTCCTGGGTATTGGGCTATATTCAGAGATGATAAATAATGATGGTGAGAAGAAGATATGCCCAATCTCCCACAGGCCCCTTCCTTTGGTGGACTTAAATGAACCTAAAGGAATGAAGAACCTTATGGACAGTGCTCTATTTGAATGAGCTTCTTATTCCAGGCATCTCCATCTACTCTTTTGCACTTAGCTTTCCTACTTGCTGACTTCATTTACCATAGTTTTGAAATCAGAGATTTATTACATAGACCTGTTGGTATCATCCAGCACAGACCTTGCTTGCAGTTTTCCAGTGGTGAAGACCTAATGCAGCACTGCAATACCATTATGGAGGCAGATGTACTTTTTGGAGGTCTGAGCTGTAGACAGATTTTATTGCCATTCCTTCACCCTCTGAAGATAAACTAGTTCGTTTACTCAGGACCAGCTTCTTGTTCAGACTGGTGGCATGGCCAAACAACTGTGCTAAAACAGTCACAAACTGTTGTATATGTTGGTTTTTTTTCTTAGGAGACCATCACATAGTCCAACTCCAGCTCAAGTCCAAGGAAACGGGTATGACCTTTGCCAGCACCAGCTTCGTCTTCTACAACTGCAGTGTCCACAATTCGTACGTCAAGTTCCTTTGATACCTGTTTTTTATCCCAACTCTGGATCTGCCACAGAACCCAGGGAGGCGTGTGTCCCTCAGGAATTTGGTCAGGTGTGGAGGAGAGCAGCAGTCAGAATGATATCAGTAATGATCAGCACAATGCTGTCTCTCCTGGGAAAACCAGAGGTGGCATAGTAAATGTTTGTTCCACTATGGTCCTCCTATGGAGGAGAGCATTGCCTTGAGTGATGGTACATCATCACATGTCCCTCAGGGAAAGGAGGATCAGTGGGAGTTTGCATTGAAGCAAGTCAAAAGCAATCTGTGACTTCAGCAAAGGGCCCTTTTTCCTTCCTAGAAGCAGTTGTTTGTGGATGGTTGGATTCTGCCCAAAAATCCACACTTCCAGCCCTTCTCAGCCCATATCAGTCCTGCCAGCAGGGTCCTGCCCCAGCCGTTAGCATGGGTTTGAGTTCCCAAATCTGGAAAGATGGGAGTTGTGGATTCTGTGTGATGTGAACAGAGTGGGGACTGCCCAGCTGATTTCTTCAAACCCATCTTCTCTATCTTGCAATTTCCTTTCCTGCCCTGTGCCACATTATCATGGGATTTAGCTGGTACACAGCAGCTGCCCCACCAGAGTAAGACTGCCAAAGCAGGATGATATTCTTCCAGCACATTGATCCACCCCTGAGCAAGACTGAGGGCTCTGTCACCACCACTGAGCCATCAGAAGTGCCAAAAGCAGATAATTACTGCGGCTCAGCAATTCACAAGCAAAGGCAAATCCTATTTCCTTGTTCCTGCTGCTTTGACAAACAGTGTCAGGAAGCAAGTGTTGGGGGGGAGAGGAGGAGAGATGGTGGTGTTAAATATTTATGGCATGTTTTGGTTCCTTACTTGACAAACTATAATACACTATCCATTTTTAATTTGATGTATCAGAGCAAGCACTTGTTACCAATTTGAAGAACAGCTCGCTGTACCAGAGCTGAGAGTGGATTGAAGTTGAACGAGATTTCACAGAAAGACAGGACTGAGGGTGTGTGTCTGCCTGCTGCGCTTAGCCAAGCTATCCTGGAGGCATTTTTTTCCACTCCTGCCCATTAAAAACCCAGTGGCACATAGAGGCCAGGAAAATTTCCTTCCAAATCCCCTTCAGGTATTTCAGAGACTGCAGCAGCATGAAGATCTCTGACAGTGAGCAACCAGGAGTGGTTACCATCTAGTGCTTGTTTTGTGTAAACAATTTGTTATGGCTCAGTGTGGTTCCTGGTGGACAGACATCATATCAAATAAATTAAAAAATGTGATGTAGGTATAAGTCAGTGCTGTAAAATAGTCTTGAAAAAGTTTTCGCAGCTCATGCTCTATGAGGACTATGGGTGTAGGAGAGCAAATGGTTGCAAAATGGTGGGACTGGCTCTTTCTTATACTCTGAATAGGTGACTTCATAAATACGCCTTCTGCTACCCAAAAAACTGCTGCGTCTTCCTGTCTCTGCTGAGACAAGGAAGAACACAGCCAAAATATGTGCAGGATCCCCATCACTCTGGACTCAAATCATAATAAGAAGCCTGTGGGACAGTATATCCTACTTGATCCTGAGCTTGAGGCATACCACTTTCTGGTTGGCCTCTGCATGACGTTTGAGGGAGGCAGGATCAGCCAGATGAGACTGCTGGTGCACCATGACTGCCCTCCATGGGCATCGCTATTCTTTCAGCTTGGGCACCGTCTCATGAAGTGTTCACAGCTCTCAGAGCATTGCTGCACAGAAGCAGTGAGGCCATAACAGTTTCTCATCTTATCGTGAACATCCTCTGAATTTTAATTTTTTTGTTACACTCAGAATCTTGTTATGGGCAAAAGGGGAGCACAACTTGTGTATGAAGCCAAGGACCTGTTGTAAATCTCATTTGTTTCATTTTGAAGTAGTAGCAGGGTAACCAAAATACAACAAAAATATGGCTAGTCTAGTTAGAATGAAATTAAAGCAGTCCAAATTTTCTAAATAGTATAAGACACATCAGTCACAGCGAAACCCAGCTCAGGCCATGGCAGGCAAAGTGCCATCTGGAGACCTGATGATATCAGGCCAGTTCAAAGCCTATGGTTTTCCACTAGTATTGTAAAAGCAATGTTTGACAGACTATTTTTATCTCTCAAAAGCACTCTCAACCTACTGGTCTATCCTGTTTGTAGAAGAGGACAGGCTGTCCAAGTGACTGCTTTTTCCCTCCATCTCCAGGTGTCTGTCATGTGTGGAGAGCCCTTACCGGTGCCACTGGTGCAAGTACCGCCATGTCTGCACTCATGATCCCAGCACCTGCTCCTTCCAGGAGGGACGAGTCAAGCTGCCTGAGGTAGGCAGGGGCACATGCTGTGTGTGGGGACTTCTCTGAGATCATGAGATGATGTAGCCTTTTTGTTTTGCTCAGACCAACAAACCATGAAGCCTTCTCCAGCTCCAATCCCACCCTCTCCCTGTTTGGCTTGCCCTCCACAAAACCCTCACTTTTCCCTCCAGATCTCCTCTTCCTCATACTGAAACCCATTTGAAAGATGGTGCTCATCCCCAGAGTGTTGGCACATCATGCAGAGAAGCTCTGCCCAGTTACACAGCTGTCTGTCAACAGCAAAGTGCTGATACCTGCAAGTTCTGCTGAGAGCCGTCATATACTGGGTCGTAGTCCTTGTCAAGATATAGCCAATGTCTGTGTGCTGTTGGGACTAGCAGGGCTTGGTGGTGGCTTCCATCCAAAAATAAGGCACAACTATAGGGAGTGTTCCACCTCAGGAAGCCATTGCATCTACCAGCAGTGGATGACAAGTCCCTGACTGGAAGCAAGAGGAAATACTGGTCATGCATTTTCACCTGGAGAGAAGAAGAGGATGGTGCCTCTAAGCAAATCTCCAAGCTACTGAGATCTGGAGAGTATTTAGGGCTATGAAAACAATGGCAGTGTATTTCAGCAGTGCTTCGAGGATGTTGGTGGCTTTGTGTGTTTAGTGTCTAATGGCCGGTCCACCAAACTGCTTCCAACAGAGGCCAGGGAATGCTTCATTGCCAGTCTCTGAGCTAGAGCTGAACTGGACCTTCGGGCTTAATACAGAGCTGGCTGCTGCACTGCAAATGCTGTCTGGCTGTATTGTAACTAATGAGCACTTGCAGACAAGTGGAGCTCAGGAGAATACAAATAGGAAGCCACTTAATTACTTCCTGGTCAGGAATGGTCTGAAAGCAGGAATGGCCTGTCTGGTAAATGACCCGAGATGGCTCGTTGTGTGCCTGGCCCAAGGGACCAGTACCCATTAATAGATCTGATATCTGCTGAGCCACTGGGCACAGAGGCAGCTGCTGAAATCTCCATCGACGTGCGCTGCATTTGGAGGCTGAAATCCACACTTCTCCCTGCACTGCTTGCTCGGTCTTGTGTTCTTAAAATATTCCCTTGCCTATCCCCCAGCCTGTGCCCCAGGCAACCCAGTTTGTTGCACCAAAGGACATGCTTGTAATGGTTTCACACTCCTATGGCATCCACTGTCCCCTCCCACTACTCCCTTAACATATGTGCTGGTTGAGATGTCCTGGAGCAGACATCCTGAACTGCACAGGCGTTGGGACAAGTCATAAATATTCACGAGCAGGGAGGTTGCCAGCTCTTTGTCTAGCAGGATTCAGCATTTGCTGTTAACCTGCTGGAAAACTCACTGAGAGCTTAGAGGGTGGATATTTGATACCCTCTGCTTGGTGTGAAGCGGTGCAGAAGGCAGTCCAGGGTTCAGCCCTATTCCAACTGAAAGGAATCTATTACCTTGCATACCTCTCTCTGGTGATCAGCGATAGAACCCACAGGAATGGCATGAAACTGTGACCAGGGAAGCTCAGTTTGGATACGAGAAAAATGTTCTTTAATTAGAGGGCTGTTGGGTATTGGAAGAGTTTCCCCGAGGAAGAGGTCATGTCACTGCTGGAGTTCAGGAAGAATTTGAACAATGCTTTCAGCCAGGTGGTCTGATATTTGGGTGTCCTGTGTGGAGCCATGAGTTGGACTTGGTGATCTTTTAAGGCCAGGTTGGACGGGGTCCTGGGCAACCTGATCTGAATGTGTATGTTTGGTGGCCCTGCTAGGCAGGGGGGTTGGAACTACATGATCCTTGAGGTCCCTTCCAACCCGGGTGATTCTGTGATTCTATGGTTCTGTGTGTGATCTTTATGAATCTTTTCCAACTCAGAATATTGTATAATTCTGTAAAGCCTTTGGCAGAATCTGGTCAGTTTTGGTAGATGCAGTTCTCTGTATCTTCCACATCAGGAACTGGAGGTACCTCACTTTCTAGAGCAGATGGTATTTGCTGGGACACCATCTCATCATTTATCTCCTCTGGCAAACCTCTGGCAGGCTTTATGCACTAAGCACAAGACTCATCTTCCCAATTCCCATCTCTTCTCTCCTCCAGCCTCTGCACATGGAAGACCTACAAGTGTCAGTGCATCTCCACCTGCCTCAGCTTTGTTGGTATTTCTGACTTTTGTTTCCATCAGAAAGATTGTGTGAAACTCTTCATCATCCCAGTTCCATAGGGAGAGAATCATCTGGTTTTTACTCTATTCCCACTAAGATCTTGTTCTGAAGAATTGTGGAAGAGGCAGTTGACTTGCAGCCTTCTCTAGACCTCCACTTTTGAGCACACTTTTTCCATCACTGTATGACCTCTCATTGGGTTTCTTAAAGGTGCCAACTTCAGACAAAGAGACAGTTCAAATCTGAGAGGATTTGTCTGCTGATTCTTTCTGTCTTGTATCCCCTTTAATAGATGTTTTTCTACTGAGCTTCAAATACTCACACTCCGATCTTGCAAAGCATCAAGTAAGTGTTCAAACCCTTAAAAGACAACTATTGATCTACAAGGACTGACAGCATCATGACATACAGGTACATTACAGTGGTCATTGCTAATGATGGTTTCAGCCCCTTCAGCTTCTGGATGCAGCAAATCCACATCTGGGCACAAACCTCTTTCTCATGGGAGACATTTGGTTGTCAGCTGCTCAGTTCAGAGCTATTTTTACTATCTGCTGCACAGATTAAACACTTCCCAGCACTGGAAAGAGTGGATAGTATCTGCAAAAATAACGACCTTGCAAAATTGAAGCTATCAGTGACAGCTTTCTGCTTGGCAATGTGAGAAATGTACCTTTAGAGTCGTTCTCATTGCTGTCTGAGGCTCTCAAAGACAATAGAACAGGGGAAGGACAGCATCACCAATACATCTTGACAAATGCATATTTGCCTTCTCTGCATGGCCAGACAGATTTTGTCAAATTACACTTCAAACTTTATCAATTTACACTTTTGACAAATTACAAAATAAACGCTGTGCATACATCCCACACTTCTCTTAAGAAGCCATCTTCTCACTGACTCATCTCTACTGTTTTTCAGTTTTGCCTTTAGTTCTTTCCTCTTCTGCCCTATACTGAGCTTATTCATTGAGTTCCCTGAATAGCAGAAACCATTTGGTACCTTGAAGCCAAGCCTGGTTCTCCCTTGCCCTTTCAGACCTCCACCCACTTCTTGATGATGTAACATGACTTGGCAGGTTAACAGGGCTGAGGTGCACTTCCAGTCCTCCCAAAGCTGTCTTCAGTAGAGCTCCCAACAACTGTGAGTGGGTCTGTTTTTAATGGCTTTTCATCTCCATCTGCAAAGCTCCTTTTCTCTGCAAGTACTTTTACTCCCTAAGGATGCAAAAAGGGTGTGTTCAGCACCATCTGGATATGAGTGCCTCTTAAACCTGGAAGTCTTGAGGACATGCTGATAGGAAACTACTACAAGCGTGGGATGGTTGGACCATCCCATTTGCAGTCCTTCCCTGAGACTACAGAGCAGATTAGCATGGCTGGCTTCCAGGATCATATGGTCTGCTTGTCCCATGAATCTCTCTGCCAAGCAAATAAATATTAGTGCTACTTTGTCACATGAATCAGGGCCAGAAATTCTCTCCCTCTGTAGTCATCGTTATTGGCATGCCAAGCCTACTCCCCTCTCTGACACTATGATTTTTACTTTCCCTTTGCTGACACACCTACCTCTGGGTGATTGCTTTCTCTCTTTGCCTGTACAGCATCTCACTCTTGAGTAGGTTGAGGCTTCCCACTCTCCAGATGGTCTGATTGGGCTGGTACCCATCGCCCTGAGACCAGCAAGAAGCACAATGAAGGGAGCCTTATGCCCTTCTGCACTTCTGACTCCACCATTTCCTTAGCATACCTCACCAGCTTGTGGATTTCCATGGGTGCAGCCTTACTGTCTTTCAAGTCTTCTTCATGTACACAGAGAAAGAATTCGTGATTTATTTTTCTTTTTCTTTTTCTTGAAGTATGAGTTCTCAACTAGTGCAGAACACAGGATGAATTTGAGACTGACCCTGGTGGAGAACAGAAGGATGTTGGCCATTATCCATGCTGATCAGAAATGAAAATGCTGTTTATCTTCGTATAGTTAGTGACCTACTGTCTAAAGGAGCTTTTGAACCATACTGAGGACATTTGTGATCAGCCAGTCCTGGGCTAGGACAAGGCAGCTGCAAAACCAAACCTTTCTGTCACCCTGCAAAACCAAACCAAAGGTGACAAATAGGATAAAGAGGCACATCCCACACTGTCTGCAAGAAGCCAGGGTTTCATACCTGTCGTTTGTTCAGTACTTGGTGAATCAGCTCTGCCCATAATGGAGCTGACTCAACTGCTTTTGGTGCCTTGGGAAAACCTGTGTTTGCTCCTGGTTAAGAACTCCAGCATGGTCGTAAAGCAAGAGTATTTATGATTATGGTGCTGAACTCAATCAAATGGGGTTGATGATGTCTCTGGATGATTTGTGGCAGAAATACTACACCTTGACGTATAATTTCCCTTTACAGCAGGTTTTTGAAAGCCAAGTGCACTCACTTGAAATATACTGTGTGAGTTCTTGCTTTATAAAAGGGAGCTGATATTATTGCTATTGGAGGCAGGAAGGGAGTGAAGGATGAAAAAAAGATGTTTTAATACTTATGTGAATTTTTTTATTTCTTTGTTGTTGGTTTTGTTTTGTTTTTTTCTTTTTCCTAAACAAAGCAGGTAGTAAAGATGGAGAGAATCACAGTCTACAGAAGGGATCAGGCTGTGTCTGTATTTGTTTCTTGCTCATTCTGTTTCCCCTTTTGACATTTGTTGTTGACCACTGCAAAAGTCATGCTGCAGATCCAGCATTGCACTGTGAAGCATTGCATTGCAGCCTAACGACTGATGAAATCAACCTTTCCTTGTTGACACAATCACAAAGTAAGAGCTCATTCATTCTCTCTGTAAATAGAAAAGGCAGCCAATAAGTATTGGAGGTAAACTGAGGCACAGAGTATTATACAAATTGATATGAAGTGTGATAGGAATTAATCATGCCTGATGTCTGTCACACCTGGTCCAAGTGGAATAGTTCTCATGTCAGCATTTCCCAAACATCTGCACAAGTCTGGGCTGGGGGTAAAATGGAACAGCCTACTTGAGTTGGTGGGATAAAAGATTAAGTCTTCTTTTGTGCCATCTTCTGAAAGATGAACACTATCTTGTTCTAGGCCTTGCAAGGATTTTAGCTTTGTGTAGGGGAGAGAGAGGGAAAAAAAGGCAAAAGCGAAAAGCAAGCCTCGATAACAAATCTGTTATCCGCTGGATTTAAAAGATACATAATCATTTAATTACCTTGAAGGAGGTTTTCATCTTTCTCTGCTCAACCGATTTGCGTGTGCCTGTGTTTTTCTTCCTCCCCCAAACAAGCTTTTTATTAAAAGGATTTTCATCTGCTGCCTGAAAAGAGAAGAAAAGATCTCGCACCAAAGTGTTTTATGTAGAGTTGTACGTGCTAATGACAGTAAAGCCCACATAAAAGAAGCAACTGCTTCAAATATTAATTTGTCAAAAGCGGTAGAAAGCTGTGTGAGCTGCATGCTGGCGAGCAGCTGCTGGAGAGCAGAGTGCTGCTTTGCCTGGTGCTCGCTTTGCCTCTTGCTGAATGAAGAGCTGTGCTGGCAGCCTCTGCAAAGAAATGCGCTGGTTTGTTGCTGCTTGTTCCTCTTGGGGGAAAAGAGTGAGACAGGAGGGAAAAAAGAAGGCAAGGAGAGATAGTGACAGATTGATCTGAGCTGGCAGACACCTATATTTCCCTATTATGGAGTTTTAGGGAACTCAGCAGCATCCTACCCATCATGCTGGTGCATCCCAGCCTGGCTCGGGGAAAAGCTTTAGACAGTCACCATGTCACAGAATGGGCAGGTCTTGAGGGACCCCAAATTATAGAATGGCTTTGGTTAGAAAGGACCTTAAAAGATCATCTAGTTCCAAACCTCCTGCCATAGCCTGGTTGCCACCCACCAGAGCAAGCTGCCCAGAGCCCCCATCCTTCTTGGCCTCTAAATGACTCCAGGGATGAGGCATCCACAGCTTCTCTGGGCATATGCCGTCCTCTGGGAGGAGCAAAAGGAAATTGCCAGCTCTTCCTAAAATGCATCCCTGCATAAATGCCTGAGTGGCTGCATAGAGGTGGGGTTTAACACCCCACGGGCCACCTGATAAATGTGGTGAACTCTCTGCTCCCTTGTATGGACAAACCTTCTGGCAATGCATCTTCAGTTGTTGCTGTGGCAACTGCTGTTTCCCTCCTACTTCTGTTTCCAGCCTCTGTTAACTCGGCTAGAGAGGTGGCTGCTGGTGGCAGTTTGGGGAGGAGAGGAAGCCCACCCCTGCTCAAATTAATGTCTCAGGGGCACTAGTGACAGCTGCAGGGAGGTCAGTACCGGAGCACCGAATAGTTCCCCGCTTGTTGATTATCCACTCACTTATTCTAGCACCTGTCTATCATTAAGGGGAGGTGTAGTTTCTATGGAAACTGCAGAAACCTGCTGCATGCAAGTGATGTGAGCGGGAAGGGGACCAGCAGGAGAGGTGAAGGGACTGGGAGCAGCTCTAGGCAGGCAGCAGGGAGCATGCAGATCCTAACAGAAAGAATCCGCACCCCATGCAGCTAAGATCTGGCATAGCACTGCACTCATTTGGTGCAAGTATTTGCGTGCAAGCAGCATGAGGGCTTGGTGTTCATCAGCTGCTTAGCTCACAGGAGGGTTTCCAAGTGTGTGTGATGGAGTCTGGTCTTTTTGACATCCTGTCCAGGGGGTGGCAGAGGGGATCCAGGAGGAGTATAGTTGTTGGTTTGGATCGGGTTGTAGATCAGGACTCCTGCTGATTTGGAATTTCAGTCCTTGTTCATTGTTTAAGCATTTTTTCAAGAAGCAGAAATGTGATGTGTTGAGGTTACCTCCACTTCAGAAGCAGTCATTTAAACAATTATAACAAGAAATTACTATGGAGTAGGTTGCCCAGAAAAGCTGTGGGTGTCACATCCCTGGAGCAGTTCAAGGTCGGGTTGAATGGGGCTTTGGACAAACTGCTGGCAAAGTGGATCACCTAATTCCAGTGTCCCTTATGGCAAGGGCATTGGATATAGGTGATCTTTAAGGTTATTTCCAACCAAGCCCTTCTATTAAATTAAACACACAAACTACAGAAAAGGCAGAAATCTTTCCCCTTGTTCATGCAGGCTGTTCAAGCATGGCAATAGAAGGGAATGCTGCTCAAAGGAAGTATCAGGCATTATTTGGGGCCGTGGGTTTCATTTCAGCAGATGAGAGTTTCATTTCTAGCTCTGAGTTGGCTTGGGCACGTTCAAATTTCTGTGCCTCTGCATCTCTCAAATCCTCTTATGATTTGGCTAAGCACTTTCTGTTAATAGGTGCTTGTGCAGTACCTGGAGCTGTGGTCTCAGTGGGGGCTGTTCATAAGTCTCTGAGCATTTGCAGATTGGATACTTTGCTTTCGTGAGAAGCCATCGCTTGCACTGACTTAAACTGGTGAAGAAGATGGAAGGACTGTATGTGGTTTGTTCTGTTGTTTTTCTGGCTACCTTTTATCACCTCTGAGACTTTTTATTCCATCATCCTCCAGCTAGTGGAGGAAAAGGATAACTTCTGCATTCACTTTTAGCAGGTTTTATGGAGGTAGATTTGCAGAAAATCTGTCCTGATACAGGGCAACTGTATCATGTCTCTGTTGAGACTGGGAACCAGACCACAACAAACTGATGAATGATGGATAAAGTCCTCTCTGTGAGCTGTTCATCTTCCATCAATACACGCATTTTTTCACTTTGGGTCTTAGGATATAGCCTCTCCAACCATGAGATATATTTGTGTAATTTCTTGGAGCAAGTGAGGGGAATTTGTTTGAATGTAGATGTGAGAAGCATCTGATACTCAGTACAACATGTTATTCATACCAGCTGGGCAGTTCATCTTTGTAATGCAAGATTATTTATCCCACAGGACAGAGTGATCTCAGAATGCAACGGGGTAATATTCATCTGTCCCCTTGAAATAACATCAAGAACAGCTTATGTTGTTTTGATAGCTTGAGTCAGTGCAATGCCATTGCAAAGCCTCAAGTGACTACAGGAATTTCTGGCTATCTGGACATCTGTTAGGACTGCTGGTGATCTAGTGACACTCTGAAATTGGAGGGAAAAATTGTTACCAGAGAGGAAAGACAGTTCCCCTTCTTTGCAAAGGGTGATGGGTGGCCTGTCTCTCTAGAAGGAATTTTTTGCTTTTCTTCATTGCAGTATCGTCTGCAGTCACTGATTTGGAATGTGAGCTTCTGAGACCTGGCCAAGGGGAAACATTGTCAGGATGTTGAAGCCACAGATAAGAAGTAATGCTGGACTGTGGCTCCTGCCTTGACTGGGATATCCAAGAGGCTGAGCCCAGAACCTCTTTCCCCTGTCTTGTCTTTGCACATTGTCCATTTGCTTTGGCTTGGATGTTATCTCATGCTGTCACAGATCTCAGTGAGGAGGAGGGTGATAAGAGCCATGATATCACTGTCCTGACATTGTGCAAGCCAGGGTATTATGATTCTCTGGACTTCTGTCCTGGTATCCAAAGGAAGCAGGATCGCATCAACATGGTCTGCGTGTGTTCATCCAGTGCATCTGTTACTCAGTCTCCTCTGTTGATTTCTGAACTCGTTCATTTGCAGCCTAGTTGGGCCAAAGATTTGAGCTTTCAAAGATATTAAGTTCCTACAAATTTTGTAAAATATGGGAAAGTTAAAAAAGAGAGTTTCCATTCTTTCTTATGAAAAAGCACTATATTTTGTGCTCAACAGTTTAACTAGACAGCAGAAATCCCCTTACGAGAGTGCTGCCAAGTAACTTGTTGTTTCAGAAGGAGCATTGGTTGGTTCCTTTATGCAGAAATAATTTGTGGGCAGAAATGTATGGAAAACCTAATTTTGTTAAATGACATGTTGATGTCATCGGTAGTCATGTAGATGACCAGTAAGGAGTGCTATTGTAATGCTGACACTTTAGAGACTCGTTGGTATGATGGTGCAGAGTATGAATATGCAGTGCTTTGTTATGCATAAAAGATCTTTAGAACCTCAGAATTAAGTCCTTACAGAAGGACAGAAGAAGTCCCACTAGATAGAAGGATGCAGTTTCATAGAATATAAATAAAGAAGGTAGGCATTAATGCTTTGTAAGCTGATTGTGCTCAGCTGTTCTCTGCCCCATGCTTTCCGTGGCTTTGCACAATACAGTTTCACCATGTGTGATATCTTAAAAGGACTGGCTTACCTAAGTAGGGTTTTTATTTCACAAGTGTCCCCCTCCTCAGTGCACACACTCATACTTCTTATGATTTCAAAACCAAGCATTTGTCACTCAGGAAACACCAGAACTGAGATTGCTTCCACATCTCTCCTTTGAGCAGATATACCTAATGACACCTAAACACCTACTTTTATTTTCTCCGGTCCACACTCTCCATCCAATGACCAGAAGGTTCCTGCTCTCCTGATCATCGCTTTTCCTTCTGAATATGTGTCAAAAAGACAAAAAGCTGAAGAAAAGCTTTGTAAAAAGGATTAATGCAGAGCTTTGCTAATTATGGCAGGCTGACCTTGATCCTGGTGAAATAATGGACCAGCTGAGAAGTGCTCTATTAATGAAGTATTAAAGGAGGGTAAAATCATTAATGCTGATCAGCAGAGATGTGTGGACTGACTTCAGAGGCGGAATTGTCTTAGGTCAGGATCCAGCTCTCAGAAGACTTGGGCCACTTCTCAACACGGCCTGCATGGCCTTGGGGCATCACTTTGCTCCCAATCAATGGGATTCAGCAGTGAGCCACATGAAAGGAGGTTGGTTATCTTCATTTAACTCTGTATCTGTTCTTTGGTGGCCAACTTCAGTCATTGCTCACTAGCTTTCACAGCACTGGAACCAGGGATCTAAGAGGCAATGGCAGATGAGCGAATTTGATCTGATGGTAATCCTCTATTTAGCAGTAATGTCTATGCAAGTCACCACTGAGGTATGTAGCTGCTAGAGTGGGCAGAGCTTAAACAGGGCCACATCTCCCCCACAGGCTGAGCTCCAGCTTCCAAATCAGCCACCTTTTCCCAAGCACCAGAATCACTTGCAGTATCTGACAAAAGAAAGCTGTTTTTTGATCCTGACTGCGTGGAAGACTCTTAACTAGAAAGTAACCACTAGAAGTGACAGCTATGCAAGGACTCAATTACCCCTTTGTTGTCTCTGCAGATGTTTCGACTTTCCATAAATCCTGTTGCTTTCTCCTCATCAGCTGCCTTTAAAGTTCTGAGCATTTTCTCCCTGTGTTATTACTTTTGCTGTGCCAATAAATAAGTACACCATCAATCAAACTAACAGCACTGTAAACTTAAGAAGTGAAGATAAAATATATGGTGCATTAAAAAATTCTTTGACTGGGTAAGCTTTTTGTAGCTGGTTTGATTGCTGCTGGTGCCGATGTAAATTTGGGGGAAATATGTCCAGAAATTTATGAAGCTTGGAGTCCTGCCTGCAAAACATTGACCTGATTCCACTTTATAACCTAATAACGTTCCCCAGCACTGTTCGTGTAAATTTTAAATATAATTTTATGATGCTAGGAATTAGTGGTGTAATAATGTAAACACAACATGGACTATAACTCACCCCTTTGCTCCTGTAATGCCAGGCCTGTGGCTGCTTTGTTCTCCAAATTACCGTGGGCCTGGGAAGTTGTGTGAGGGTTTAAAAGTGATTCATCCTTGGAACCAACTTGTCATCCAAAGCTCTCTGCAGCAGTGCAGGGCAGCTGATAAAGGAGTGACTGATTTTGCTTGGGCAGCTCTGACCCAGGGCGACTGTATCAAGGTGCAAGAGAGAAATTCAGGCAACATATTGCAGGCAGTCCCTGCTGCCTCTCATATGGCAATGTGATGTTTTCCTGCTTTTAATCCAGGAGAAATCTGATTACTCCAAAATCAATGGCAAAAGGTCTGTGTACACGATTTCTTTCATTTTTTCCTACTTCTTTTCATTCCTTTCCTTTCTCTTTCCTTATTGTTGTTGTTCATTGGTTCGGTTTTGATTTTTTTAAATGATTTTTAATCTAATCTGAGAAACGGGGCGTCCAGATGCTGTGGCCTAGATGTTTTTATAAAGAACCAATCCATGTCTCTCAAATTTTACCTTACTAGATTGATTACAGTACAGAGTGGGTGGGTGAAAAAGCCATTGCGTTGCATCTTAGTAGAACAGATGGATTAAAAAAATAATTATTATTTACATAATGCATGAGTAAATAACAATTTGAGTATCATTTGTTGTGGGATCCAAAAGGTCTTGAGCGAGGAATAAACAGTTGTCACTTAGATCATGTGATAGTGTTGGATATTTGGAAAAAAAATCTCTTCGGAAAGAGTGGTGAGGCATTGGCACAGGGTGCCCAGGGAGGTGGTGGAGTCACTGTCCTTGACGGCGTTCAAGAAGAGGGTAGATGAGGCATTGAGGGACATGGTTAGTTGGCATGGTGGGGATGAATTGATGGTTGGACTTGATGAGTCTTGGTGGTCTTTCCAACATTACTGATTCTGTGATTTTATGTTTCTTTTGGGCAAGATGGCTTAGACAAGCACAGAGATGGCAATTATGAACAAAGGATGTATAAAGGAAAGTTTTATTAACAAAACAAACAAAACAACAGCAACAACAACAAAATGACTCTGAGGATGAAGAACCGGAAATTGATGTCAGGAAGAAAAGTGAGCTAAATGTAGTGAGTTTTAAAGTGAAGGAACTGATGCCGGATATCTGGATCTGGATAATGAGAATTCTCTTTTGGGCCAAAAGAAAAAAAAAAAGAATGAAAAATAGTTTTGAAGAGTTGGCTTTCTCAGCAAACATGCCTACAGAGCAGTCAGCAAAAGATGGGCGCTGGTTTCCTTCTGTAGAAAGTGGAGATCCTCTCAATGCCATCAGTGATCATGAGGGAGCAATATGAAGCAAAAATATGAAAGCTTCCCTCATGTAGATGCTCTGGATGAATCATACAATCATAGAATCAACTAAGTTGGAAACGACCTCCACCATCATCCAGACCAACCATCCACCTACCACCAGTATTTCCCCAGTAAACCATGTCTCCTAGTACAACATCTAAATGTTTCTTGAACACAAGAAGTGCACAGGTGAAGACACATTAACTGAGAGCCTAGTGAAGGGCACAGGCTGCTAACAGATGGATGGATCATTGTGAAACCCTTGTTTCCCTATAGGATGTCTGCATTTCATATAATTATAAAATGGCTTGGGTTGGAAGAGATCTCAAGGATCATCAAGTTCCAGCCCCCATGCCACAGGCAGGGTTGCCAACCCCTAGATCATGTGCTTGATTAGATTGCCCAGGGCCCCATCCAACCTGGCCTTAAACACCTCCAGGGATGGGGCATTCACAACCTCTCCTGTTCCAGCATCTCACCACTCTCTCAGTAAAAATCTTCTCCCTGACATAAGAAAATAAATCAAGAAAATGGAAAATGTTTTGGTGAGATCTGGGCTCATGGTACTGGCCATAAATAGCAATACTAGAACTGTACTAAATAATTTTAGGAGCAACCCCATGCAATATCACATGATCTACATGTTTCATACCTGGGAAACAATAACTCAGTATTTCTGATCCGTCTCCAGTTTTGAGTGTGAGATAACATGATGAGATTCCCAAGAAATCATAACTAGACATGTATGGGGCATTATAAAGGTAGCAAAGCAATTAGCTCAGGGCTAAGACCACACAGCCTCTGAGAGATTTCATCCCACTCTTCAGCAGACTCTTCTTGAGTGCATCTCTGGATGCATTCAAGGCCAGGCTGGATGTGGCTCTGGGCAGCCTGGTCTGGTGTTGGTGACCCTGCACACAGCAGGGGTGTTGCAACTAGATGATCATTGTGGTCCTTGTCAACCCAGGCCATTCTATGATTCACGATGGCACTTCACTGGGGACTCATTCAGGTATAGCAGTGATGAGGGCTGTAACACTCATATGAGAGAGAAGGAGACGGGGGGCTCTCATATTGCTGAGACTTCGTTACTTCTGCTACAGCAAAACACATTTGCAGGCATTCTATGAGGAGTTATAAATAAGGAAAATTAAACTAGCAACAATCCAATGAGTGCAGCTCATTTCTTGTGGTGTTTTCACTACAAAAGCTCTCTGACTTGATAACTGGCAAAATTTGGTGATTTGAGGAGTGCATCGCTGCTGATATGAGTAATTGGCAAGAGTAGAGGATATTATTTTTAAAGGGTTGACTCATTTGGAAGCATTTAAGGAATAGAATGAAGCGACACACACAAAATTAATCAACAAGAGTCAGCTTTCACATATGCCCTGCTACAGATTAAACTGGATTTTAGCTCCTCTGGAATCTGAACCAACTCCCCTTATAGGGGAAGGCTTAATTTATTATATCCCAAAGACAAATGGCATAGAATTGTGCCTTCCCTTTATACAGTAGTTGATAATGGGTGCTTTTACTTCCCATCCATGATGTAAAAAAATGCTCTTCCAGCATAGGTGATGCACACTGCAGAGAAAGGACAAAGAGAAATTGATCAAAATTGGCAAGGACCCTTGTGCTTGCTTCCTGCAGCAGGGTCATCTCCGAGCAGGTTGATGTTGTACCCTCACATTTATGATCCTGAGCAGGCACCCAGAGCTGACTGGGCAAGGCTTGTCACAGGCTACAAAATGAGTTGTGTTTGAATTTGAACCCGGAGCCTAGTCCAAGTTCTTAGCTTTTATGCAGCACATCACCTAATGAAATTGCCTTTTTCCCCCCGTTTCAATTAGAAAGAACATTAGGTCAATCAGATAAAGCCACATTGGGAGGATTTCCTCTTTATGGCGCTTGCCTCTTCAATTATCTATAATGAACTTCCTCACAGCACTGCAAAGCTTTTTATATGCAAACGAATCCTGTTTTGGGGCTGCCACAATCACTGCTTGTTAATGAACTTGAAACAAGTGTTATCGGAAAGGCTACAGCACCAGTGGTGGGGGGAATGGGATAAAGCTAAACAAGAAAGACCAGCCTGCAGAGCTGGGATTGGCCTGCAGGTAACATAGTTGACTATCTTCAACCCCCGTCCTCCAGTCTCCTTCAAAGGCTTTTCTGTTTGACAGACATCAGGCAAAATGCCCACTCTTGGGACATGGCTGCTCAGCAGCAGATAGGGCTTTCCCATCCTCCTGTCCCACTGATTCACTCTGCCAATGCGTCTCTGTCTCTCAACCACTCTAGCTGGGGGAAGAAAATAATGAAAAAGATGGTGCCAAGGTCTGTTCTTATGCCCAAAGAGAGAAAGGGAGCTAATTTGTAGACCCTGGAACATGTTGGATAGGCAGGATTGTGCAAGAGAAAATATGCAGGTGTGGAAGATATAAGGTCCCAAAAGGTATTTACGTATGGTGTCAGGTGGAGTGATCACAACTGGACATCTCACACTTACTTTAACATAGCCCAGACCACTGGGGTGGTCTTTCCCCTGTCCTCTGGGGTGTTACTGGGCACACAGGGTTAGGTTATGCCTCACTTCCTAAAGCTGAATAGCTACTTAACCTTGCAGCTAACCTACATAAATGCCTTGATAGGATAAGAGCATTGAACCCAAGGCTAGAAGGACTTTCTACACTGTCCACCATTGTCCTCCTGTTAAGAGAAACACTTCAAGTTCAACTATTGTGTCTCAGCATTAGCAGTTCCCTGGGAATATTTTGTCATGGCGTGGGACAACAGCAAGAGCAGGGAGTGTTGGAACAAGGTGTAGCTCCTCAGGGATTCCTGAGTGTCTCACCAAGCCTCCTTCTCCACTGCTTCTGTCTTGTGTTTTGTGATGGAGCACAAAGTTAGTGAAGTGCTGCAGAACACCAGAGCTCCAAGACAACAGAGAAACACTGTGTTAGAACTCATCACTGTGCAACCAGATCCAAGATAATTCACCTTCATTATCCTCCAGTGACTGTGTGCTGGGCTGTCCGTGTTCTGATGTTAGCGTGGGCAAGGCAAATTGAAATCCATTGGCAGTTGTCAAGTACTTACACCATTAGCATCCACCAGTAAGCAAAGATAAGAAATCAAGTTGCCCCAGAGCTCTTAAATCCCCGGTAGCAAAGACAGACAGGCACTCTTTGGGCACTGAGGAAGGCTTCCAGACTTCATTACAGCTGCGTGTTGGGAGGATGCTGTGGATTTTCTTCCTGCCCCTGGCCATGGATCAGCTCACACCCACAGTGTGATGATTGATATCTCTTGTAATTCTGTTTCTGGTTGGTCTAAGTGCAGATGTTACACATCTAATCCATTTCTTTATCTTCCTAAGCTGTTTGCTTCAGTAAAATGTTTCCACCATCTGCTTTAACAAGCTCCCAGGCTCTCATAAGCCATAAATTCCATTTCCAAGCCCTTAAATTCCTTTTCTTATTCTTCAGCCCTGGATCAATATTCGTATCTTCTTGTTGTCCACTGTCACAACTACAGGTTAAGCATGTATTTGTTTAGGTAGAAGTTCTCCCTGTCTCTGCTTGTACCAACTGAATCTGACTGGGGTTGCTCTTGGGATGGCGACTATTTAAGGAATCCCATTTTACATAAAAATGACTTGGATCAGCAAGAAAAACACTGTAGTAATTTCCCAAAGGATTGATAGCTTCCAGTGGTCTAATGGTGCCATGAAGAAGCAGTGCTTTGCTGCTGTAACTAAAGCTGTGCAAATTCATCTCACTTTGAATACGGCTTTCTCCATCACAGATTTGGGTGCCCAGCCTGCTACAAGGCTGAGTTAACCACATCCACCAAGCACTGAGCCTTTTTGGAAACAATTGCAAATCTTTCCTGGAGATCTTCACACATATTAAGTAAGAATTGTTTTTTGGGAAAATAATATAGGTATTATTTTATATATAATTATTCTGTCCGTTTCTAAGCCAAATCAAATTATCTTTTAAATAGCCCAGACTCTAGTTTACAGTGTCATGCTTGAGCTAGCTGGATCTGTGCCTTTTGCGCAATGGCGCATTGGTTTTGGTGGAGGCAGGGAGTTTTGCTGTGATTTTGTGATTTCTTCACTTCTTGTGCCATGGCATCGTGACCAGGCAAAGTCCCTGGAGAGGGCAGAACTGCTTTTCTACTACCTCATTAATGGAGCAGGCATTAAGAAGCACCAGAAGCAGCATTCTTGGGTCATGAAAGTCAAGGGTCTCCAGTGAGAAAAAGGAGATGGGAAAAGTCTGTAAAAGCACTCCTTCCTCACGTGTTTATCTGAGCCTTCTCAGTAATACCCCACGAACCCTTTGTAATAGGCTGAAATGGAGGGAGGCACAACAGCTTTGTAAAAGTTAGCAGATTGAGGACTCCACACAGGTTTGGGAAAATCATGTGTTGACTTATTGCGTGGTATTCTTTCTCCCCAGGACTGCCCACAGCTGCTGCAGGCCGAGAAGATCCTGGTGCCAGTGGAAGTGATCAAACCGATCACGCTGAAAGCCAAAAACCTGCCCCAGCCACAGTCTGGCCAGCGAGGCTACGAATGCATCTTGAACATCCAGGGCAATGAGCAGCGGGTGCCCGCCTTGAGGTTCAACAGCTCCAGCGTGCAGTGCCAGAACACTTCGGTGAGCAAGCCCTGCTGCCTGTGGCATGTCTGGGAGGGCAAAGGAGGACCTGGAGTGCTGAAACCTTGTCTGTCTTCCCATATACCCAATTCCAGCTAAAGTCAGGGGAAGACTGGTTGGTAGATTGCAAACTACTTCTTTTGCTCTTTAAGTTTGGCTTGCGTTAACAAACAGTAGTGCTTCATCCTTGGATATCTCAGCATTTGGCCATGATGGAGCTCCTTAGCCACAATCAATATACATTATCTCATGGTTAAATGCCTATACCCTGATAGTGGCACATCCTTATCTGTATTCAAGATGGTTTCTGAAGGGACAAATGTTAAAGTCAACACTGGTAATTAATGTTATAATGAGAAAATTGGTGATAGCTCATAAAAATCCACATAAACAGTTGAACAGGCACCAGCAATGGATCCAAGATAAGTTTGAGCCAGACCTTCCCCACCCACTGATCCATCCCATGACCTTTGATTAATCCCTTTAACACCTCCATTTCCCTATCTGCAGTGCAGAGCCACTAAATCTCTTCGCCAGAGCCCTCTGTGAGTCACAGTGGTGCTGTCACTACAGAAATATCAGTCCTTGGGGCAAACACTGGCATTGCTGCCAAGAGCTGTGAGTGTGTGTGATGGTGGTCTCCTAACACTGCTTCTCCAGAGGTTTCTCCATCAGATTCATGTCTCCTAGATGTGCATTTGAGTCATTCTCATTGCTATTATGAGATGATTTATTAGCCAAAGAGCTAATTACAGGCTTTAGCCACTTCACTGCAGCTCTGCCACTCCATGCTGGGCAGGGTTTGTTAAAATCCATCACAACATATTCTGCTGCATTAAGCAGCGTGCTGAAGATTACAGGCAGTTCACACATTTCATGATCTGTTGCAAAAAGCACTGTTCCCAGTGACGTTGTCATATTTGCTCTTTTTTCCCTCTCCTCCCTGATTGTCATTATTGTTTAGTGGCCTGTGAGCATCCAGATTTGAGTTTCCACAGAAATGAAGGGGTTGGGAAATTGAGAAGGCTTTGCACTTTCTTAAAAAATGATTTTTTTTTTCAAAACAGTGAAACCCTGTGGCTGAAGGAAGATTGTATAGACCTGAGAAGAAGTCAGTAGTATAGACCTGTCCAAAAAGTCAGTGCAGCCACCCTTCAGAGTCATTAATTATCTGGCATAAACAGAGTGATTTTAAGTATAATTGGGCTAAGTGAGAGACTGACTGCCTCAACAATCCTAGAGAGTCTCTTTCAGCCTCCTAGTTTGTGTTATTCAATAATTTAACTTGGTTTTGAGACATAATGGTGACCGTTCTCATACTACCTGCACGCTTCAAGAGGCTGCTGGTACCTTGGACCAGAGAATTTGGATTCACTGAATTCCTGGATGTATTTGCTAATGGAATGCCAGAGTGCTGTAACAACACTGTGTTGATTTTTGCATTTGTTTTGCTGCCAGAGCACTCTACTCCTGAGCTGTGCAGCGTGGCAGGACAGAATGTCACACCTATGTCAAAGCAGTCCATGACCTCTCTGATGAGCATTGCCTGTAGTTTTCCTGTCCTTTGTTAGATGATGTCTCAGGTGGGCTTCTGTCTTGTCAATGGGGATAATCTTATTTTGGACTAAACTCATCTCTTTATTCTCCTGCATCATCCGTCTTCTTCTCTCTTTCTCCCTTTTCTTCTTTCTTTTCCCTTCTTTTCCCCTTTCTGTTTTCCCCTCTGCTTTCTCCTTCTTCTTCTTTCCCCTGTTTCCTCTCCTCTCCTCTCCTCTCCTCTCCTCTCCTCTCCTCTCCTCTCCTCTCCTCTCCTCTCCTCTCCTCTCCTCTCCTCTCCTCTCCTCTCCTCCCA
>NW_024884697.1:1616857-1785220 GCF_019232065.1 Centrocercus urophasianus
AAAAAATAAAGCCCCAGCTCTGTTTGAGCAGGTAGCCAAGGACACAGACAGTAGAGAAGGAGTACTGTGGGTATGTCTCCATCATGATTATTTTCTTTCCTGCCAAAATTAGCATTCAGTCTGGAGCCACTGTGCTGCAGCAAGCCTCTGCTCTGAGGGTCACCTGGCTTTAGAAGCAGACGTATGAGCTTGTTTGCAAATTGAATCAGCCCCCTTCAACAGAGCTTTTTAGTCAGCAGAGTTGCTAGATGAGAACTGAACGTAGCACCTGCATTGCAGGCTTGGAGAAGGTCCAAAGTGGGGTGGGTGGATATGTTGTGATGTTGTGTCCCTGAAGGGATGCTATCCTGCCAGCAGATCTTTCTTTTGGAGATGCATGCTAGACTAAGCAATCATTCTTGGCTTGTTTTCCTTCATAAGACTCAAATCTATCCCCTCCCATCACACAGTAGGCACCAATGAGCTCAAATTCAGCTTTTGCAGAATATCTTCTGCAAAATTCAAGAGATTTCCTCCTTGGGAGCAGGAAAAAAACCTTTATTTTTGCTCTTGACTGCCCGCTCCCTCAGGACCTAAACCAGGGTAGCAAAGATCAGAACCACATCCTTCCATCTTAAGCAGCAGCTTTTCCAAGTGGCGCCAAGCTCAATTAAGAGGTGTTTTAAAGATACCCAGGTGGGACCAGCCTATCTGATGGTCTGTCGGTAACGTCATATTCAGCACTGATGGTGCCTAGGTGCTTGGTCCAGTCAATAGCCAGCTCTGTATCTTTCCCTGTCTTTCCCAGAGATGTTTCATTTGATAACAGCAGTAAGTCACTGCAGACAGCATGCTTCGGGACAATTATTGTTCTCGTCAAGTGGTTTGAGCCTCTCAGCTCTGGGCTTTGTCCTCTATCACACCACCCAAGGCACACAATTATCACTCAGTGAGACCCTGCCTGCCATTCCTTATTGCACTTATGATAGCTCTGCCGATGTCTGGACACAGAGTGATGGGAGGAAATGAAAAGGAGGAGAGCTAAGGAGGCATATAAATAAGTAAGTAAAAATGTCAGCAGAAATGGCTGGAACTGCTAGATCTATCAGGTCAGAGAACAGTCTCCCCAATGGGAAGCACTAGTAGACTCAGCACTTACAATCAGTCCAATACAGTCAGCAAATTTCAGTGTAAGAAACAGGGAGATTGGTGAGAGATGATCTGCCTGACCATGCCATGATCACTGCTGTTACCAGCTTCAGTGATCTAAGCGTACATGCTTGCTTTGTGTGAGCCTGTCCCTTGTCTGGTCTTGGCACTTACAAGCAGCACAGGCTGATTTCTAGCAGTGGAATCCCTGCTGATGATTTGCCTCATAGCCCTTCACAGGTCTGTGTGCTGTGAGACCCAAGGTGGTGCAGCTCAAAATGCTGCATATCTCAGGAGTAGGAAAAGCAAATATGTGATGTAGTTGCACTACAAGATCTCAGAAGTGTTTGACTCTGTGTCATGGCTCACAAAGGAGAGTGAGAAAATAAAAACAAAGACACAGCTGGGGAGAAAAAAATAAAAGAAGAGCACTATTCACAAAAATCATGGGAAAACACACTTATGAGTGGCCGAAGGCAGATGAGAACAGGGCCAAGTCATACCTCAAATAGAATATGTAACTTACCAGTCAAGATGTGGGCTCGATTGTAGTGAGTGATGCAGAAACACAGAGGTTTGATCCTAGCTCCAGTAAGCAAAGAGTCCAAAGAGATGGGATGTCAGTGGGCATGAGGGTTTATGCCTCCTGCTTATGGCTGGAAAATTGATGCAAAAAGGGATTAAATGCTTTGCATGGGGTCACACCAAGATCTGGTAGCAGTGACAGATACAGGATTTAATCCCCAGGCCCCAGGTCTAATCATAAAATTGGTCTTTGTGCTGTTAGGAAAAGCAAAGCAACACTCAATAATAAAATGCTGCTTGCTTGCAGATGCTTCCCTGCTGCTGGATATGTAGCAATATATCTGGAGGTACATCATGTAATCACTCTTGGTTTATTCATTAGAATCATAGAGTCATAGGATCATAGAATCGTAGAACCACAGAATTTTAGAATCATAGAATGGCTTGTGTTGGAAGGAACCTCAGAGGTCATCCAGTTCCAATACCTCTGCTGTGGGTAGAGTTGCCAGCCTCTAGATCAGGGATTAGATCATGTTGCCCAGGGCTCCATCCGATGTATAGTCCTAAATGTGCCCTAAACAAACTACCAGAAGTCTTTGCTTTATGATATAACATCTCAGGATGATGCACCAAGAGGTTACCTCCCTATGCATGGCTGTGCAGTCACACAAGCCACAGCTTCACTGGTCTGTGAAACTGAATTCCTTTAATGTAGGGTGCTTGTTAACTGGATGCCCAGAGGAGCTAGGAATTTGCAGATTACTGAAAAGCAAAACATCTATCTAGGCAGTCAGCTAATGTTTGCATAGCTGTTATAAATCTGATAGCTGTGATTTTTGCAGCTATACTCTCAGCCTGAGGGTAGTAAACTTCATGGTGAACTTCCAGGAGACAAACAGTTGATGTGTTTATAGTGGCTTGTGCTCAAAATGTTAAGCTGCTAACAGAGTGGCAAAGTGGCCAAGTAATGTGATGGGCTCAGCCCTTGTTGTAAGAATATCTGATACCAGCAAAGATTTCAAGAGACAAAGAACTGGTGCTGCAGAGTTCAAAACACAATGTGCTGTTCCTTTGAATTACAACAGCTCCTTCCAGCAGCTTTTTGGTATTTCCTGATGAGATCCAGCCTTCCTTTCTGGAAAGCAGCGTCTCTTTCTCAGTTTGGTCCTCTCAATTCCCTGTAATTTTCTACTTTCATTTGATATGCATATTGGGAAACCAGGTTTTGCAGTCTTCAGGATCAGGTTTATATCTTTTGAGCAATTTTGCCCGTGCTGGAGGAAGTTGTGCAAGGCAATACATAGGAAACAGCCTTAATGATCTGAATGCTCATAGCAGGAGTATCCAGGAATCTCTGCCGTGAGTTCTGCAGATCAACACATCAGCCCTTCTTTCTCCTCTGAAATGTATTTACATCTTATTGTTACAGCTGAGCAAATCCTTTTCAAAGGCTCCTCTTGAGTTCAACAGGCTTTGAACAGAGACCACAATGAGTTAGAAGCTCCTGTGGTCTGAGCAGGTCAGAGCATCTACTCCTCGGTACTTGGCAAATTGCTCTGTTTTGCTGCTGTGCAGCCCACAAGCTATCTGGGCATGGCAACATGAGCATCCTCCTTCCAAGCTCCATCTGGCTTCATCCTTGGATCTCTTCCATGGGGATCTTGCATATTCCCTCACATCCATTTCCAGTTCTGGCTCAATTCAGCTGAGCTAACAACACTAATATGTGTTTGTACCCAGTGCTATAGGCAGATAAGATCTACAATCCCAGCTGGGCTCCTGCTGTTGGCTTTGGGATCCTAAGTGGGATGAAAGGCTCTGAGGGACTCCCATTGCCTGTCCCTTGGCAGCCCTGCCTATTCTCTGCTAACAGATAAATCCCAGTGCACACACACGAGGATCTGCTGAGACAGAAATTAGTGTTTTTTTAGGCACCTACAGACTCAGCTTGTTACTTAAGGGTGACCAGTCATTCTGTATATGTGCTCCTTCCCATTTCCAGTTGACATTTGCAAAGTGCCATGCACAGGTGTTAGCAAAGCTCCCAAGTGACAGAAGATTAATTATTCTCTATTTTTCAAACGCTTTCCTTCCCACTCCAGCCTTCCTATCCTTGCTCCTAGCTCCATAAAGCTGTGAAAAGGCACCGTTGTGAGTCCAAGTGGCTCTGCATCATCTTGCATCTTCCTGGCAGTGACACTGAGAAGTGTCATAAAAATGCTAATAGTGAATGAGGCTGGCAGATACAGCCCTATCAGGCAGGACTCTGCTAACCTGCAGCAGCTCTTTACTTCCATGGTAACCACAAAGCTTATACCTGTAAATACCCTACAACTAGATCATAATCACAGGGTTCTGCAGTTTAGTGGCTAATCGTGTTTAGTTTGTCCAAAGAGGAATTACTGTGCAACTAGCACTCACTCTGCTGTAATGGACAGAAATCACCATACATGATTTACTCTGCAATTATATGACAATTAGTGGAAACAGAAAAACCTTACCTCTAAATGCTCAGAATTTTCACATTTCTGTGGAAAACCATGCTGAGACTTCTAGTGCTGGTGAACTCTTCTGTCTGTGAGACATATCCAGCAAAACCAAGCAGCTTGTTGAAGTGTATTTCATAGAATCATAGAATCGTTCAAGTTGGAAGGGGCACTTAAAGTCATCTAGCCCAACTCCCCTGCAATAAACAGGGACCTACAGCTTGAACAGGTTGCTCAGAGCCCCATCCAGCCTGACCTTGAGCGTTCACAAGTTCGGGGCATCCACCACCTATCTGGGCAGAAATGTTATGTTTAGTCACATAGAGTGAGAACTTCTCTTTCTGTTTGTGTGGGAGCTTGTCCTGCTCCCAGTGCAGTACAATCTCAGGAGAATTCCTTATGTTCTGCAGTCGGTATAGCATGACACATTTCTTCCCTTCTTGACTTCTTCCCATTCTGTCCTTTAAGCAGCTGTTGTGACAATGCATCCTCTCCCACTTAGGATGCTTTTTGCCTTTTGGTGAAGTGTTAGAAGGAAGCTGTTGATGGAGATGTGCAGTGGGATCTGATGGGCAACTAAGTGAACCCTATGTGAACCAACTCAGAATAAACCAAAATCTGGCTGGAAAAAAATGCCCTGAATACTATGTCAGAGAAATCATCAAGTTGGGGGCTGGAAATGGCCTCCAGAGACAAGCTTCCATTTTCTTCATTAAGACCAGATCCATGTACCTCAACTGTGCCTGACAAGTATTTGTTTAAGTCTGTCTCACTTTCTCTGAAGATTTCTATGCCTTTTTTAATAAATGTTTTCTGGAAACTGGATACCACCTGAACCAGCTGAAGCTTTTCTGGTTCTGGATGGGGAAAAATAATTGCCTCCTGAGGCTTGTGTATATAGGAAACTCTGTCTAGTGCATTTCCAATTGAGATTTGTTTGTTTTTTTTGGCAGCAACATGGCACTGTTGATTCGCAATCTGCTTGTGACCTTCAACAGTCCCCAGACCCTTTAATGCAACACTGGCCAGTCACTCCCATTCCACATTTGTTTGCATTGATTTCTCATACCGAAGAATGCTCACTACTTCCCTCTACTGAATTTCAGTTTGTTGATTTTGGCTTGCATCTACGATTTGTCAAGTTTGTTTTGAATTCTTAACTCAGCCTTTGGATGTTCTTGCACCCTCTCCCAGAGCAGAGTCATTCACAAAATCTGTAAGCATGATCTGCAGTCCATCAATGAAGTCAATAGTAAAAACATGGAGTAATGCCAGACCGAGGACTAAACTTCTTTTGAAAAGTCCTCCCAGCCCACAATGAATTTTCTGACTTACGGTTTTTTACATGTACCTTATGGTGGCTTCTTTTAGATTATGTTTCCCCATTTACATATTTATTTGTTTTTATGGGAATCTCCTGCAGGACAGTAGCAAATACTCTACAAAAATCTAGATAAATCACATCTGCTGCCTTCTCTTATCCATAAAGCCATTAAGCCTGTCAAAAAAGGAAATTAAATTGAGTTGACACAATTTGTTCTTGACAAATCTATGCTGGCTGATTTTTATCACCTTATCATCTTGCAGGTGCTTATAAATTGATTGTTTAATAATTTGATGTACTTTCTTTCTGGGAAGCCAAGTTAGGCTGACAGGTCTATAATTACACAGAAGCTCCATTTTCCCCTTTTTAAGGCATTTCTGAGATACTCGAGACTTCACTCAGCTTTCAAGAGCACTTCAAAATGACACTGGCATAGATAAACATGGATATCTATTCAGCACCTATGGAGTACACAGCAGAGGTATATTTGGATGCTATATCCAAATACATACAATGCATACAAATATCACAGAATCTTGAAATCATAGAATTGCTCAGGTGGGAAAGGACTTTCAAGATCATCAAGTCCAACCTCAACCTAACCATACTACCCTAACTAGCAACCCATTGCTAACCTTAGAGGTGCACCCAAGCATTGGCAGAATATCCTTCAGAACTGTGCTCCACAGCTAGAAAGTACTTTTCCCATCATGTGCATATATGTTTAAAGTACAGAATATTCACCTACCAGCTAGGATTCACATGTTACTGAGATGGATACAGCTTCCTTCACTGAGAACCACAGCTTTGAGAGCTTCCCCTGTCTTTCTTGGAGGTAATGACAGGTAGGGATCCAGGTGACAGCTCAATTTCTCTTGTTCACAACTCATGGTACCACTTCTTGCCTCCCCTGGAACCCAGCCTTTGGGCGTGAAGTTAACTCTGGGTTCATTTTTTCCTTTTCTTCTAGTATTCGTACGAAGGAATGGAGATTAACAGCCTGCCGGTGGAGCTGACCGTTGTATGGAACGGGAATTTCAACATTGACAACCCAGCACAGAACAAAGGTAAAGAATTATTTCAACTTGTCCTTGGAAGCGGTAACCTTAGCAACGGGCCACATCCCTCCCTACACTTAACAAAGCTGCCACCATCTCCCTGCGCTGTCTGCTGCAGACTTGTTCTCTGCACTCTGCAAATTGCCAATTTTTTTGTGCTTTGTGATTTTTTTTTTCCCTCTGAGAAATACCACTCTTCCTCCCACTTGCATGGATTTCTCTCATTTTTCATCACCTTTGCATCCTGCTTCTCCCCCTTTTTTTTTTTTTTTTTTTTTGTGTGTGTGTGTGTGTGTGTGTGTGTCTTCCTTCCTTACTCCTCCTGCCTTCTCCCCCTGTTTATTTCTCCTGGAGTGATGCTCTTCAATTTAACACACCAGGAAAGTGGGCACTCTTTGCTCATAGGTGAGGTGGTAATGAACAGAGGAAGGGAGAGGGGGAGGAAGCAGGCTGCAGCTTTGTCAGTGGGAAGAGACTGAACAAAACAAAACGTTAACAGCAAAGGACTGACATCTTCCTCCTGCCCGGAGTCTGACTGTTTAATTGCCATGCATGGCACAGAGTTGGTGTGCTTCTCACAGAGGGCTATTGCTTGTCCAACCCTGAGACAATTGTTTTTGCCAGAGATGGGAGGTTCGTTCACATCTTCCTACTTCTTCTTGTCCATCACCCTCAACCACATGGCAGATTTTGCCCCAGATTCCCTCTGCTCTCAGCCTTTGCATTCACAGCTCAGACCTGCAGCCTCTCCTTCTCACACCACCGCCTCTCAGAAGTTTCTCCCACCGTCACTTTACCTTCCTTTTCCTTGGACACTTTCCACTGCTTCTCCCACTCCTCCCAGTCACGTACTCCCAAATTCTTTTCATACCATTTCACACACAACCTTGAGCTGAGCCGCGATGGATGAGGTTTCCACCAACACCTCATTGAAGCTGGAGAGTGATACAGAAGGCAACTCTTCATCCCATGTTGTGACTCCTTTCCATCAAAAAATGGCTTGGATTATACCATTATGTTTTGTAGCGGGAGGATAACAGCCAGATACACTTGGCTGTATCACATGGAAGCATAGCACATGCTTTCGTAGACACACAGAACTTTATTTACTAACACAGATGTAGTATTTAAGAATAAGTAAAATCCGCTAGCAGAGCTTTTGAGTAGATTTTCTTCTTTGGAAAATTGAGAGAGATACAGAGGCAGGACAAGTGGCAATATTAATGGGCAGTGTTAATGATACGTGGACAGTTAGATTAGATGATCTGAGAGGTCTTTTCCAACCGTATGATTCAATGATTAGCTTCAGTGTCTTTCTAAGTGAAGTTGCACTAAAGGTACATTGCTAACAAGACCAACCAAGATGCCACCACTATTACAGCCAACAACTCACAGGCTGGGCTGGTAGACTGAAAGCCTACATTAAACCAAACATTGTGAGCAGAGCAGTTCAACAAATAAGGAAAGCCCTGTGCCCTAAGAGGCATGCAGCATGCTGAGGTTGACAGTATTTCACAATGTTTTCTTGCAACCAACCTGGAGAAATAAAAAGTTTCCAAGGTTTCCCCTGCATTGGTCAATACTTGCTGACTTCTGAGAGAATGGGGCATAGGTGTAGTGTATAGAGTGAGAGCTAAAGCTTTCCAGCAAGAAGATTCAAAACCTTTGAGCTTTTGGATTGTGCATGATAATAACCACAGACAAGACTTTAGTCACTTACCGGCATGGCAACACAAAAGTACAAAGGGAAAATCCCATATCTTACAAAGAAAACCACCAACATCCACATAAGTACAGAAATAAACTAATCTGAAAGCCTCAGTTCTGCCATCTTCAGCCTCAGGGAGCAGATTTTTGCCATTAGCACCCTGTGCAACTCAGGCCTCAGTTTACTCAACTGTAAAATAAGGATAAATAGCATGATCTCATTTCATAGTACTGCAAGAATTTTAGGCTTTATTTGGAAAAAAGCTTTGACTGCCTCTAATCACTTATTAGCAGCCCAAAACAGAGCTAAGCACTAATCTTTGCTGTTGGTATTAGAAGGGGATCAACTGAGTACTTCAAAGTATAAAGTAGTCTGAATTTTTGGAGCAGAAGAAGAGGTAAAGGCTGATGGTAAAACTCTGCATTCAGCCTCACATACAGAGCTACTGTGAATTTATTGTTCTCTCTTAGATTTTCTGTTTAGGGGAAAACCTGAGTAGCTTTACGCTCAGTTCTGGGTAGGGTATTCCAGGAAAACTCTTCACATGGAGTTTAGATGGTTGGGTAGAGCAGGTGTAGTAAGCCATTTATAGATGGAGAGCTGGGACTTGTTGAAACATCACTGGATGCCATTCAGACATTCTCAGGAAAAGGGAAGGGCCGAGGCCATGTCACTGGCCAAGTATCTTTCTTCCCAATGTCTCTCTTGCAGTCCATCATTCTACATTGATGGCTGCATCCCTCCTGCTCTCAGCTTCTACAAACAGGGAGATATTCAAGATCTGTCTGGACACTTTCCTGTGCAACCTACTCTAAGGGTAGCAAACCCCCTTAGTAGAGGGGTTGGACTATATAATCCCTAGAAGTCCCTTCCAACCCTTACAATTGTGTGATTCAGTGAGATATTTTGCATGGGAGATGAACTCTGACAATTTGTTTCACTGAGGGTATAAGCATTTTATCCTGTATTATTTATTCCCCTGCATAAGCCCCATCCTGCCTCTGGGATGAGCATCCCAGCCCTCACCTCATTGCTGCCCCTGACATCCCACTGCTCACCCATTCTGTCTGCATCTCTGAAGTCCTCTCTGTTTTCCTGTCCCTGCAGTTCATCTGTACAAGTGTGGGGCCATGCGGGACAGCTGTGGCCTGTGCCTGAAAGCCGACCCGGACTTTGAGTGTGGCTGGTGTGAGGGGCAGAACCAGTGCACGCTGAAGCAGCACTGCCCAGCCCAGGACAGCCAGTGGCTGGAGTTGTCCAGCACCAAAGGCAAATGTACCAACCCCAAGATCACAGATGTAAGTCATGGATCTTCAAGAGCCGGTAGATTCCCTCTTGTACCCTTCCCTTGGTTTATTTTCTTGATTGGTCTTTGGGTTGGTGAGGGGAAGGTCAAGATTGATCTCTGCTGGATCAGGCAAAGTCCCAAGTGATTGTGGGGATGAAGGGCTATGGTGTGCTTCAAAAAGAAGCACACAGCTTCAGGTGTGTTTTCTCACCATAGTCAATATGAACATGAATGATTTGCGCATCATAGTCTCCTAGTGGAAGACCTCAGAGCATCTGAGTGGCCCACATGTGGTTGACAAATCTGACATGCAGCATTCAGGAGACTTGGGCCTTTTAGAGGTGAAGTTGGAGGCAAGAAAAGACACTTGGGGGCATCTCAAGTAGACTATGTGAAGGTTGTCAAAGGACCACAGCTCTCCTGAAAGGAGCTCTCTGGCCAAACTGGATGAGAGGAGATATTGAGTGATCCCAGAGTGTTTTGAGATTTACTGACAGGACATCAAAGAAAGAGGGCAGGTTGTAGTTCATGCTTCCTGGTAGTAGAACACAAGCAAAGTCCCTGCCTGGGGAAGAAAGGACTCTACTAACTACAGCAGAATAAAGTTCTTGGGTTTGCCTGGTTGTCTTTGCAAGGTGAAGGATATCCCAACTGATCAATCAAAGCCTTGTACCAAGATCAGCCTTCCCCTTTTGAAGGCTCAAGGAAGAGGCAGGCTCAAGTCAAGACTAAGTGAAACAGTCTAATTAAGTAATAAAAAGAGAGTGAAGGCAATGATGGGTGGACATCACAAAGTTGCAAAGTCCTTTGGAATGTATCCTATTGATTATGCTGATCAGGCCAAAGGAAGAGCTGGGGAAGAGATAAAAAACTAGAAAGAAAATAAAGAGGGGAAACAGAGGAAGAAAGAGACAGCAAGGAGGGGGAATCAGGACTCCAGTCTACAGTGATTTTATCTGCTCTTAGGATGCTTTCGCCATAATGACAGGCATCATTTTCAAGGACATAGGCAGATAGAGTGACAGATATGAGCCATAATAATGGGAAACTGCACCCTTACCAACTGCACCCTGACTTAAGCATTTCTCAGTCACTGTACCTTAATTAAGATGAGTAAACGTGCAGAATGAATAGGGCCTTATTTTGCAACTGAGAATGGTAAGGAAGAAAATGAGATGGGGAAGAAGAGGGGAAAGACACTGAGGAATATCTAGCCTCTTTGGTTATTGTTTAATATGGAACGTAAGGTGGAGTCCTTTTCTAGAAACCAAGGAATCAAAGAATCAAAAGGTATGGGTACTATAAATGAACCCTAAACCTGTGTCTATGTGTGAAATGGTTTTGTCTATGTCTATGATTTCATGAGAGCAAACTCTGGGTAGAGTCTTGTTTTATCAGATGCTACTGAAAAGAGCTTCTCTGATTTTGTTTCTGTCCATCTTCCTGTAGTCTGTCACTCTCCAAGTACTCAGTGAGTTGGACTGCCCAAGTGCCATACCAATTATGATGTTTCCAAGGTGGAGGTCTCCACCATGCTTGCATTTGTCTGCAGCTGGTCAATCTGAATGCACTTGAAGCTGTGAAACCAGGCCCAATGACAGCCAGAATAAATGGTTACTCCTGAAAGTTCACTTCTGAGGCCTTGAAAATTACAGGGAGCTGAGGGGAAAAAACCTTTATGAATTTTTTAATGTCTCAAACCTTAAGAAAGACTTAAGGTTAAGAAATTTTAGATTGATTAATAGAATTTGGTATTGAGAAGATGACAGATGACCAACTGAAACAGAAGTCCACACCACAAGGACCTTCCCATGCAATAGCACACTGTTCTGAAGGTCCATCCACATTTCTGTACCATGCTTTGACTCACATGCGTTACCTACAGTCTCCTTATGAAGTGAAAATCACTAATTCTCCACGTTACAGCTCCAGAAGGAACATACTTCCATTTCTGCTGGCATTTCCTCCAACAGCTCCCAGAGCTCGAACAGATTATTGCAATATTCACTCATGAAATATTCCAACTGTCTGGTGTGATCATAAGTAGCTCTTGCAAAGTCTTTTTCTGAGCCATTAGCATGGAAGTAATCTCAAGTGACTGGATATATATTGCAGCTAATGGTACGTCTGGAGAGGTTGGTAAAAGCGTGCATATCCTGGCGAGGAGCCAGGGAAATATCTGTGCAGGCGAGGGAGGAGAAATAACATGTGTCCTCACACTTGCACAAGCACACGCACGTGGCAACCCAGAGCACAGCTTCCCACAGCCTGTATTTATTTCCTGGCTCCGGCATTTATATTGCCACTAAGTGAAATTAAAAGGCTTACAGATTCGTTCAGCCACAGAACTTTCTGTAGGACTGACAATTCAGGGCCTGGATGGATGGGGCTTTGAGCAGCCTGGTCTGGTGGGAGGTATCCCTGCCGATAGCAGGGGGTTGGAACTTGATGATCTGAAGGTCCCTTCCAAACTCGAACCATTCTGTGATTTGCTTGGCATTAGCCAAGGGCGTAAATTGTGATGAAGTGTCGTAGCTCTGGGTCTTAAAGAGAAAGCTGAGGCTTCTTGGCAGCTTTCACATCCCTGCTTGTGTTTCCCTCTGCAAAAACTGGCAGGTCTCTTTCCAGATTTTTGCACCTACGATAGAAACAGGCTCCTTCTCTCTTGCTGTGAAAACATTGCAATAGCAACTTCTTGTTGTAGGCATCTGAAGGAGTGCGATGAGTCAGGCTTAAAGATTTCCTGCACCCATTTGGGGGAATTCCAGTTCCCCCTGCTTTAAGGAACTGAGTTGGCTTTGAAGTTAGCCTTCAAAAAAAGGGAGACGTAGGTTAGATAAAAGGAAAAGGGTGTGTTTTTTTTTAAGACAAGGGTGGAGTGAGGCTCTGGAACAGGTTGCCCAGAGATGTAGTGGATGCCCCATCCCTGGAGACGTTAAGGTCAGGCTGGATGGGGCTCTGAGCACCTGATTGAATGATAGGTGTCTGTTCATTGAAGGGAAGTTGGACCAGATGAGCCTTAAGGGTCTCTCCCAGCTCAAACAATTCTATGATTCTATAAAAATGTAAATATTGCATTGTTATAAGGGGGATTTTCAGAGCTAGCTTCAATCTAGGAAGATTCCTATTTGAGTTACTGTAAGTTTTTTAAATTCTCAGGCTTTAGTCAGAGCCAAAAGGAGGATCATGATGTTTCCATTGAGTTTCTGAGACTTTTGTCTCAAACTCTCCCATAGTTTTAAAAAATGAGGGACTTTTCTGACAAGATGTTCCTTCTTACCACTGCTATTCTGTGTAGTGACAGTAGTTATACCACCAAAAAAACCTCTTTTGACCTGCTATGAGATACATCTACATACTAGCAAGTTCTTTTGAAGATAAGTGAGCCCTAATTAACCACAGACCTACCTACCTGGACACCTGCCTTGCTAGAACAAGTGAAAACTACTTAACAGCAAGTTTAATGCCACAAAATGATAGCAAAATATTCCATAGGGACCTGACATTTCTTACAGGAAAAAAAAAAAAAAAAGTTGAATATGTAAGGAAATATAATAGAAAGTGGAAATTGTGATTTAATTTTCCCTTTTCACTTTTTGTACATATTAGATTGGTTTGGTATGGTGATAATGTGAGCCTTTCAGTGACATTCACAGAAAGAGTTTTATTTTATCAGGAGAGGATTAACCGATGTTGGCAAAATGATTATTTAAAATACAAAACTTGCCTTGAATAGATATTTATTAGTGATTCAGAATCAAAATAGTGTCAAATTGCTATTTTTGGAAGATTGCTTAAGTTTTCATTGCGGAGCCCCCAGCTAAGTACATCAGGATTAGTTTCTTAGAATATAAATTCCATTTTAATTTTAATTTTTTAAGATACATTCCTTGCGTTCCTTTTTTATTTATATTTTTATTTTTATTTTTAGGGAAGATAACCACTTTCTCACTTTTTACCCATTGTCTGTCATCCAAGAGTGAAATCTTCAGCCAACCCAAATAAATCTCATGTCAGTTTCATGAATGTTGCACTATTTTGATTTTAGGACTTAAGTGTCATGTTGACTTGTAGAGCAGGAAAAAACTTTCTACAGCTCTGATGGAATTTGGCCGTTTTTTTGGACCTGAAATCGTTGCCTGACCTGATTAGAGCCTATCTTCTTCAGTGCAGGATTGAAGTTGCTGTGGCACTGGAACATCAGAAATAATCAGGGCCTATCACTGCAAGTATCAGACTAGGGTGCAGCATGGAGACAACAGGAATGTAAATTCCAACTCTGGCTATTTGGAATTGTTGCACCTTGCTGTAGCAGAACCCCTCTCTGTCTCTCATCTGGCTGAAAAGACTTTGCTCAATTTCACTTTACACTAAAGTTTCTTCTCACAGTTTCCTACCTGGGCCACTGTAGGGAACTTGTGCTGCAGAATTTATGTCGACACCAGAGTAACCTATAGTACTTGTATGTGATCATCTGTGCTATTAAATTATTTATGCTTGTAAGCTCCCAGTGTAGTCAAAGCAAAGACAGTCATCAAGGAAGTGGTTTGTGGTGTCTAATATTAAACAGTCACAAACAGTATCTTCTAAGGGTGCCAAAGCCTTTCACTGTTAAAGATGTACCTGGAAAGATACTAGAGCAGGCTGTCCAGACTAGCTGTGGATGCCCCATGCCTGAAATGTTTAAGGCCAGGTTGGGTGAGACTTAGGACAACCTGATCTAGTGGAAGCTCTATGTGTTTTTTGTCCTGCTTTCAACAGGAGAGTTGAAACTAAATGATCTTTAAGGCTCCTCCCAACCCAAACTGTTCTATGATTCTCTGATTTTATGACCTGAAAATTGGCCTCTCAGTCAAAATTAAGCTAACTCTGGTGCCAGACTCGTGGCTGGGAAGCAGTCAAGAGCAGCCCTGCTCATGCCAGTCCCTCTACTTTGCCTGCCAGTCAGATTGCTTTGGAAGGATCTAGCTGCCAGCCCAGGATTCCCAGTTGTCAGAGCCATTGGCCAAAGGGTACGGGCCTGAGAAAGGGAATTCCCCTTTCCTCACTACACAGATAGCCTTGCCAAGATTGGCAGATGGCAGCCATGACATCCTGAATGGGCGGCAGGGAATACCATTAGAAGGCCCTTTCAGCCGTCCAGTCATATGGCAAAACATTTGGACGCAGTAAATAATTAGAAGGGCAGAACTGAGATAACTAAGAGTCAGCCCCCTAATTTCCATGCTGTTTCAATGTTGAGTAGGTGTCTTCAAAGCTAATTTTCACCTACTTCTGAACAAGCATGATGGATGCAGTGCAGAGTGCTCTCCTCTTTACACATTCCCTCTGCATGGACCAGAAATACTGCATGGTGATTGATAGCTTTGAGTGAAGTTCTACAATGGGAGAGAAGAGAGTACTGAAACTCAGAGGGTGCTTTGGCTCTCCTGCCCAACAGAGCTGCTGCTGAATGGAATGCAGCAATCCTACTCTCCTAAGGTCTAGTAAAGGTCAAGACTGTGGTGCAAATGTCATGTCACCAAACACCAGGAGCACTGGGACATCCATTCATTTCAGACCTCCCAGCCAATAGTCCACCACCCTACGAACAAGCCATCCATGCTCCCATTATTGCCTTCCTACTGGACCCTGCTCTCCCATGAAGGTAGCTGGAGAACTTCTGGAGATATGTATTGGTGTATAGCAACTACTGCTATTGATTCTGTCACTGTCAGTCTACTCTGCACCTAATCTGACACTGTTTCTGTTGTGTCTTGGATGCTATTTATGCAGATGGACATATTCAGCTGAGTTCATGAGGCATACCTGATATCACCCTCCAGAACAGATCAAAAACATGAACTTTGGGCTGGGAATTCACATCATAAACTGACTGGCTAAAGCAACTTATTTCTTGTTCTTTCTCTCATTTATTTGCACCATGGCCCACTCCTGCTTTTTCGTAGTCTATGTCTATAAAATGCAGAACTCAGTGGCATTGCAGCATTGGAAGCCCTTGCTTCTACCTGGAAGACATCTCCTACCCCTCTCTATGTGTTTTGCAAGTAGTTGGAAGAGAGAGAAATGATATCAGAGGCAGAATTTTGGATAGTCTGAAGTTGGACCATATGTAAAATACAGTATATTTGCTAGGGAGATGGACCCAGTGATGTATCTGGAGTAGTTTGATTGCTTCAGTTGATGAGTATTTATGAGCGTCTTTAGTGGTGACAAAAAGGTCTCATACTGCCTCATAGGATGATGTTGTATTTACAAAGGTAAATTATTCTCTTTTTTCCTGGCTTGTTTCTCCAGATCAACCCAGTGACAGGCCCTCGTGAAGGAGGGACTAAAGTTACCATCCGTGGGGAGAACCTGGGGCTGGAATTCAGAGACATTGCATCTCATGTTAAAGTGGCTGGAGTGGAGTGCAAACCACTGGTGGAAGGGTACATCCCAGCAGAGCAGTAAGTTGGGTGTGTGGCAGACAGTGGGCCACAGAACATCTAATACTGATTATTGCTACCTGTGTGGTCTTTGAGGAGTCCATTCCCTCTAGCCTTCCTAGAGTCCAGAGAAGATGCCACTCCTCACTAACAGCTCAGGTGCTAATAATGCATTTATTAGTGTATTTGGTATATTTCATGTGATCATCATTGGTGTATGGCATAAAATTATCTATTTTTCAAATAGCAGCCACCACAACGGTGTTCAAATGCAGTCTGTGAGGCCACAGCTCCAAGAAGCAGCTTTCTCCATGCAGGAATGGTCATTAAGCCCTATAGATGCAAAGGTATCCACTGTGCAAGACTGAGGTCAGAGGAACTCCTGGGGCCAGATCTCTGTCCAGTATTTGTTTACATAATCAAGTGATGGTATGGTGGTTTGCAACAGCCCAACAGCCAACCATCTGCTTCACTGAGTAGAAATAAAGAAATAAAGCCACAATTTATTAAAAAAAAGAATGACTTAGTGCACAATTTGGATCCTGGACTGGAAAGCAACAGAGAATGTGATAAGTCTACAGTCCATTTCCCAAGAACACAGATTATTTGCTCTGATTTCATCTCACCCAGTTTGCATAACCATCCCTAAACCTTTGCCTCTGTTTCCTGTTTTCTCCACAGGATAGTATGTGAGATGGGGGAGGCCAAGCCCAGCCAGCACGCTGGATTTGTGGAGATCTGTGTGGCTGAGTGCAAACCAGAGTTCATGGCCAGGTCTTCACAGCTCTACTACTTTATGGTAAGGTCCTGCAAGAAGATCTCCTGGGCCCTGAAGATCCTCAGACCCTGATCCACTTCTCAGTGTCTGTTCTCTGACCAAACTCCATCTCTGTGCTCTTCACATCCTGAGTACACTTGTTCCTTCCATTTCCTTTCAAAATCATTTTTATGAGCAAAAATAGCTCTCTTAATTAATGTTTTAACAGTCTATTAATAGTCCAAATTATTAGTCCAGCTTCAGTTTGATACAGCCATGGTCCAAAATAGTACAGAACATCTTCATTAATAGTTAAAAATGCTACATAGAAAAGTAAAAAGGAATAGAAGAGAGAAGAAAAAAGAAGAAAGAGAACAAAAAGGAAAAGGAAAAGGAAAAGGAAAAGGAAAAGGAAAAAGAAAAGGAAAAGGAAAAGGAAAAGGAAAAGGAAAAGGAAAAGGAAAAGGAAAAGGAAAAGGAAAAGGAAAAATAGTAGTAGGTTGTCTGGCGTCAGCTGTGTGCATAGACTGCACTCAGAAAGCAGACATATCTTTTTGGAGATATTGCTTGGACTCACAGATGGGTATGATGCACTGTCTGTTGTGGACATCAGTATGCAAAGCAGTTGGAAGGGCTCTGGGCTCTTTTTTTGCACCACCATAGTGGAGGAAGTTCAGCCTGAAACTGTAGCTTTGCCACAGTGAAAACCTCATGGAAGAGAGAAGCAGAGCCCAGTGCATGCTGCACATTCAACTTGGATTTTTGCTCCTTCCTCCCCTTTTCTGCTCGCTTTTTGTGTCCAAGAGAATTCCTTATTTCTGTAAGGCTCCTTGCTGGGGACATGCAAGCATTGCCTAGCCTTGATCAGTTCAGGTCTGTGCAGGTCTGAGATGAGAGGATCTCTTTGTTCCCATCAAAAGCTCTCAACCCCTGCAAGGGAATGAGTCTTTTCTGAAATAATTCACATGCCTGAGCATTTGTTCATGGCAAAGAGAACTGGTAATGAATTCAAATATCTTAGATTTCCCCCTTGAACTGCAGTGATCTCTGTATTTTCCAGTGTCACTCAGGTATTACTGTGATGTGGGGGGCATAGAAATACTTCAAGAAGTGGCCCCCACCTCGCTGACAGAAGGGCTCTTTCCAGGACATTACACTTCAGCATGTCACCTTTGCTGCTCTTGAAATTACTGTCTGATGTTGATCATCCGTGTCCATCTGTGACAGCTTTTCCCTCCACTTGCTGGCTTTCTGGCTGCCAACTATCCCAGCCGTGCACAAGCGTGAAGTCTGCAGGGTTTTCTCAGCTGCATACCTTGATACCTTTGTGCTAGACAGAAAAAAACAACGATGCTCCCCAGCCTGCCCATCATATGCCCTCTCCCGTGTCCATTGCTTTCATAGTGGGAGGTGTTCATTAGCATGGCTTGGCTTCCTCTGATATTTCTGCCAAGAGGGTAGAGATGTTGTTACACACATCGCAACATGCCTTGGCGTCCTGCAGTGGTGGGTGGCAGCTTTCAAGAAAGGAAGATGTTTAAAAACCAACGATGGGCATCACTTGGGAGTTAAGTGCTGCTACCAGACACACAGCAAATCCTTTGGAAAATTGCTTTTGCAAAAGGTTAGAAGCAAAACAAGGTCAAATTTGGCCAATAGGTTCCGCCTTCCTCTCTCCTGTGAGAAATGGAACAGCTGATTATTTGTACCCAGCAGAATATTTTATTTCAGTGTTTTGAAAAAGAGGCAGCTTAATTTAGAGATGATAGAGCAGCTTTTCTCAACACTTGTAAGCAGAACTTGTAAGTTCAAAATGCTGTTAATTTGTTTTTCAAACTGGTCTGTGATCAAAAATGCAAATTGTGTTAGAGAGTTCAATAAGCCAAAAGGGAAACAAAGCATTTGGTTGCATGCTGAAATGGTATTTATGATGAGCTAAATGAATTTTTTTAAATTCATTTTATTGCTGTGATTAATTCCATTGTCGTTCAATCCATGAAATATTACCTTCATTCTTTTCAATTCAGACACAGGAGTTTGCCTTTATTTTGGCTCAGTGTGATTTGGGCTGCTCTGTCTGTGTCTATTCTGGCTCTCTGTTTCAGGAGAGCATTTTGAACAGGCTCAGAGAGGGCTGTGTACTGCCTTTCCAGCTGTTGCTATTGAACCAATAGAAAGGATAGCTAGGTGCATGAACTGTGTGGGTCACATGTTTCTATGCCCTTATTCCAAGATCAGTGATGTGGGAGCCAAGGTCTCAACGTACACCATGAAGTCAGTTCAGACACAGCTCTCGTGGCAACTTCTCTGTGGATAGTTTATGCCAAGGAGGTGCTAGAAGAAAGTAAAAGGTTCCACAGCAGAGGAAAGTAGTCAAGACTCCAGATAAATACAGATGACTGGGAGTTGGACTTACTGACCTCTAAGGGTCCCTTCCAACTCAAACCATTCTATTATTCCATGATTTTCTGGCCTCCTCCTTCCTTCACTGTCACTTTCCACCTCAGCCTATCACAGATCCAATAGACCTCCATGCATTTTCCATTAACTTTCACCAGAATGGAAACAGTAAACAGTCTGGAGGCTGATTTTTACTGCAAACGTGCTGTGCAGTATTTATGAAGGCCATGGTGAATAATTAATGGATTATTGCAATTTGGAAAGATTTGCCATAAAACCTTTTGTGAGATCGGCACGAAATGCATCAACACTTTGCCAAGAAGCATCGCTGGTATAATTTCACTATGCAAGAACCCTCAATGGGGCATAAACATTTATTATCCTCTGGGGAGAGGGGCAGAAATGCCTGTCCATCAAGGACTGGGAGAAGGGGTTCAGATCTTTAACTCAAATGTCATTATCTGGTTTGTAAAGCATCCAGTATTGCACCAAATGGGCGACTTTCAACACATTTTCTCACAGGTGGGAAGTAGTCTCCCAACATCCATCTCATGGGCGGCAGTACTTGGCGTTGGTTCTGTGACCATCAGTAAGGAATTGAAGAGGCGTTGCCATCAGAGCATGAGGCAGTACCCTCAAAATAGAGAAGCCCTTTATACTGAAGACCCTTCCTGCATCTTATATCCCAATAAAAGCTATTAGAGAATAGTCACAGTAATGTAAAAGGAACAGAGCATTTATTTGTTCTTTTTCTCTTCTTATACATCTTCCCAACCTTCAGCAATTGATAGATAAGGGACTTCTTGAGGCAAAATAGTTTCCAAAACACCATATCAGAAACAGATAGGTGTAAATGCAAGAGGTGTCCATCTCTATTGATACATTTTCTACTGGGCTGTAAGTCTGATTTTCACATTCAGCTCTTCCTCCAGGCAGCAGCTTCATTTTGAACAAAAGCAAAGAAGAAACCATGCTGCTGTTTTTCAAAATGGTTAACCAGAAGGACACAGGGAGAGCTGTGTGTGTGTGAAAGAGGGAGCTATGTTGTGTGTCAGGCATTTTATAAACAGGGATTAATGGTCTCCAAAGCTCAATAAAGTGACTCTATGTTGTACCTGCTCATTCAGAGGAGCTGAGGAGAGCTTCAAGCATTTGTGTCATCATTCTTAAAGAGAGGGGAAAAAAAAAATCTTCATTTAAATGCATATAGTGGCTTTTCACTTGGGACTGAGTGGAAAGTTTTTCTATTAAAATGCAAATGAAAGAATAAACTGTAACTCCAAGTTTCTCCCTGAAAATGGATGTCTCCTTTCTGCATTATGGCAATAGGGTGATCTGTGCTTTCAGAGTTCGAGTATTTTATCTTGCTTTTGGGAAGAATGGAGTTGGAGGGCAAGAAAAAGGTTTCAGATTTGAGGCTCCTTAAGGAATGGTGCCCCTCTTTTAATATATTAACATTAATATTATATTAATATAATAATTGTGTAACGTTGTGTTATGGTTGGAAAAGAGACTCAAACAAGCAGGAAACTGAGAAAAAAAATATTCATCTGCACAGCATTCTTTCTCGTGGCTGAATTATTTCAGAGAACACCTTAACATGAGTGATGCTGCATTGTATCAGTGCAGGACATGCATGCCATGTGAGATTGTTTCAGCATCAACATCTGATAAAAGAGAAATGTTTGGGTTCATGTGGTGGGCCTGCAAGAGTCAAAACACATGTTCAAATTCTCTCAGAGTCACAGCTCTCCTCCTTCCCACGGAAAAGAGCTGTGAGCACAGGGGGAGGTTTTAAGTGTCCTCCCGAGCTGCACAGCAGGACCTCTTTCTTTGGTAGATCAATGAACTTCAGAGTAATCTTTTCAAGACACAATAGTTTTCAATGCTTGTGAGCTCCCTGAGTTTTCTCTGGGGGCAAAGAGTCCTTGTTGAGATCCAATAAGACAATTCAAGACCCAGTTTATCTTGCAGAAATGTTGTTGGAAAAGAAGTTCCTGAGTTGTATCAAATAGTGGAGATAAGAGAGGTCATGGTTGCAGTTGCTCCAGGCATGGAGATGAGGAAGCTCAGAGCATTTCTGAATGGTACAAGGGCAGGCCTTATTCTGCAGGGATTTTGAAATTAGCCTTAGGTCTTGAGTTCATCTTACCCAAGCTGTCATTCAAGCAGTGGTGGAGTCACCATCCATGAAGGTGTTCAAGAGAAGTATGGATTTGGCGCTGAGGCACATGTCTAGTGGACATGGTGGGGATGAGTTGATGGTTTAAACAGATTACCTTAGAGTTCTTTTTCAACTTTAATCATTCTATTTTTTCAACTTTAATGATTCTGTTAAGGAGACACTTCAGTCTCCTCTTCTACCAGGAAAATATTGGTGTCTTCTGAAGTCCACCTAACGTAGATGAACTTTTGCGGTTGCCTACATTTCCCTAGCACTGTAGGTACCTCTGCTCATCTCCTGTGCTCTCAACATGACTCTTTGCTTTCACAGACTCTGACACTCTCTGATCTCAAGCCGAAGCGGGGACCTGTATCAGGTGGCACTCAGGTGACAATTACGGGTAATAACCTCAACGCAGGCAGCAACGTCATTGTGACCTTTGGGCGACAACCTTGCCTCTTCTACAGGTACAGATGAGTCCTTCCTTCCTTACATACCTGAAAGATGTAAGCAATCATGGTCAAGAGACTTCTGCAGCCCAGACAACCTGTCCTTCTAGTAATTCTTGGCAGAACATCTGTTCTGCAGTGGGACCTTTGCATTCTTCCTCAGTACAACCTTACTGAGTACATTGTGGGGTGGGAGAATAGGACTTATTTCATTGTTTTGATTGCTATTTGATGTGCTTTTTCCATGGCTCCTTGTCAAATTTCACTACAATTCTCCACGGTCCCATGCTTTGCTACTTGTTTTGAGAGTATGTAATTTAAAAGATTCATTTTGATGTCCCTACTTTAGAAAAAGCAAAAACGAAAATCTGACAACATCAGTTATAAGCATTAAAACACCTCCCTTTTATCCAGGAATAGTCCCATAGTGCTGAGAAACAGATGACTTGTAGCATTTTAGCTCAGGGTTGGCTCCTATTCAATTGCAGTTCAGAGGCTTAATGTCAGTGTTACCTGCTGAATGTTCCCTGATCCCTGTGAGAATGAGCCTAAATCCAGTTCCCAGGGGCTCCTGCAGCTCAATACTGCTAAGTGCAATGCATTTTGCTGCCAGTATTGGTGGAAGCTGAAGACAAAGTTGGCACATTTCTCCCAGCTTGTCTTTGCCAGAAGAAGGGCCCATTCAATGGGAAGCTGGGACTACTGTCCTGGGGCAGGATGTTTCCATCTCCTGGCTGTTGGGATCCTGCTTAGCTGCCTGTCATGACAGAGGCGTGATTTAACATCTATAATGCACGAGGGTGAAGTCACAGCTTGTAATTTAAAAGGCCAAATGGGAACCACACTGCTTGGGGTTGCTTACAGAACAGACTAGGGAGTTTTAGAAGGGATTCAGCATGGTTTTCAGGGAAATTTAAAGAGCACTTGAAGGGTACGTTTGAGGTACATGCCATGCTACAAGGGAAGAATGAACTCCATTTTATCTTTCTAGGGAAATGAGATGAGGCCGTGCCACAAATCACAGGGCTGGGAAGGCTGAAGGTGATAGAAGCTTGGATTTTTGGCTCTTTACTGAAGGCAATGCAATGCCACTGCCATATTCAGTCCTGGAGTTGTGTTTGAGCCTCGTCCAAAAGGAAACATTTACCCAGAATCCATTTTAAGTAAAATCATGAAATGCTTCCCACTACATTAGCACTTCCCATGCAAAGGTCCTAGGCATGTTGCAAGTGGCATTTAAACAAGGCTTACAGTCCTTAATGCAAAGTAAACTTTATTATCCCGGACTGGAAAGCTGAGGTGCAAACACTCCCTTTTATGAGCTGCTGCTGAACATGCCTGCAGGCAGGAAGGAAACATCCATCATGTGTTTAATCGCACAGAAGTATTTCTGCAGCGAGGTCTGTTTTGGACTTCCCTTGAGGTTTGTGTTTTGAGATCTGAGTAATAGTGGCTTGTGTAGTTTTACTTAAACTGGTGGAAAGGCAGTGCCACTTCCCGTGATGAATGTGTCACACAATACTCAGTATATTCCTGCAGCAGCGAGTTCCACCACTTCATAGTTAATAGGTTAAGATCACAGAACATAGGAGTATGTAACTGGGTTCTTACTGGTTTGCTTCTTGCAGATCCTCGTTTATATTTACTTGCTTCTTCTCACAGGAGATCCACCAAGCACATTGTCTGTAACACCACAGCCTCAGATGAAGGCTTTGAGAAAGTAAAGGTGTCTGTGAGGGTGGACAAGGCCAAAATACATCAGGAGCTGCAGTATGAATATGTGGAGGATCCAACCATCCTGAGGATTGAGCCTGAGTGGAGCATCTTCAGGTAATCATCCCATGGGCACATCACTCCAGTTCCTTTAATCTTTTGTTGCAGCACTGGTACATTTGTGTTGGTCCCCGATACTTAAAAGTGCTTTCCAAGCATCATGTTCACTAGAAAACACATATTTATCTAACTCATTCACAGGGCCCAAGAACCATGAGAGCTGGTGGATTTGCCTCCTGGGGAGACATAAAATGCCAGGAATGTTCTGTGTAGCCTCTACAGCACCTTGGATGCTCAGAGTGTACCTGTAGCCATGTATACCCCTAGGACAACGTTTCCAAAGAACCTAGTGAGGGATGGGCAGGAGCCACACTATTCTCCAAACTGACTCAGTGTAGTCCAAGGCTGAATGAACCTTCATAAGTAGAGCACAGCTTCCTCGCCTAATGCAGCAAAATCCAGCTGCAGTTGCTCACCAGAAGCTTGTCTCAGTGTCTCCTGTACCCAAATGCTACCTATCCAAGTGATATTACATTTTATTGGGTCTATTGTATTCCTAAAGACTTTGATTCTTACCTTTTCTGGTCATAGCTGTATTTTGGGTTCCACTGAGCTAAGTCTACACCTTTTCATGGTCCATTGGTCATGACTGTGCTTAGAAAAGAGAATAGTACTCAGGTTTTAAAGCACTTTATTTACAACCTTCATGTGTTTGTTGGTTTAGGACTAAGTATTCACAGAATCATAGAATGGCTTGGATTGGAAGGATCCAAGTATCAAGGATCATCAAGATCCAACCCGTATGCCTCATGCAGGGCCACCAACCTCCGCATTTAATACCAGACCAGGCTGCTCAGGGCCCAATCCAACCTGGCCTTGAACACCTCCAGGGATGGGGCATCCACAGCCTCTTTGGGCAGCCTGTTCCAGCATGTCAACACTCTCTCTGTAAAGAACTTTCCACTGATATCCAACCTAAATCTTCCCTCCCTATTCCTTGTTTGGCTGTCATGCTTGAAAGCTCCAGAGCCATCTCCTGAGAAAAAACACAAAGAAAGCCCTAGTCCCTACCCTACTGGAGGGCCTTCCTCCTTGTTAGGTAGTCTTTTGCTCTTCAGCCCATTGCTGCTGCTTTGGTGAATTTGGAAGGTTCATCTGAAAGTGCCTGAGAGGAGCATTTGTCTTAGTTGTGGAAGCGAGAAAACAAGACCCAAATGCACTCAGAATCTTGCAGAAATGGTCTCAGGAAGAGAGAAATTGGTTATTAGATGCGCTGGTATTTCCTCGAAAAGATACAGAATAAGAAATCTCAGTATTCCTTCATTCATCCACTGCAGCTCTCTGCTCTCCTGTCAAGCAGGATTGATTGGAGTATCTGGGGATTAGGAGCAGGACTCATAAATCCCTTCAGTTCAGCTTCCCTCCAGAAGATGTTTTCACAAATCAATTAGTGCCTTTAATTACCGTGAGGGAATTTACCGATTTAGCTGGATTGAATCTTTACACATCGAGCTTGAAGCTTTCGCATCTGGATTTTCCATTTTGAGGTTTTATTTTCAGTCAGAGTTCAGGTTATCAGTAAAATGAGAAATCACTTTAGTCCTTTCCTTATTAAAGTGAGTTTAGGACTGGTTAAAGGGTGCAAGATTGACAGCCAAGGAGAGTGAATTCCTCTGTTATCCCCAGGAAAGTTACAGAATAGGGCCCTTCCTTCATCTGGCTTCAGGCTGGGGGATGAAAGGAAAAGATCTCCAGAGCCTTTTGCTCCTTGGTTTCTCTTCTGAAGCTCCCAGCAAGAGACAAAATGTAGCCAAAGAGAGGCTTGAGGTATACTGGCAAAGTTTTTGTTTGGCTATGGGGTGCAGAGACTCTATCCCATTGCTTTCCCAAATGAATCTCCTGTCCTCTCTCCCAGCATAAAGCATATCAATGTGTGTTTATTTCATGGGTGCTACCTTACTTTCAGGGTGTGTAGCTGATAGGTTGGATGACAGAGGGTCTATCTGTCTCATCAGTAAGGTACAGCCTCTAATTTTTATTTCCTTTGGTATCTCTAAAATCAGAAAGCATCCACTTGATTGGTAGTGACTAATTTTAACCAGATCTACTCACCCCACCTGTGCCTTCATGCCCTTTCTTTTACACCTTTGAATCACTCCAAAAGGTTGTAACCTCAGAGTACAACTCAGTGTCTGAAATTACATCTGTGGTTTCAGAGTGTCTGGGATCTTTTATGGACTATCACTGTTAATCTGTGCAGCTCTGCCCTGCAGGTTGTAATGGAGGCAATTAGGGTAAAACAGGCTCAGAGAGCTGGTTGAACACAGTCCCAGCTCAAGTACAGAGAGTCAAACATATGGATCTGGGGATAGACTGAGTAGGCTCTTCCTTGCTATATCTGTTATGCAGTATGATTCATTGCAGCAAATGCACTGTGCTTTGATTCATGACTCCTAGTTGAGGGACTAAACCGTTTTGAGGGACAGATGATTGCTGCTAAACAAACATTGCAAAATTAGCAAATGAAGGTACCCAGACTGGCTTAAAGCCTTCTCAAGTGCCATTTTCCAAGACAACAAAGAAAAGATGATGGATGATTTATTACTGTAGTCAAAAAATAATGATAAAAACTCAATCTGAACAGGCAGGTAACTAGAATGTTGTAAGCCGCTATTAATACTTTTAATTGGGATTTGAATTATGTCCAGAAAATATACAGATCTGCAGAATAAAAAGCTTTGGGGCCAAAGAAGAGTTAAATTAAGAAAGCTTCTGGTATTGACACCTCTAAATTTTTGATGGTGAGCAGTATCTGTCACTATTCTGATCTGATCTGGGCAAGAAGTGTCTGCAGCTGAAGGCAACAAACAGCAGTTCTCACAAAAAAACAAGTAACAGTTGAATTTGCTTGATTTGCAAGCTAGACTGAACCTTTAGGTGGGTTTGTGTCTTCAGTGGATATGACTATGAGGGTGGGTAGTGATAAGACAAGGGGGAATGGTTTTAAACTGAGACAGGGGAGGTTTACATCAGATATTAGGAGGAAGTTTTCCACTCAGATGGTGGTGACACACTGGAACAGGTTGCCCAAGGAGGCTGTGGATGCCCCATCCCTGCAGGCATTGAAGGCCAGGCCGGATGTGGCTCTGGGCAGCCTGGTCTGGTGGTTGGCAACCCTGCACATAGCAGGGGCTTGAAACTAGATGATCATTGTGGTCCTTTTCAACCCAGGCCATTTTATGATTCTGTGATAAGGATTCTATGACTATTTTGGCTTTACTTCTGCAGTGGATAGACCCCTCTGACCCACCACTCTTACTGTGCTTATAAACTGTGGTCTGAGCCTTCTAAACTCAATTTCCAAAACAAATAGAGAATTTTTAACACATGTGTTTAAAACTGTATGCACAGACGTGGTTGATTAAATAAAAGGCTTTATTTATACATACACACACTCATATATGTATATATTTATATATGCACATGAATTTGATATGTCTGGAACACATTAAATTGTTAAGCAAATATGTGAAATCCCTTCTAGTTTGAGTCAGCAGAGATTCATAACAATAATACATGATGATAAAAATAATAAAAGCCCACAGCCAAAAATCCACATGAAATGAGATAATGGATAAAGAAAAACTTGTTTTGTGAATTTATCTTCTGGTTACTGAAAAGCAAGGTCTCTGTGGATGATGTCAAGGATATCTAAGTTGAAAATGAATTTTGGGGAGAAGGTATTTTTTCTATAAGGAAAGGATGGGAAAGTTCTCTTGTAAGTGAATGTGTGACTTCAGAAGAGATCCTCTGTGTGATCAAGAGAGCTCAGCCATTCGAACAGACCTCACAGAAATGGTAAAATATACACTTCCCCATAGGAAATTTCTCATTACTGATGGATAGTGAGAACTCTGCAAAGCTCACAAGCCAGATGTGGTTCATACAGGCATTGCTTGAAAGACTACAAGGAACCTCTCAGAGAAGTGTCACAGAAGCACCTGCAGAAAGATGCTGCCGTGACAGCACTTGTTGGTAGAGCTCATGGCTTCACCATCACCTATTGCTAAAGACTTGCACTTTGTGGTCAAAAGAATGGTCACATAAGTGTCTCCATGTCTTGGAAAGTTGGCAAAAACATTTTTTATGGCACTGGGGTAGCCTTGCTTGTGCTATCCTTCCTGCGCCTATTCTTAAGATGAGTCTAGATTTACAGGCTTCTTGAGCAAAGTTATATTTAAACTAGTAAATACTTAATTCAGGTCTGTTTTTGGTCGAGAAGCCAGCAAGTAGAGATACCCCTCATCCTTACATCAAATAATCTTTCTTCCTTGAAAGGCAGAATAGCTTCATCCATTCTGTTTATTGGAAGTATTCTCTGGTCCTTGCTGTACCACAAACCATGACCAGACATTGCCTAGGAGAGTGTTAAGACAATTTAAACCAAGCGAGTGTACAGCTTATAAAAGCATTAATGGCCACCAGCCAATGTATGACTGATGTCCTGGCCCTGTTGGTTATCAGTGTGGAATTAGCTAGAGGGGCTGAAGTACAGGCTGGAACAGGCTGCCCAGGGTGGTGGTGGAATTGCTGTCGCTGGAGATGTTCAAGAATAGGGTAGATGTGGCACTGAGGAACATGGTTTAGTGATGTGATGGTGATGGGTCGGTGGTTGCATTAGGTGATCTTAGTGGTTTCTCCAACCTTAATGATTCTATGGTTCTATGATTTAGTCCCAGCTAGCTGCATCCAGCTCTCTGAAACCTGATAACTGCACTGCTGAGCAGAGGTGCATGTTGGCATTCATTTTTACATGCTCTATATGATTAATAATGGAATACACAATAGAGGAACTTGGAAAACAAAGATTAGAACTAGGGGAGATCTGTGGGCCAGCTCAGGCATCTTCCTTGCAGTTTATCTATTCTCTGGTGTTTTCTCCAGTCTCATTTATAATGCACTTTTTTCACCTTTCATCGTGCAGAGGTTTACCTAGAAGCTGGAAAGGGATTCTAGGCTTTCTTTTCCCCATCTCATATAAATACAACAGATTTCTGCATGTCTTTCCTTCCTATTCTCAGTAAAGAAAGAGCTCCAGGAAATAAATTGAAGCCTGGAAAGTTTCCAAGGAGGGTTGCAGAGGCAGGTGTCAAAACTGATGAGAGTGCTCCTCCTCCCTGGGAAATCTTCAGCTCTGCAGCAGAGGCTGGGCTGTCCATTGATGACATTTCCTCATTCTGTCTTGGATGCTGGAGTCCTGACAGCTGAAGTTTTCACTTTCTCAGATAGCTCTTCCCCCTTCTGACCTTGCACCCTATTGCCTCTTCTACAGGCACTCATGTGATGAAAAGGGAGAGCCTATCTGGCTGAGCAGTGCTTGATTTGAGTTGGCCAAACCTTATGGTGAACCCTTCCCCTCAATGCAGAGCTCAAAGACAACCCAGATCCATTCCTTTGAAGTTTTCTTCCTCCCTCTCCTGAAAGTCCCCTAAAAGTGGTGTTGACTGCAGATGGAAGAGGCAAGGGAATGGAAAGAAGAGTGTTTCTGAAAGCTCCTTCCTTCTGGTGACATTGATTACATGGAATGAGAAGGTCTCCGTTTGTTTTTTCTTCTTAAGCTGGCCTGAGAGATGTTACAAAAGCAGTAAAATCTACCAAAGGCGGGGTTGTGGCTTGTGTGAATGAGTTCTCTCAGGACATGAAACCTTGGCTGAGCAAAAGGACACAATGACTACAAATCTCTATTCTACACCATGGTGTAGAGTGCTGATTCTACACCATTTGCAGACCGTATCTGCTTAGGTCACCCAATGGAAACCAAGTCTGAACACATCGGCTCTGTTTCTTCTCAGTGTTATAGATCAGGGCTCCCTGGCAGAAATGAATTAGGTGGTTCACTGAGGTGACATTGCCTTTTTCAGAATGATGCTTTCTGTAACACGTTTAATATTCAAGACAAATGCAGAATGCAAATAAGATAGCACTGGATCCTCGAGAGTTGCTTACACAGGACAGATGTTTTGAGGGTTTCTTAAAATCACAACTTTACACATTATAGAATAATCTGTGGACCATTCTGAAAAGCTTCTTTTAGATTTTCTGCTCTTCTTACCACCAAAGTTTGTAGCTATTTAGTCCTAACAGAAAAGATCACCCAGATGCTGCTTGATGGAACAATTTCTGGAAGCATGCATTTTTACATATTTTTCCCCAAATGAATGAATTAAAAAGTCTTGTTTGTTTTGTTTGCCTTCCTTTGGTACCATAAGATGTGGTCAGACACTTTGCAAACAACATTTAGGAATACAAGTCACCCACTACTGGTCCATTCAGTCAGGTATGTATTAACTGGTTTTATGCTCTTCTTTTGTTTCTTTTTTCTCTAGTGGCAACACACCCATTGCAGTGTGGGGAACTCACCTAGACCTGATCCAGAACCCTCAGATCCGGGCAAAGCATGGTGGAAAGGAACATGTCAATGTGAGTATTGGTACTAACCTGCAACTGCAGGAGAAGACATATCCCAGGTGGTGATAGAGGCTGCCTAACAGCTGTGGAGACTGAAACCTCTTTCTGCATTCAGAGAAGAGGGTATGATTTCTTTTAAGAAAGGCACGAGATGGCCAATTAATAGAGTCATGGAATGGCTTATGTTGGAAGGGACGTTAAAGACCCCATGCCCCATGGTTTGCCACCTGCTTGATCAGGGTCCTGTTCAACTTGACCTTGGGCTCCTAACACCTCCAGGGATGGAGCATCCACATCTTCTCTGGGCAACCTGTTTCAGTGCCTCACCACTCTCTGCATAGAGAATTTCTGCTGCAGTCCAAGCTGTCGTACCCGGTCTCAAATTCCTGGTAGGAATGGGTTATGTTTTGATGCAGTGGATCACCAGCTTGTCTCTTGGTAGCAAAATTTTTCTGCTCCTCAGTGTCCTCTGTGAGTAGATGAGCATTTCATCGAAAAATATCAGCCTACCAGTAGAGCTGAAGACATTTTCCATAAACTCTTCTTGTGTTGGGTTTCTCTCTCCAGAACTGTGAGGTGCAGAACAGCACAGAGATGACCTGCCAGGCTCCTGCGCTGGCTGTTGACCCCAATCACCAGTCTGAGCTAGCTGAGCGTCCAGAGGAGTTTGGCTTCATTCTCGACAATGTGCAATCCTTGCTGATCCTCAACAAAACCAATTTCACCTACTATCCAAACCCTATCTTTGAGGTTTTCAATCCCTCAGGGATCTTGGAGTTGAAGCCAGGAAGTCCAATCATACTGAAGGTGAGATGGGGACCAAGAACTGGATAAGGATGGTCAGACACATGCTGCTTATTGCCATTTCGTGTCTGCCAACAACCTGCTAATTGTAGTGGCATCCCAACATTGTCCCAGAGATTTCCTCCACTCATTAAACCTGTCATATTGCATCACATCAATCACCATTTGTGAACATCACACCACTCACTGCTCTGCATCTCCCAGTACCCATAACTAAAAAATGTAAACTGCTTTAGCCACTTGTTTGCTGCCTAAATTTGCATCCAATGCTGTTTGCTGTACCCCAGCCTATTTCTTGTCTTTTAGACACTTTTCTTTCACCCTTGGGAAAATCCCACATCAGTCCTCCATCACGTCTTTAACCTGAATAGCAACACAAAGAACAAATTATATGCTTGAACATTTCCATATCAGCAGTTGTATGAGATTCATATGCAAATAAATGAGCATGCATGCAGAATACCTGCTTGCACGTTTGGAAATGTGTTTCCGTACTGCCTGATCATTTTCTGCTTGTGGAAGATTTGTGTGGAGTTTGAGGGAAAGAAACAGGACAGGCAGCTTTGACTGATAATAGTCTGTATTCATGCTGTCTTTTGTAGGATTTTTGAGCAGCTTTTACTTACTAAGTAAGTGAGTTGTGAACTATGAATGCCAAGTGCAATGTTAACACTGGAGTAATAGAAGCAGATATGGAAGGAAAACTCCTTTGTAATGTATTTTTTTGAGTCATGATACTGCTTTCTACCCAGGGCAAGAACCTGATCCCACCAGTGGCAGGAGGGAATGCCAAGCTGAACTACACGGTTCTGGTTGGTGAGAAGCCCTGTGTGGTGACTGTATCAGATGTGCAACTACTGTGCGAGTCCCCAAACCTCATTGGGAGGCACAAGGTGATGGTAAGTGATGCTTGAAACTCAGCCTTTCTTCCATGGATTTGGTGGAAGGGTACAGCAATGTGTTTCCTTCACCATTTGCCTTCTGTAGAACCTAGAAATATCAGAGCCCCTTCTCAATGCAATACCCCTGTCAGTCAATCCTGGAAGAGTAACTTGGAGATTTTTGCAGACAGTGGGGGACCTTTCGGAATCATAAAACTTTAGGATGATTTTTCTCTTTCTTTGTGCAGCCGGTGTGAACCCCAGATGCTCATGTGAATTCTTACTTGTAACTTATTCCCCACATGACAAACTGCGTTAAATGTATCAGTTTCCAGCAATTTAGCAACATACTGGTGGCTAAAATTTGTGCAGAATGTGGACTGTGGTGTGACTTTGAGATTTTGACATCTATACAACTTAGTATGATCTCGCATATCCTTCCTGGAACCTGTGGAAAAAGAACCTAGTGATTACATCAGAAGGAGCTTCCTTCTCTCTCCACTGATTTATTCACTCCTTTACTTTCCTCTCAGTAATTTGCATGCCTCAGTGCTCTTGCTTGATAAACAGCACACCAGCAAACTCAGTCTGAGTTGTGCAAAGCTGTGGGTGGAAGCAAGACATAGCTGACAGCAGACATACAGATGATCAATGCTTCTCGTTGCCCGCGATCAACTTTTTTCCAGCTCTCTGTTGCCCTCCCAAATCTGATACATACTTATTTAATTCAATGTAAGGAGATTTGTGAGTTTCATGGAGAGACAATGCCTTCCTCTTTAAAAAAAGAGGGATTGTCTTTTAGAGAATTGAGAGTTTATGGTGACTGTGTTGAGTCCCATTTGTGACTGCTGCTTGGATCCCTCATATTGACTACTTTACTTTTCTGTTCTGAATTTTGTCATATGGAAAATAGAGGTGATAATCCCTTTCAGTCATGCACATATGCTGTGGCTCTCAGTTCATTGTAAAGCACTTTAATACAGTCCAAGAAGAAAAATAACAAACATGAGATTTTCTCTGTGTAAGTATGAAAGCTTTGGAACAGAGCAATATATGTTGCCTGTAATTTTCATGAATTTCATTAAACATATGTTTAGTCAGAGAGGGACAAAAACGATCCTAGAGAGATAAAACTCAAAGTCAGGTGAGCAATTATCAACTCGTGGGGATCAGGGAGGATGAACATCTGGCCAGGCCTTGCTAATTGAGAAGACTCCTCTGTTCCCACAGCTTGGGACAGCTTAAGAGAAACCTCAGAGAAAGAAATAATCCCTTTTTGAGGACACTGATCAAACAAGAGATACTGTTGGAAAAAATGAGAAGGTGATTGCATTGAAGCCTATTGATGAGCATCTCTGTTAGGGGCAATGGCAGATTTCCTTGTCTAAAGCCAGCAATCAGGCAAGCCTTTGACAGGATCTGGGCTGGGAACCAAACACAGAAGCTCAGCTGTGATGGAGGCCAGTGCCCAAGGATGGACTTTGCATCTGTAACTTACCAGGGGGACAGCTGGGCTTGGAAATGCCTCCTCCAACATGTCACAGCAGCTCTGTTGCCCATGTTTCACATGGATGTCACTCTGATGGTTTGGATAACTGACAGGTAGTTCTCTCAGGTCCTTCCCCTGCTTCTGATGATGATTTCCTGTGTGACCTTGAGCTAACTGCTGAGCAAAGTCTTTCCTGCAAAGTGAAGTGGTCTAGATCTGAGAGGAGACCACGGCTCTGAACACTGTGATTATTTCAAAGGGAAGGAAGAGTGACAGTGACACATGTAGGTGTCAGCATATTTTTGCTCTACTTTAACTTTCTTTTATGCAATCACCGAGTTACATGCTTGAAAAAATATATATTAATTAAAGAAAAAACCAACATGGGCACTCAAAAAGGGCAGAGCAGTGGTTGATAAAGATAGCTTAAAGCCTAGGGAGAAGCTCTTTTTCAAGTGAAAGAAACGTTGACAAGGAAGTGTAACCATGGTAGAGAAGGCCTGCGATATAGAGATGGAGGACATGAGGACTGCTCATATTCACTGTATGCATTTACAGATAGAAAGTTACATCGATGTCTTCCTATAGTAAATGGAGAGATGGTCAAGTGTACTCTTATATTCAGAGCACAGTTCACGTCACTCAAAGCCAGACACATTTTGTTAATGCAAGCTTGCACTAGGAAATACACTATTATAGTCAAGTTTTGTACAACAGGAGTTGAAGAAACTCTCTTGAACCACTGCTGGTGGTCCCTATGTCTTTGCTGGAAAAAACTTGTATCTACCATAGTGCCATTTGGAGAAGTGCCAGCTTAACAGGCCGAACAAGTGACCAAGCTGTTGTTTAGTGGTACAGAGTTTGGTTACCTGGAAGTTGATTCCTTGGAAAAAATGCAGGACCTAAGAAATAAAGTAGGGTTATTTCAGTATATTTTTCTGTTTCATTTTAGTGCTAACAAATAGTAGTACAGCTTTGCAGGCTTTCTTCTCCAAGAGACACATTCCCTTAGATCATGGCAGACTGTGAGGATTTCTCGATGTTGAAAACAACTTTGGACAGGAACTTTGCTAGGCACCTACCCATAGGAATCTAACTCAGGTGTGCATGTTAAAAGGTTAGTGAGAGGAATCTCACTCATGGAGCCAGGCTGTTCTGTGGGTTTTGAGGACAGTCTTGCACTGAGGTTTGGGCTGGGATTGTTTGACTCTGGACTGATATTCGATCAGAGGGCTCCTTTCACTGCCAGGTCTGGATGAAAAAGGCCACTGTAGGAAACAGAAAATGATGATAATGACTCCATTTATTGATCCACCATGACAGGAAGGAAATTGTGCAAACTAGTGAGCCAATTTTGCTGTCATCTTGGGAGGACTTGAGACTGTGGTCTGTGTCAAAAGGCAACAGCTTCCAGTGAGAAGATTAATGTTCAAGTTTGGAAGTTTGTCTTAGCTGGACTTGCCACATACCAGTACCAAACATCTACCCTTTGCAAGCTTTATGAAGTGGAATTTAACCTTACATCTCGGAATAGATAGGAAGAACAGGAACTTCTGTTTCCTTGACTTATATGGGTTTTCTTCTTTTCAATCTATGGATTGTTCTTTTCGCAGTGAAGATGCTCTACAAAGTGTCCATCTCATGCTAAAGAACTTGTCATCTAACACTATTAGTTGGTCAGATGAGCTTATGTTTGGTTTAGTTTCTCGTTTTGGACATTGTTATGGACCCTGTGATCCTTATGGGCCCCTTCCAAATCAAGATGTTCTATGATTCTATGTTTTAAGAGCCCAACTCCAAATACTTAGAGGTATTCAGGGCATAAGAGGACCTTGTGGATGGAAATGGTATATTCCAGACTGTCACCTTTAGTCTGACCAAAATAAAAAGATTTGAGCTAGGTGGCAAGACAAGACACACTGAGGAACAGGCTACAGCTGGTGCTAGTGTGAAACAGAACTCAGAGGCTGCAACTGAGGCTATAAATAATTTCCAGAAGATGATGGGAATACAGAGATTCATGCCCCCCAGAAAGACCTGTGGTGGTAAGAGGCTCTCACCACATCATGATACTTCAAACTGCTTGTGTGGCATCTTCCTAGGTTCATGCTGATCCATAAGCAGAATGTTCCCATACTAGAGCACACTATCAGAAACTTTCCTTATATGTCTCAGACTAGTCAGCAGTACTTTTCCCACTGCCTGCCACTCAAACTTACCCTGTTTTACAGATAGCCTCAAGCATTCTTGCAGTAGCCTTGAACAAGTAGCACCCTGTGGGATTACTTTTGGGAATGGTGTGCATGTTGTGTAAATGGGCTCCCAACAGACTTTTTTCAGCATAATATTTTGTTGGGTACACAGCAGTACTACCCGCAGGGTTTCTTTCCCGCTATTAAAAGCAAGATCTCACAAAGACACGTGTCCCAGATTCCTGAGAACCTTCAGGAGTGCATGGAGAGCAGAAAGCTCTGATTGGCTTCCTGTCCCACTGGTAAGCATGCAAAGTTCTTTAGCTCATGTGACACAACAGCTAGGGGAGAGGCTGCAAAGAACATGGGCCAGGCTCTGTGGCTTTTGCTTTCCAGATACAGTTTTCTCAACTCGAAGACTGAAAAGTGAATTAAGACCCTGTAATTTCTGCATTCCCAGTGCCCTAACCCATAATAAAGTTAGGGCCCATCAGACCATCCCCAAGAATCACCTATCTTGTGTGCATTCTGGGACTGATACCAAGACAGTGCATAGCTGTTTAGGACAGGGGAGGAAACCCCCAAATGATCCCTGCATTTTAAATAGCCAGCGCTTTGGTACTGGTAAGACTTCTCTCATTAGAAATCCTCTGTTAATCTGCTTTATGGTGGCATTACCAACAGAGCTGTGTCCAAGTGAGATTTCAGATGCTCAGCCACTCTGTATCCAAGTACTTCATACTCTATTTAGCTTGAGAAGCCATCATTCATGTGTTTATCATGCAAGTTTGACTTGCATAACAGCCTTAATTAGGATGATGATGGACTTCCTCTGTACTCCTGCATGTTTGACAGTTTCAATGCAATTTTATCCTGCCTTCCCTCCAGGCTCGTGTAGGAGGGATGGAATTCTCCCCAGGGATGGTCTACATCTCTCCAGACAGCCCTCTCAGCTTGCCAGCTATTGTCAGCATTGCAGTGGCAGGTGGCCTGCTCATCATCTTCATCGTGGCCGTGCTGATTGCCTACAAGCGCAAGTCCCGAGAGAGTGACTTGACCCTCAAACGCCTGCAGATGCAGATGGATAACCTGGAGTCCAGGGTGGCACTTGAGTGCAAAGAAGGTATGGTGAGGAAAGAAGGCTGTGATTGTGTCAGGAGAAAGGAATCCAGCTGCAAAGCTTTGAGCCAAAATATCACCAAGCAGCAGGGGTGTTGAACTCCTGGTTCAAGTCCAGGTTTAATCTGACTTTGCCCATTTTCTCTGAGTCCAGTCTTCCTCCACCTTGTGTTAAGTGCATTTGCTAGCTCAGTGACCAGAGAGAGCCCTGGCACATTGTCCTGGGGAAAGATGGGAAAAGTGAGACTGCTCTTGTCTACCTTCCTCTTCCTCTCCATTCGTTGCCTCTCCATTTATGTCTCATTCATGTGAGGCTGAATGTCTTTTCTGTTATGATGAGAGAGATCTGAACTGTTACTGATGTATGTTTTGTTTGCTTTTGCGTCAGCTTTTGCAGAGCTGCAGACGGATATTCATGAGCTGACAAGTGACCTGGATGGAGCAGGGATCCCTTTCCTCGATTACCGAACCTACACCATGAGGGTGCTTTTCCCTGGCATTGAAGATCACCCAGTCCTGAGAGATCTGGAGGTATCAGCATTCCCAACTGCAAGATGTGTTGTGACAGTGGAGGGGACATGATGGCTTACAATACTGTGTCTTACCAGGGACAAAACAGTACCTCATTTACAGTCTAGATTGGAAAAGGATGATTTTTACTGTATTAGATGTTAAATTCTGTTTGATCAGTCATCTATTCAGAAGAGCACCATACATCTGAGTGAATTATTAGTTTGCTGTTTTAAGCTCCCTCTTGGTCTTCATCCTGTTTGAATTTGTTTTTTAGACCATGCAAGGGCCAGGAAAAAAAGTTTTAGAGTAGAACAGAATACCTGTGTGTATAACACCAGCTTTGTCAATTGCTGATGCCACCCAGCATCCTTTTTTTCCTGGCAATAACTACAGTCTGCATTCTCTGAAGGAGAATCACCTTTGCTGTGCTCTGTGGTTTGCAGTGGGGTCAGAGATGTACAGCATCGGTCTGCCCATGACCTGCCCATCTGTGCCCTGCATCCCAGCTCTCAATCCTGCAGCAGTGTGAGGATGGTGAGACGTTGCCCAGCTCTGCTAGTGTCTGCATGCTGCCTGCACTACCTCCTTGGCAGCATAAGTTTTACAGATCTACAGATGACGTTGTCCATTCTGGTTCAGGACTTGGCAAATAGACAGGACCTGCTCTAGTGATATTTGAGCCAGAGAAGCAGGTCATACACCATGTCCAAGGCCAGCAAGGTCCTTGGCTGAACTCTGCAAAGTCTCTGGCAAACTCTGTGCCTCAGAGAGGCTCTGGCATAGAGAGTTTCCTGGAGGCAAAGACTTGAGTTAGTTGGCAGAGAGGAGGAATAGGATTTGGCACAGGCAATTCCATGCTTGGCTGGCTGTGTAATCAGAGGTTCCTGCTACTTTTTGCTCCTGTACTTCAAGAGAGCCAAACTTCATCAAACTGTAAGGTGAGAACCATTAAAAAAATGATCTGGAAGCATTGAGGACTTTTGGTAATGGCTAGGAAGCTGCAGAGCACATTGGTTACTGTAGAGATTTGCTTTTGGGATACAACAGCTTCAACAAATGAGCACACAAGATGAGGAGTGATGAATTTCTCCTCCATGTTCGTACACACATGCAAGCACTTTTAGCATACCCACAGCTGGTTTCAAAGTGTGTATTCATTAACTTCAGCCAGCTGACCACCAAAGAGTATCTGAACCTTACAGAGCTTTTAGCATGGATGTTCTCATATGAAGATACGTATCGAGAAACACAGAGTTAATGTTTTAATCTGTCACTTTTGGTTCCAGGTCAGTCTGAACAGGACTTAACCTGATCTAGCTGCAGGTGTTTCTGTTCATTGCAGGGAGTTGGACCTTTAAGGGTCCATTCCAACTCCAACAGTTCAATGATTCTATGATCTCCTCTTCCTATCTTAATTATTTTTTTCATCTTTGGGTTTCTGCCCCCTTAATCCACTCAGTTGTTTCTACAGTTCTTTCAGTGTCAAAGTCTTTGAATACCAGCAAACAAGAAAGGAGTTTCCATCCTGCTCCTTACTCTGTAGCACCTAGATGGAGCCAGTACTTACTGGGAAAAGGCCCCAGAGATCCTGTAGGCAGGAGGCCTTACTTATTTCCAGCTCATTTGCTAATTAGCTGCTTCCAGATGCGTTACAAAATACTTCTCTTGTTATTTTTTTTTTAATTCTACATAGTAACCTGGGGATAGACAATATTAAATGTTCAAGCAAGTGAATTAAAAATAATTATTAGCAGGATGAGTGGTAGTGGTTGGTTGATTGTCTCAAGCTATTTAGTAAGTAATTTATTTTCAGTTTGCAAAAACAGTTGAGATCTCTAATTTCCAGAATAAAAAAGTAATGATTCTTTATGGGGACTTGCATTACTTGGTCATTTAAGCATGCTAACTTGGATTAAAGTGCCCAAACGAGGCAGTTAATACAGTCTTACAGCAGTGGCACGTGTTGCTCTGAGTTGTGAGTCTGCAGCTTCCAGGAATGTTTTTTGAAGAGATGAAAGAAACATGAAGGAATGAGTTTGAGGTTCTCATTTAGGATGCACTGGTGTAGCATATAAAAGGATGAAGTATACCCAGTGTGGCTTTATTTTGATCCAGACACAGAGAGGCAGGAAAGGATAATGCCCACTATAGACTGTGGCATCCAGGGTTCAGTGTTGAGGTCCTAAATTGTTCTACACCAAACCTAGTTCACCAGCCTTTCACAAATGAGAAATACGTATCATCTTACCAATTACCTGTCTCTAAATGATCCCACCTCCCAAGCCCCAGGGTCCTACTGCCTTAGGACATTGAAAATAGGTTCCAGCTCTGTGCCCTCTCACACTTTCTTTTGTCTATGGTTCAGTGGGCATGGTGGTGATGGGTTGATGTTGGACTACATAGTCTTTCAGTGTTTTTCTCCAACCTTATTCATTCTGTGATCTAGTTCTTCAGACCAAGACCCAGCTCCATGCTCACCACCTCAGCTTCTGTCTCGCTGCATCTCTTCATCTCCTCAAAACATGACACCTGGACCTCTTTTTCCCATTACTTTACTTCTTTCTCCGCCAGCTCACTAAGCAGAGCCCCAGACCCATGCCTTGTGCTCCCCATACTGCACATTCCCTGTGGTTAGGCAGCTCCTGAAATGCAGCTGATATCTGGTTGTTTGCTGAGATGAGGAGATAAGGAAACCTACATAGGTCCAGACCAAAAGGAGACCCATGTAACCCCAGGCTTTCCAACATTGACTCAGACTGTTTTTCTCTTTAGGCAGGTTTCTTGCAGGGATTAAAAAGAGATGTTAAAGGTGGATAGAGTGAGACTTCAGTCTGACAGCAGTAAGAATACAGTATGCTATGCTATGATACCACATCCAGGCATCAGCAATTTCCTCTGGATGTACTGTTCAGAGAGAGAGGAGCAGAGCTTGAAAATAACCACCTGGCTGTGGTTGGAATGTATGTCTGTCTTCCTATAAAATGACTCTCTTCCTTCTTAAAGAACTATACTCCAAAATGCAAACTTTCTTTTTAATTTTCTTTGCTGTTGGAGGCAGCTTTTCCTTCTCTGTATCTCAGATCTGATTTCTACTTGTTGAATTATATAGCTGGAAGAAATGGAGGGCCGAGAGCAGAGAATTAGCAAAGGGTATATGACTTGTTTGGGAATTTCCTGCAAGTGGGCAGTGAAAGAAAGGTATAAACTGGTTTTTTTCTTATGCAGGTCCCTGGCTATAGGCAAGAACGGGTGGAGAAAGGCCTCAAGCTCTTTGCACAGCTCATCAACAACAAGGTTTTCCTGCTATCCTTCATCCGCACACTGGAGTCCCAGCGCAGCTTCTCCATGCGCGATCGTGGCAACGTGGCCTCACTGATCATGACAGTGTTACAGAGCAAGCTGGAGTATGCTACTGATGTCCTCAAGCAGCTCTTGGCTGACCTCATAGACAAAAATCTGGAGAGCAAGAACCACCCCAAACTGCTGCTCCGAAGGTAAAGATATCCAGGGCTGCGCAACCTGCAACCCTCTAACACAAGCATGCAGTTCCATTTTGGATGAAAATGATGAATTTGCTTGATCTTGGTTCATGCAGCAGAGTATGAAATTGTATATAGTCACAGCTCACCTGACCCTGTAGAGCTGGCATGAAGCTGTTTGCAGGGAAAGATTAATAAGGCAGGTAGGGATGAGTGAAGGTTTTGCTTTCCTTTACTGCTTTGCTGCTCTCTGCCTTCAGTCAGGGATTGAAACTTTTACTACTATTGCATTATCTGTGGATTTTAATGTGAATCTTCAGAAAACTTCATAAGAGCAGCAAGAGGTCACATTTCATAAGCCTTATTTTGGACTTGTGCTAGACCAACAAGTATATGACATAGAACAGGCTGTGTAATATACTTGGACTGCATGGTGAATAAATTGGAAGTTGCCTTATCATGCCTGAGAAGTGGACAAATCTGCTGTGCTTCATGTTTCTGAGTTACATGCATATGTGGTCTTCTTCAGCTGCACTGTGTGATCTCCTGTCTTTTCCTGATCGTTGGCTTTTGGAGCCAGTTGAATCCAGAAGGCAGAGCTGAGCAGGACAACAGAAATGGTTTCATTTGGGTTTGTGCTCCACAGTCTAATCACCAGGGTTGTGTGGAAAACCTTGAATGTGCTGCTCTGTGGTTAATGTAGTCTCCTTGCTTAGGGAAAGGCTGCATTTTCTCCTTTTAGGATCATATTAATCTTCTTTCTGTGGTCTGAACCAACCATTTTGCTTGAAGTCAGGACTTTCAGTAAAAAAAGGGCCTTTGCCACTGCTCAGAGTTGTGTTTGAGCTGATTATAATGGATGGCTCAGGCAGGGGAAAGGTCTGTAGTGCCTGCTGGGAGAGTTTTCTTCTGGCACACAGCCCATCATGAAGTACCAACAAAAGGAGGAGCAGTAGGCATTTCCTGGCATTCAGAGTAGCAACACCAGGGGCAGAAAATGGTCTTCACTTCAGCATTATTTGGCTCCCTGAGTCCTACAGCCTGGCTGGCAACCTCCCTCTAGCTGTTCTCAATCTTCCTCTCTATGCTTCTCCTCTCATGTTTGTTGTCACTGCCTTCTTCCAGTTGTCCCTTCATTTTTCTTCTCCTTTCTTTTCCCCTCTCTCTATCTCTTTGTCTTCTCTGATTGTTCATTCCTGTCTTCTCCCAAGTCCCCCATTTTTCCCTTTTCACCTTCTTCCAGTTCTTTTCTAACTCTAATCCTATTTGTTGAGAATGTACTTTGGCCTTTGGAAGGCCACATGTGAACATATGATTGGCTCCATTCCTTGGTATTCAGATATTGGTGCAAGATTTGCTGACAGTTATTTGGAGCAGCTGAATTAAACTTATGTTTCTCTTTCCATTTCCTCCCTTTGACTGTGAGGATGGAAAGAAATCTTTCAAGACCCTCCTGCAGGATTGGCTTGTGGGCTGTCAGGCAGGAGGAAAGAGTTGGTTGGAATGATTTTCCAGCTTGCCTGTGTCCAGTGTACATCCCAAAAGACATACACTGACCCAAAGAGATCAAAGTTACCCAGGAAACAACATGACAGGATTTCAGTCCTTTTGTCATTAATGCTAAGTTTGCAGTATGTGATGGGTCCCAGTGATGTCAGCGTCACATCCCCTGTGGGGAGCTCAGAGTGCTTAACTTGAGGTTGATGCCATAACCAATGGAGAACAGTGGTTAGATGACACTGACTGAGGGGAGTACTGGGCAAGCAGGTTGGGTTTGACAGATGCAGTCTCTAGAGAGAGACACAGCAGTGATCACTGTAGACAGAAGAAATGAGATTAACTTTATGCTGAAAGATGGAGGAACCTAAAAAGCAACCTATAGCCCTAAGCAAGAAACTTTTGAATTGCCTTGGTGATGGCCAGGTCTAGCAAGACCCACGTTTACTTATTCTAGCAGGGACTCATTCTTTCTTCTTGAGCAAAATCATCGTGCAAAAAGTTTGTGCATCGGAAGCAACACAATCTTATCCTGTGCTCCTGGTGTCCAAACTCAGTTAACCAGTACAAATTAGTTAATCTGTAGGAAAAGTTCACTCTGAAGTCACAAGATTGATTTTTGTTTGGTTGAAAATAGAGTTCAAGGGCTACAGGAATTACTCTGTGAATGCACCACATTGACACACTGAAGATTATAATTACTCTCAAATGCCAGGGAGATAATCACTACCAGATAAGTATTCTCTAGAGATTTAGATCTGCCTTAAGTACTTATATGACCTACTCATCTGTACAGCCTAACTGGGAGCTCCTCATATTTGATGGATTTATCCTCCCTGAGCATCTCTGAGATTCTTCTCTTTCGTTGATGGAGAAAATGCAGAAAAGCATATAGGGACTTTCCTAGTCACTGGAGAATCACAAGGTCAGTAAGGGTTTTCTAGAAGGTTTCCTAAATCCAAAGTTAAAGCAGAGACACTAGGATGTGCTTAATCCTGATGGTATTTTGCCTGATTTTCCATGGGGCTTGGTGATCTGGACAGTAAGACGTACAAAACAATCTCTTAACCAGACCTTAGACTAACATGACTAACTATTTCCAATTTTTTTTTTGTCCCGGTCTGATTTTAGGACAGAGTCTGTAGCTGAGAAAATGCTCACCAATTGGTTCACCTTTCTTCTGTACAAGTTTCTCAAGGTAAGATAAGTAACGCTCCTGGGTGAGCAGCTGCTTTAATGCATTGCTTCTTGGCAAGGTGTAGTTGGGGTAGCATTGGCTTTGAATGACAGTGATCAATGAATGAGTGAAATTACTCGAGATGCACTCTGAGCCCTCTTATTCCTGCTGGAAGGTCTCCGTCAGGAGTTATGTAATAATAATTAAAAAAAAAAAAGGCCTTCAGCCTTTGAGTCTCATCATTAATGGCTGGGTGGTGACATGTCCTCATGAGGACCCACACTGAGCTTTTAGGCGTGCTAATTGCTGGGGTCCCATACTTACAGCCGCCTTTTGGAGAGAAATGCCTTTTCACCTTCCCTTGACTCTCAGTGCAGTTGCCAGATCTCCTTACATCTCACATTATGTCATTTGGACAAGATAACTAACCTCTGCTTGGAAATTCAAAGCTTTACAAACCATCCCATTCCTCTGAGCCTTTCCAACCCCCAGGCACAACCTGTCAAAGGCTGAATGCATGGGAGAGTTTTGAAGGTCCCTGCAAGGTAATTTCAGTGACTAGTATCAGATTCCCTCTTGCAGCTGAAAGGAAAGGGTACAAGGAGGTGACTCTCTAAAGCACTGCTTTTATAAGTCTTTCCACCCACTCAGCTACTTGTCTTCCTGCCTTAGCCTGAACAGTGGCCTGATAAGTGCATGAGACAGGCACACAGAAGCAATATGCTCCTGGCAGATAAGCTAATTAAGTGGGAGACAGGTGTAGGAACTGAGAAAGGGGCCACTTTACTTCATATTATTAACTTGTTCTTGCCTGGATTTACACCAGAGGAAAATGACCTCGCTCACTGAGTTCGGATTGCACCGCTGGAGAGGAGGGCAATGTGGGAATGAGGGAAGAAACAACAAAGGCATGAGAGAGAAGGGAAGGACAGAAGAAAGCACAAGGAGGGATGCATGGCAAGAAATGTGCAGAGGGAGGGCACAGCAAGAGAGGATAGGTGTGGGAAGAAGGGTGGAGAGTGAATGAAGGGAAGGAGACATTGGTGAAGAGGTTCCTTGGCTGCCTGTGGGGTGCTTGTTGCACTTGACATCACTGATGCAATTGCACAGAACAGGGGGCACCATTGTTCTGGGGCAGCCCTCCCCTCAGTCATTAAGCTGCTCCTGCCCAAGCAGCATTGCTTGCCTTCAGTACAGGAGTGCTCAGGGAGACTGCAGCCACTGTCCAGACACCTGGGATGAGGCACCAGTGGTGCTATCTCCTGCCAGTCCTGTCTCCAAGTCTTTCAGGACCCATCCTCCACCTGCTCCGTTGCAAAGGTGTGGCCCAGCAGCAGTCATTCAAACTGCCTTTATATTTTTTGATGTGGAATCACACGGTGATTCACCCAGTGAGGGTGACTCCCAATGAAGCATCTGCCTTGAGTGGCTGGGGATGGCAGGCAGCAGCAATCACTGAGATATCATGTGGGCTTGGCATCCAGATTTTCATCTATGCTTTTTCTTGCTCACCTGATTGTCATCTCTCACCCTTGCAGGAGTGTGCTGGTGAACCTCTGTTCTCCCTCTTCTGTGCCATCAAGCAGCAGATGGAAAAGGGTCCCATTGACTCAATCACTGGGGAGGCCCGGTACTCACTGAGTGAGGACAAGCTTATCCGACAGCAGATTGATTACAAAACACTGGTAAGTACTCTGAGCACTACTGTGAGCTTGTTCACCTTTTTCTAGCAAAAGGGCATTTAGAAGAAAGAAGCTAATGAAGAACACATTGACTTTCTGGGTCTTTTTTTTCTTGCAACCCAGCAGCATAACAGTTGCATTCCCTAACACAATGAAGTTTTGTTGCTGAAGAGTTTTCTTGCAAAGCATGTTTGCAATGACAACTACTTCCAATTTAATTCCACTGTGTTGTATCTCATGTCCAGACCATCTTGATTTCCCCATGGGCATTGTCTGTTGTGTGAAATCCTATGGAGATATTCAGCACCCATCTGGACACCTACTTGTGTGGCCTATTGTAGGTACCTGCTTTAACATGAAGGTTGGACTCCATCTTCTCTTGAGGTCCCTTCCAATCCCTGCAATTCTGTGATTCCGTGATTTTGGGATTGAGGAAGATGTTATAGTAACACAGAGCAGGGACCTATCAGGTCTTCTTCAGAGTCAGTTCAACATTCCTTTTAAGCAAGCTCAACAAAAAGACAAATGAACTTGATTTAAAGGGAAATAGAATTATTTCCTGTCACTGAGTCATTTGCTTCATGATTGCATGGTGAAAGATAGACTGTTTATTCCTAAGCTAGATACATCCAACCTTGGCTTCTATATGAGATCACATCCTTTTTCTGTATGATTAAAGAGCATCAATTAAGGATGAAGAACACTAAGCACCTCTTCTTAATGTAAATATTTGTAGGTCTTCACTTTTTTCCTGGATACACTAATTCCTCTAAGCCTCTGCAGGATGAAGGAAACTTTCTGAGTGCTCAACTCTCCTTTAATTCCTTTCTTTCCCAGAAGTTTGTTCTTAGAACACGCCAGGTTTTAAGATGATCAACCCTTCCTGCAGCAGAGGGTTGAATTAGATGATCTTTCCTGTCTTTTCCAACCCAAGCCATTCTATGATTCTATGATCAGAAGATGTTTTGAACTTAGCAGCTGATTTTACGCACACCTTCAACTGTGGGATGTTCATTTTGCTTTTATTTAACTTGCTTAGAGAGCTGTATCCAGTCAGTAATAGCTCCTTTGCCTGCATTAGATCTTAGCATAGGTGGGCTGACTCTACAGAAGTCTGTTCTTCCCTGACTGCCTAACTTCAGTTCAATTCAAGTCTAATGAGTTAATGAATGGGTAAACTTTACTTTTAAATAAGACTACAGTTTACTTTTGCATTCTAAAACTTCCCTATTAACTCACCAGAGCAGTGCTTCTTTTCCATTATGTGTAGTTGTCTAGTAATTTGGAGACCTGATCCTGGAGAGAATGAGTAAAAGAAAAAAAAATCAGGCACAGAATGATCACTTTCACCAAAGGAAATCCATCCGATCTGTTTAGGCTTGATATAACTCAGCCAGCAAAGGGTAGTAATTATACATCAGCCCGAACAAAGCTCTCTTCCATTTGCTTTGTGTTGTTTGATGTTAATCAGCTCTCCCTCTTACATTTCAAGAGCAGACAAATATAACCCGATAGGAATCTTAGCAGATTTACAGAGATCAGCTTCGGTGAAGAAGATTAAGAAGAAATAGAATATAAATAAGATTGTTCTTCCTTTGTTTCTTCTTACTTCTGTTACATTTTGTTCTTCCTCTACCTATTTTGAGCAGACATTATTCTGTTATCTTTTGTCAAAAAAGATACAGTAATGAAATTAAGCAAGAATTGATTCAGTGCTTTTTAGTATAGGAGATTCAGTATTTGTAATATAGGAATTCACTGAATGTCTCCTGTTCTCTCTGTAAAGCATCTGGTCACTGCCATGAGTCTGTAGTGTTTGTGGCTGAAATTCATTGGGTTCTGTTTCATGACTGCTGGATGGAGTTGAGTCACACCTAGAAACAATCTGTTTATTGCCATTATTCCACAATGACAAGTATTCTTTTGGAAGCATTATTCTTTAGCTTTTATTAATCGTGACCATTATTTTAAGTCTTGGTTTCAAATATGGTTTGAGCGAAAAGCAGATCCCAAGAAACTGACTTATCAGAGGAGACAAAAGGAGACAGAACAGTTTCAAACATCTGGAATTACTGATTTTACAATGTGTACCTCGTTCATTAAATTTTTATAGTTTGGGTCTGATTTATTTCCAGACCAGATAGCTGCAATTTTCTCTGTGCAAAATCCTATAGTTCTCCAAGGAAGCAGCCCATGGTGAGCTGAGTCTTTGCACTCTAGAACAATTTGTGTACATGCAGGAGATTTTTCAGCCCATAGAATCATGGAATCACAGAATGGCCAGGGTTGGAAGGGACCTCAAGGATCATGAATCTCCACCCCCCTTGCTACATGCAGGGCCACCACCCTCCACATTTAATACCAGACCAGGCTGCCCAGGGCCCCATCCAGTCTTAACACCTCCAGGGATGGACGGGGCATCCACAACCTCTCTGGGCAGCTGTTCCAGCACCTCTCCACTCTCTCAGTAAAGAATTTCCTCCTGACATCTGACCTAAATCTTCCCTCCCTCAACTTAAAACCATTTCCCCTTGTCCTGCAGTTATCTACCCTTGCAAAGGGGTTGACTCCCCTCCTGTTTGTAGGCTCCCTTTAGTAACTGAAAGGCTGCAGTGAGGTCACCCAGCAGCCTTCTCTTCTCCAGGCTGAACAAGCCCAGCTCCCTCAGCCTGACTTTGTAGGGGAGGTGCTCCAGTCCCCTGATCATCTTCATGGCTCTCCTCTGGACCCTCTCCCTGTCTTTCTTGTACTGAGGGCTCCAGACCTGGACAAAGTACTCCAGATACCATAGATTAATTGGAAGGGACCTTTAAAGATCATCTAGTCTAACTCACCTGCAATGAACTGGGACAGCCCAGGTGACACTAAGGTAGCTACAGATGATATTTGCTAGCATAAATGTGCATCAGCTACCCAGTAGGTCTTCTCCCAAGATGTATAAACTCAGAGAAACACCCTCTGGTGTTAATGTCTTTGCTAATAGTCAGTTAACATCATCTGTGGTCTGCAGCGTTATTAAAAGCCTAGCTGGATTATTCCATCTATGGCAGACAAGAAGATTTCATTCCTGCTGCCTGCCATCTGCCTTTGCCAGAATCAATGGCTTTTTTTAGCCTTTCACCACACCAGAGTCTCTCTGCACAAACCTCCCTCCCTGCTGCCAAAGCTCTGCTCTCACTGGGAGATGAAGGACCATCCATCTCTTACATCAGCTTCATTTCTCTTGACACAAATAATGCAGAGGAGCAAAGGCCTCGATGTGTGTCGGAAGCTGTCAAGAGCATTGGATAATGAGTTCTCGGAGCTGGCAGGCAGGAGCTGCCCAACGTGTATTGAGCAATGGCATGCTCTGCATGGCCCTTGCACACCTTGGCAGAGTTTAGAGCCTAATCAGATCATCCATCCTGACAATGTAGCCCAGGGCGGTTAAATATGTTTTGAGCTATGTTTGGTTAAAGCCTTTCAAGGGGTTTTGGTGGCAGGGAGAAGCCAGAAATGAGATACCAAAGGGTTCCCCCGTGCTTGGTCTCTTTGGGCATCCTTCTCCTTGCTATCTTGCCAAGACATACTGTACCCCTTGGACCTTCTTCAGACTAATCTAGAATACCAAAACTGTAGTGATGTCCTGGTCTCAGGATGAAGCACCCAAACAATACAGAGAGCTCAGGATGAGGGTCCCTATATGGGTAACCACAAGCTGTGTGTTTGTAATTTAAATGCCAGTAATCCCCAGAGGAGATGAGGGCTAAGTTGTGCTAAGCATTGCATATATGTGTATGAGAATTTATATATATATATATATATGTATATATATGTATATATATATGTATATATATATACACACACTTAGAGACAGTTCATGGCTGGGAGGGCTGACAGATAAAAAGCCCAAGGTATAGAAAGAAGGTCAATAAACACAAATCCAGTGAGATATTATAGCCCAAGGTCAACCCTGACCATGGCAGGGGAGTTGAAACTAGATAATCTTTAAGATCCCTTCCAACCCTATGATTCTATTAAAAAGTCAGTGTGAGAGCAGGGCTCAGAGGTGACTATTTTCCTTGCTCCCAGTCCCATATCTTTCTGTGTTGACCTCTTGACTAGCACCCTCATTTTGCTGTGCTGACACAGATCTCAGTGCGTGAGTTGCATTCCTGAAGGCAACTGAAGATGTTTACATTGGTGCTGAATCACTCTGTAGAGCTTGCTGTGACTGATATCAGCTCTATCCAGTTTAAGTGAGCTCACGCCAATGAGACCTGCAGAGTAACTTCATCTCCATGGGCATGTGGACCCCTCTAGGATTTCCAAAAGAGCTGATCTAGCCTGTATTACCATGTCATTTCCCTACAAATGTGTAGCAGGAAGGGGACAACTAATAACCTCAACACTGGATGCATTTCAGCACCGCTTTTTATGTATAACTCTGTGATCATTTGAGATGAAAGATGCCTCAGAATTATACAACTGTGCCGTTGTCATTATTATCTGAATCGATGCTTCTTCAATACTCCTGAATGTGGCACATAAATAATAGCATTATGATGTAATCAATATCTCATATTTATATCTACCCTTTCATCCGGAAAGATCACAGAGCTCTTTGTAAGCAATATCTTCACAAGTCCCTCTTAGTTAAGTATAATAGCACCAAAGGGAGCCTGTTGAGCCAATATATAATTATACTGATACAATTTCACCCAGTTTCAAGCCACATTTAGATCTCACTGAATCTTGGTAGATTAGATGGAATGCGATATAGGGTCCAGTATCTCTTGTATACTACAGAGAGGAATTTATGGTCAAGGTAAAATTTGTCAAAGTCACCAAAAATAACATGCCCGCACATATAAAAGTTGCAAAGCAACATTTAATGACTCTATACAGCCAGAAACTCCAGCGAACACTGCTTCCAAGTGCAAAGGTGTGCTAAGTTTCTAAAGGTTTATGGACTTCACACTTCTGTAACGAGAGCAGAACACTTGACATAGACATGGCTGAGAGTCAGTGGACAAATTACTGTTAGATCCTGTGTTTGTTTAAAGCATCCATCCCTCCCCACTTCATATGCTTTGCATTTATTCTTGGACACGATCTTCAGGGAAAATTATATTCTCCTTCAGAGTAACCAGAGGCCTCTCGAGTTGAATGAATTTTCTTATTCTTTATGTGAAAGCAGCAAGGTTTTTTAGTCGCTGTTGTTTTGTATATCTTTTTAAGAAGCCCTACATTTCAAATTAATAGCATGAGAAGGGTCCTGGTCCATCCTATGCAGAAGATGGACAAAGTTAAAGCGGAGAGACAAAAGATTACTTTTACCTGTACTGTCAAAGTCAGATGGGAATGTAAGGAGGTTGCTACAATACTTAGACACCTTGCCAGATCTCTAAGGAACAGGGAATGGGTCAGAGGCCAAGGAAAGGTCTGGATACCAGTTCAGATCCAGCCAGGGACTGGTTGTGTTGTCTGGTAGCATCTGGATGAGTGTTATTTTGAAAGACCTGCGAGAAGGTGGGTGTGAAGGGTTGATCACAGGATACTGGCACTGTTGTGGCACTGTATAGTTGGTCTCACTGCCTCTTTCCCAGGTCCTGAGCTGTGTGAACCCTGACAACGTGAACAGCTCCGAGATCCCTGTGAAGATCCTGAACTGTGACACCATCACACAAGTCAAGGAGAAGATCCTCGATGCCATCTTCAAGAATGTGCCCTGTTCCCACCGGCCCAAAGCTGCTGATATGGACCTGGGTATGTGAGTGCACAATGGGCTCTGAAAGACCCATGGCTTGTGGGAGAGGGGACACAGTTGAGCTCAACCCAAGCACTTTGCTGTGGCAAGTGCCACCTCTCCAGGTGCTCGGGAAAGGCAAAGTGTCAGGAATGCTCAGAAGGTGGAAGAGACTGAGTAAATTAATGCAAACTCTCCTGGCTTGTGAAAGCTCTACTGCTCCAGCCTTGGGGACTTAAAATCTCCAGTAGTCATCCTGCTTTTCTGCACAGTTTGGCCTATGCAAGGCACATCCTGCCAAACCTTCTGGAAAAGAAAGTACCAAAAGCACAAGGTGGTGTTGTCATCAGTGTTCAGGCTGCTCAGATTTATTCCAAGCTCTTCTCTGGGCGGTGAAGGCTTGGATAATGCATGTCTTCTTGCTGAGTGTCACAGCCCAAGCAGAATTAATTTCTCATCATGTGGGAACAGGAAAGGGGATAAAGCATCCTCCGTTCAATGGGCTGCATCCATCTCACCCTGACTGCTTCCTTCTCCTACCAGCATCCCTACACCAGCAGCAGGGCTGGGAGGTGCTGCTCTGACATTTCCAGCACTAACATTTTAAGGAAAGATCCCTCTGTTTATGAATTCTTGCTTTTTTGTTTCCTTGTGAGATACTGTGCTTGGAGGGTGGAAAGGGCTACACCAGCTTCACTTGCATTTTAAGACAGCTCTGGGGCACACAGCCTCAAACAAGGATACCTCTGGGGCCAAAATCAGCTTCTGTTCAAAACTTGGAGGAAGGGCATGAGGGCAGTGAGATATCTGCGGCTGGATCCAGAAGCAGATCCAATACAGCACCTGTAGAACTGTATGAAAGGCTGCAGAACAGTCTGCTCGGGGCATTGCTGAGGTGTCTGGCTCAGGGCTGGGACTGCATTGTGTGTGACGATCAGCCAGAATTTGCCCTTGGTGACCTTCAGTGAAAGGGGCTTGAGTGGAAAATGATGGAGTCTATAAAAGTCGGCGCAGGAGAGGAGGAACCAAAAGGAGAGGGAATGGATGAATGCCAAGAAGCAATTCACAGCAATAACAGAGGCAGAAATAAGAGGTCAGGGATTAAAGTTAAGTGTGTATATGTGTGTGCATTTGTGTAGGGGAGGAGGGGACTCCTGACAGAAACTGCAGCAAGATTCCTGCTCATGTAAGGCAGTTAGAATAATGAAATGATCTGCCAACACCAGCAGCAGTAAAGAACAGGTCATATATATCATGAAGAAGGGACCCAAGGTGATTTTGGAGATGCTGTGAGTCAGCAGTGTGTGCAAGGGTGAGGATCAGGCCAGGCAGGGAGCCAGGGCAGAGGAGATGGGACTATTGGGACTGACAGCCAAACCCATTGATCTGTCTGGTGCTGGAGGGTGATCACAGAGCCCATTAGGTTTGGGTCTCAGGCTGGGTATGGGTGGCAAATAGTTTGTTCTGCTGTGGGGATGAATGTTGCTTCCATGCTCAGAGGCAGGGATTTGTACCTGTGTATTGAAATCATGACAGATAAACTGGAGTGCACAGATTTTATTGCAGCTCTGACAGCTGAGAGGTACAGAGCAGTGTGTGGAGGGGATCTAACTAAAGCCTGCAATTCTGCATCCAGGGCTTTGCTGCTATAGATAATTTTGATATTCTGAGTAATGCTGAGGGCCAGAAAGCATGTGCAGCCCTAACAGAAGGGCTGAACACAGTCTTGTCCACACTGACAGGAAACTGCTAAATGAGCAGCTGTTTGGCCAATAGCACTGATGATGTAGTTGGCAATAATAATAATATTCTTATGCTTAATGATAATTAATATATAGGAAGATACAGATAGAGAAAAAACAACCCAAAACATCTTCTCATCTAGATAAAGAGTCCTGCCAGCAGCAATATAGTTTCAGGTTCCCTTATCACAGCAGTTAATAAGGTGGGAGGAGCAGAGCTGGCATGAGTGAAACAGGAGTAAGTGGGCACGCACATCCAGCCACAGCTCCAGCCCATCCGCTTTTGGGAGAACGTGCTTCTTGGCACCTGACATCCTTCAGTGACAGTAAGAGCAGCAATGAGAGAGCAGAAAGCAGTGTTAGGCATTAGAAAGCAGCACAGAGCTCTCAGCATCACCCTGCCCCAGGCTGAAAGCTCAGAGGCTTAGCCCCTCCAGTGCATGCTAAGCAGTGGGTCTGAGCAGATGATTATCATCTGGCCTTGAAATCGATCATTTTCTAAAGAGCAACACTGTTTTCTATTGCAAACGCAATTTTCTATGCTTTCTGGCCACACTAAGGCCAGATTGCTCACATGAAGAAAGCAAACAAGCTAATGAGTTATTTTGAGTTGTTAAATGCAGGGTAGCTGCAGGCAGAGTGACTCGTATGTGTCGCAAATGTCATAATGTTTTGCAGTTACCCAGACAACTCATGGAGGGGGTTGTCAGCTGAAAGCATTTATTTTGGACACCCTGAGGTTACATTTTAGTCCAAAACCCAAATTGCAGCTCTCAAAGTAAAGGCTTCTTCCTACTGTGGCTATTTTTGTTATTATTGTTTTTTTTAAAGCTCTTGCCATAAATAAAATATTCCCCATCTTTGGGAAAACATTAAGGTGTGAGAATCACCAAACAGAAATTTGGCTCCATGCTGAGGCATTCTCTTTTCTCTGAGCCTTTGGAAAGGGACTGCTGAGGCGGAGGCAGTTGGGTTGAATGCCTTGCACGCTCAGTGGTGCTGGCTCAGCCTCACTGTGGACCTCGTCAGACCAGCATGCAGTACTGAGGTGATGGGTTGAACATCTAGGAACCATTTAAACGGAGTGCAACTGGATCATATTTATAGTAAGGCAGAGAACTGGGCAGGCTGGAGATTTGGGCACAGAGGAACCTTGTGAGGTTTGGCCGGAGCAAGTGTAGAGTCCTACATCTGGGGAGGAATAACTGCATGCATCTGTATGGTTTGTTGGCTGAGCTGCTGGAGAGGATCTCTCTAAAGAACCTGGGCCTCCTGGTGGACAGCAGACTGTCCATGTATCATCAGTGTGCCCTTGCAGCCAAGAAGGCCAAAGGCAACCTGGGCTGCATTCGAAAGAGTGGAGCCAGCAGAGCAAGGGAGGTGATCCTCCTCCTCTCCTCTGCCCCGCTGAGGCCACATTTGGAATATTGTGTCCAATTCTGGGCTCCCCAGTTCAAAAAAGACAGGGATGTCCTGGAAGGAGTCCAGCAGAGTGCCACAAGATTATGAGGGGCCTGGAGCATCTCTCCTATGAGAAGGGCTGATACAGCTGGGACTGTTCAGGCTGGAGAAGAGAAGACTGAGAGGAAATCGTGTGACTCTTTATAAATATGTAAAGGGTGAGAGCCATGTGGACAGGACCAGACTCTTATCATCACTGCCCAGCAGTAGGGCAAGGAGTAATGGGCACAAACTGGTGTGTCGGAAGTTCCATACAAACACAAGAAAAAACTTTGAGGGTGACAGAGCACAGGAACAGACTGCCCAAGGAGGCTGTGGAGTCTCTTTCTCTGGAGAAATTCAAAACCCATCTGGATGCCTTCCTGTGTGACCTGCTGTAAGGAAGCTGCTTTGGCAGAGGGCTTGAATTCAGTGATTTCCAGAGGTCTCTTCCAACCCCTACAACACTCTGATTCTGTAACTTGCATATAGAGGTTGAAATATTTAATGTCTCTATCTGTTCTGATATAAGCTTCTTTCCAACCATGGTGGTCTTTTTCCATGTTAGAAGCAGAGCTGAGTTTCTTTGCTTCTTAGAAATCATCTCTTAACTGGACACTTCCTCAGTTTTTGTTTCCCACACATCTGGTTGTACTGGAGGCAAAGAGGCAAAAGGTTTTCTTCTTCTATTTCTTATGCTAAACTGTCTTACTTGGAAGTTATTGGGAAATGACGAAAAACTCCTAGGATTGGAAGACTAAAAGCAGCCCACCCTGGGCTCTTATGAAAAATCCATCATGAGCACAAGTGATCATGAAAAAGGCATCAAGAATGAATAAGCTAGATGCAAATGTTCCCCTTTCCATTGTTGTACACAGTCACACATCTTTTCATAGCCTTTCAAACCAGACTTAAGGTCTATAGGAAAAGGTTGTGAAGCACAGCAGAGTGTATACAGATGACCAAAATGAATTGTGTGCATTGTGACCTACAAATGCTCATAGAGGATAGGATAGACAATGATGACTAGCTCAGAAGAAGACATCTGGAGTGAAATGAGAGGTCTTACAGCTCTGAGTGTTTCAGTTGCCCCTGAAAAATCTTTTCTGTGCTGTACTTTTCTCTGTTGTTCTCTGGGCATCTTCATGGTAATCAGGATCAGAGTGAAGGCACAAGGGAAGTACAGCATCTGTAAGATCAGAGGTGCAGGACATCTCCCCCTCTCCCACCTCCTAGTAGACTCACTCCTTAGCAAGGCATTGCTACCACTCAAACAAGCTCCTCTTTATTGTTGTCCCCTGGAATTTCCCTTTTTCTGAGTCAAGTTGAACGGAAAGGTTGTTTCTTAAGGAAAAAAAAAAGAAAAAGAAAAAAAAAAGAAGTAATTCCTGCGTGCAATAAAAAGATACACTATCTGCTGAATGAAATATAAAGGCTTCACAGCAGCTGTCTCCTGAGTTTGCATTTACCACTGCTCCTGATTGGAAGGCTTGATAAAGATAATGGGATTTTTACCTCCCTCCCCCTCTCTCTGGAAGGTGGACGTATAACAAATTGGATTGGAGTGTGTCTCTCCTTTGTGCTGGCTCACAGAGGAGTGGGCAGATCTGATGAGAAAGGGGATGGGGTGCTGGCAGCGAGGACAAAGCTAACAGTTTTCACTTAGTGCTGTGAATATGGATGTCAGGGTCACCTTTTCCTTCTTTTGTGTCCTCCCAACCTGTTCCTCTGCATCATAGAATCATAGAATTGTTTGAGTTGGAAGGGACTCTTAAAGGTCATCTACTCCAACTCCCCTGCAATAAGCTGGGACACCTACAGCTAGAACAGGAACATCTACAGTGGTGCTTCCAGACGCCACATTTCTTTGCAGATTGTTCTGTGACCACCCATGAATAGTAAAGAGAAGCACATAGCACTGCTCTGAGGTTAGAAAAAGTTGGGGATTCTTTCCCTGTTATTGCTCAGATTCATGAGAAAGTGCTTTGTATTTGGTCTGGGCAAATGGGTCGTGAAGCTGAAGCAAGATGCTCTGAGCCTGCCTTGCAGAGTTCACAGCCCCTTCTCTTGCTTGTGAATGGGTCTTGTGCAAAGTCAGGGTGGTCCTTGCTCTTCTCCACATGGCCCATTTTTTTTTTTTTTTTATGAAGGCTGAGGGGAAGGAGATTTGGTAATCGCCTGTGTCTGAGTGGGAGTGTAGGGGGACCCAAGATATACATAGAAGACACAGTCCTATGGTTGCCAAAATATCCCCATAGCAAAGGGAAAGCTTCTGCTGCTCTGAGGACCCTGTTCAGCCCTCAAGTGTGGAGAAGCAGAATGAAGAAAGGCATGCCTACATTTCATATCAGAGCTGAGTGGAACTCAGAGAACCCATGGATTCTTCCCAAAACACTGTGTGAGTGTATGTCCTTTCCCAAAGATGTGTGAATAAGGAGGCAGCATGCTGAGACATGATGGAACAGGGTCAAAGAGGCACCATGGGGATTTAAGGGTTTTGGTATACCCTTCAGAATACTTTATAAAAGCACTGTGTCCCAGCCCAGTTCCAACTTAAATTTTGTGTTCTTCCAAGCAATGTCTGTGATCTGTTAGCTTCTGGGAATCTTGTCCAGGGGGCAGTGAACAGTGTGTATCATCCTCAGACATCACAAGGATAATATAGGTGAAGATCAGAGGAGCTGCAGTGAATGAAGGGCAGTCTAGTATCAGTGCTTAGCCAACGTAACCTTCGCTTACTCTATCAGTATCTCCAGCCAAAGTAGCATCCAGCAATAAACAGAGCAGCTGACCTCTTTGTACTAATTTAAATGAATAATAAAGGCAAGGGCAGCTTTCCCAATACGTTTTAATTATGTGATAAGAAAACTGCTGAAACCAAAGGAAATTTGCAATGGTCCTTGCATTTTTATGTTAAGAGAAATAAGCAGGGGTGGCAGGTGATGTCTCCACATCCAAAATTTCTTTTTAATTAACTCCAGCAATTGAATAGACTTTTTGTTTGGGCTCTTGCTCCCTGTCTGGGTCACTGTGTTTGAGGCATGACAGTCAAAAAGGAAGCTTTGGATGGCTTTCTGTGGTTAAGCTTTGTGACTGGTGTCACAAAGGGATGTTACATGTCTCTTCTTTTGGTCCTGTCTACATGTTCCTTGCCTACAGGCAGGTTTGTGAGCACTCTTCGGAACAAGCTGTGTCAATCCTCCGCATGAAGCATCCTTCAAGACTTCTACAAAAGATTGGAGCACCCTGGGAAGTGATGGGGTGCTCTACTACTGCAGAAGGAAACACTCAGCATTTTGAGGTGGAAGCTAGAGAAGTGGTATGGTCAGAAATTGGAACCCTTCTGCTCGCAGACATACTGCTGAAGCCCCAGTAAAGGGTCTGGTACTGCAGTGAGCCAGACACTGCTCTGCCCATTGGAGCCCTGTCTTGACAGTTAGACATGTAATAGAATCATAGAATCACAGGATCATAGGATCACAGAATGGTTTGAGATGGAAAAGACCTCAAAAATCATCTAGTTCCAACTCCTCTCCCACGATCAGGGACACTTTCCACTAGATCAGGTTGCTCAAAGCCTCTTCCAGATTGGCTTTAAGGGTTAGGACATTCACAGTTTCTCTGAGCAACCTGTTCCAGTTCCTCACCATCCTCGTAATAAAGAATTTCTTGCTAATAATGTAACGTAACTTCACTCTTTTCTAAGTCGTTAGTTATTACCCCTTGTCCTGCTACTGCACTCCCTGATTAAGAGTCCATTCCTGGCTTTCCTGTAGGTCCTCTGTAGATACTGGAAGGTACCATAATGTCAGCGTCTCTGCCTCTTAATGAAAATGGGCCACTGACTAATTTCTATTCCTGAAACAAGTGATGTTCATTTTCTTATGTCACAAGTTAACAGATGACCTGCAGAGGGCAAGTGGATCTTAGTAACAGCCACAGTGAAGAAAGAACAGCACCAGGGAGTAAACTAGGAGTTAAGCACTACGAATAGATGCACCAGGATTTGCTCCATTCAGCTCTGCAGTTGGAACAAAATCTCTGTGGTCATTGCTTTATTTATCTGTATAAACTTTCACCGCTGTGTGTTGCTGTGCAATAGCTTTGGATCTCTCGTGTGTGTGTAGGCATCTGCTCTATATTTTTTGCACTCTTCAAAGGGCTGACTGTTTCTTGTGCAATAATAACTTCATGACAGCAACATTATTTTATCAAGTATAAAGAAACTGGTCTGGTTAACTTAGGACTTGACTGTGAACTTTGCCACACGACTCTTTTTTCGTAGCTCATGAACTGTTTATGTGAACCTGTTATGATTCGTCTGTCGTAGAATCATAGAATCACAGAATGGCCTGGGTTAAAAAGGACCACAATGATCATCTAGTCTTAACCCCCCTGCTATGTGCAGGGTCACCAACCACCAGATCAGACTGCCCACAGCCACATCCAGCCCAGCCTTGAATGCATCCAGAGCCTCCTTGGGCACATGTCCACCCTTTCCCTCTGTTACTGGCTTTGGGCATTATGCATTCACATATTGTGCATGGTTGGAGGCATCTGACAGAGCGTAATGACCACAACTGATGTGGTGCTACAGGTATGCATGTGTCACCACACAGGTTATAAGCACAGGGATTTACAAGGCTCTGAGGGCTCTGCAGAGCAGCATTCAGTGTTCTTATTCTCCTTGCAGAGTGGCGGCAGGCAAGTGGAGCAAGGATGATCCTCCAGGATGAAGACATCACAACCAAGATAGAGAATGACTGGAAGAGACTCAACACGCTGGCACACTATCAGGTAACTCTGGGAGAGGGTGGTTTAGAAGGTAAATCAGTCAAGAAGGTGCTAAGTAGAAGGGTAAAGTGTTGTTCTCCAAGATGCAGAGTTAAACAGTTATTGAGTGGGCAATAACTGAACAGAGCTCCTGTTGAGCACATCCATCCCACTCATTCTAGGAGCATCATTAGAGATGAAGACAAGGGAAGAAATAAGACTCCGTCTCTCTCGAAAGAGGCAGTTCGGGTGAGCAGAATGTGAAGAAAAGTGTTTCTTAAGAGAACAACATGGATTAACATTTCTCATGTTGACAAACAGAAAACAAGCCTTTCTTTCTTCCTTTTTCCAATGCATCAAAGGCCTTGTAATGCTAGCAGAGTCCAGAAGGATGGAAAAGAGAAAAATGGAAGAGAAGAAGATGTATTGTCTGAAAAAAAAGGAGGAGGAAAGCAGCATGACTGGAGAGAGCAGTGCAGTGGAGATGACACTGCCCTAAGATCCTCTGATTTAATCCCTTTGTGACCTTGTCTTAAGACAAGATTTCTCATCATCTCTTCATAACCTTGAGACCTGTAGGAGAGGGATAAAGATGTCCAAATGCATCATACATAAGTGTTAGATTTAATGAAAATGGAGTTTTAGTCAAAAGGTCCCCCGGTTCTTTCCACTCCTGCAAATAAATAAATAAATAAATAAATAAGTGGATAAAATAAACCAACTCATTAAGTTTAATCCGATACTGACAATTCTGTCATTTCTTTAATCACACCTCGGCAATATGTGTTTCATAACAAGATATCTTTCTCATTTAAGGGCTGACCTGAGGAGGCAGCAGGCAGTCATTTGAAAAAGGAATGAAACTTTTCACTTCAGATTGACTGAAGGATTGCTGGCTGACTCCAGAACACATTTTATGTTTTTTGTTTTTTGTTTTTTTTTTGCAAAAAGGAAAGGCTTCTATTCCATTTCATCAACAGACCAAGTATAATTTTTTCCCCCTTATGTGCTTTTTTCTATTGTTTGCTTCAGGCAGTGAGCCCCCATGTCTATGGATGAATAGGGGCAGAATAGGTCCACAGCTGCTGGGGATTTGAGCTCTGCATTGCTTAACCTGGGGCACTCACTGATATTTCTGCTGCCTCAGTTTCCCTATATATAGCGTGGGGCTGAAACTACAAAAAGCCTGTAATTGCCTTCCACAATTGCTGAAGGGCTATTTAATTAGCCTCTGCAGTGCTTTGAAGATCAAAAACTCCATGCAAGTGCTAATTATTATTATTACACAGACAAGAGCTAGAAGTTGTTAGCATTTTTTTTTCACCTATCTCCTTTTTATGATGTCTTATTTATCACAGATATTCCTGATATGGCTCCTCTGAGCCGCTGACTTGTTAACATTTCTGATAAAGGACCCACATGAATCACTTAGCTGTAGAAATGCAAAGCCTGGCTCTTTTCAGAAAGCTCTGCTTTCTGTTGGAACACTATCCCACTATGTCCTCACACAGCCTCTCCATCCCTGCTGAGATCCTCTGAAACAGCAAAGAGAAAGAGTTCATGGTGGTCAATTCTAGCCAGCAGGGCATTTGTTGCCTGAAAAGGGGAGACTGTGCACTGAGAGGCTGACAGGATGAGTCAGAGTGGAAAATGTATGTATCTTCATCTAAGCTGTGTATCTAGATACTACTTGCAATCAAGGTGGGAGGAACAAAAAACTTCACATCGATTTTCCCATCCTTATGAGACTTTCCATCCTCGATGGCTTTTTTTTTTCCTGTAAATACTTATTTCTCTCTACTTGAAGTGACTAGCATAGCTGCAGGAGTCTACCCTGCAGTTGTCTTCAAAGAAATAATATGAACTCTGGTGTTAATTTTCACTTTTCACTCTCAGAAAATTTCTAGAGCACTGGACAGTCACCTCCATACCAGCCGTGTCATCATTGATAATGTTGTCTCTTGCAGGAAAACTCACTTTAAATAGTTTTACCATGAAACAGCACTCCAAATCCTAATTCCTAAGGTAATAAATAAGATGTGAGCTTTTCTCACTCCTGACACAACTGTAGGTTTAACTTAAGTTTGGACCTAACATAGGAGCCCGATTCTTTAATCTCTCCCTTCATCATCAAATATTCTTCTGTGAACATCTCAGCAGCACCTCAGTAGGGCTGATACCTGTATTCGGGTCAGGTCAGGCAAAAATGGCTGATTTGGATAAACTTCCTTCATTTGGGAAATGAAATGGTGTAAAAGCAACTTATGTTTGTGATTTGGATATCTAGAGATCCTTAACACTGATAGCTCTTGGTCAAAAACTGCTATGTAACTTGCAACCTTATCCTAATTTCTCCAGTCTGCCACTGCTCATAGGAAATGCAGTTTCCAGTGTCTGTTCCAGTGTCATAGTCCTGGTCATTCATTAGCTTAGGTCTCAGGTGATTTCTCTGCTGTGAAAAATGACCCTGTAGTAGCTCCAACCTTTCTTGAAGTAATACTGTGGTTACAAGTTAATCGCTTTACAGCTGTGTATGAAGACAAGTTATTTTATTCTACTCACCCTCTCATCCTGACAGCTGCTTCCTCATGAAGAACCTACTGTCTGATCAATGCAAAGACCCACACTGTCCTCACTGGGCTTTATCCCAGGACTGTCTGCTCGTCATCTGTTGTCCTGGTACTCGAGTACAGCCTTCTAGTGGTGTAACAGGAGATTTTATTACTCTTTTTGTTGTTGTTGTTGTTGTTAACAAACCCTCTGAAGAGAGCACTTGAAGCTTTGGTAGAAAATTACTGACTTGCCTGCAGTGGCATGAGTTTATGTCTCAATTTCTGCTATTTGAATTCCTGCTGTCCTTGGCATGCTCCTCAGAAGCCTATTAACAAAGTCAATTTTTCTCTTTAGGTGCCAGATGGATCTGTGGTAGCTTTGGTCTCCAAGCAAGTCACTGCCTACAATGCAGTCAACAACTCCACAGTCTCCCGAACCTCAGCCAGCAAATATGGTAAGGACCTGTGTGCTGGTATGGGTCAAGAGAGCACTGCAGGAGAGATCTCAGACATCGTTGTGGTCACAAGACACTGAGCAGTAGCAACAAAAATGATAGGCAGATGAATAGTTGACATGATTCTTTGGTGAATGGCAGGAGGAAAGGATTTAGTCATCTAAAACGTTGGGATCTGGTCCAAGCTGTTGAGCCAAATGGAATGCTCTTGGGAAGTACTTCTTCTCTCCTGTTAGATAATGGAGGAGCCTAAATAATTAACAGATCACTGTGGTCAGATGGAAAGCATCTCACTCAAAGTTTTCGCAGGGAGAGGCAAGGGAGAAGCATTGCACTGTGTAATAGCTCAGTCACTTTGGTAGGAAAGGTCTGTTGTGAAGAATCTATAGCACAGATTAGAGGCCTCTGTGACTAGAAACAGCCAAGACAGAGGGCACTGCCTGCATACTGTTATATTTTAGTGTGAATATTATGTGTCTCATCCTGCTATTTTATTATCCCAAGGGAATTTACACCTGGAATAATATTAAAAACAGCTTGCTGAGGTCATTTGTCAGTGTATCTCAGAGCATTGCACTGTTCTTCCCACTCTACACATGAGACAACTGAGAATGAGACAGCTGTCACCCCAAGATGCTATGATGGCATGGGAGGGCAAAGACAAATGTCTCTAATGTGCAACCAGAGTGTTGCTCCATCCATGATGCCGTTAGCGTATCAATTTACTATTATTTTTCCCTATGTATGAAGGCATCTTTGATCCTTCTAATTCCCTTTAGGCTTGAGGGAAAATACAGCTACTCAATGTCCAGAGGAACCCCCTTCCTCTTTCTCCAAGGACATAAGCAATCCAGCAGACCTTATTAATATTCATCCAGTTTGTCATGTTGTTGCAATTACTGAAAGACACAGTGACCTTTGAAAAGGAAGACTTAAGGGGGGTTAATTTCTCTTGGATTTCTTTAATTCTTTTGCCATTTGATTTTTCAGGGGGAGGGTGTGAGGAGGGATACGGGAGGAGGAGAAGACGTAGTGGGTCACAAGTGATTGTTAATTGCAATTAAGTAAACAGCATCCAGAGAGAAAAAGGATATTCCATCTAATAATTAATATGTAGAGATTGGTAGTGCATTAATAAGCTTGATTCAGATCTTGCTGTAGAAATGTGCAATACTCTTCTGTTAATCATGGTTGGAAAAGACTCAATTTGTAGCATTGCTAGCAGGGGGAGGGGAATGCCTCATGGCATCACTCAGGGACAAAGGGAAGTACTGTCTATAGGATAAAAGTGTCTTTGTGGAGGTAATATGCGTGGGCCCTCTGGAGTTCTGGTTCACTTTCTATCAAAACAAGATTTAGAAGCAGAGACTGAAGAGAACAGTTGGGTAGAAGTTATTGGATTGCTTTGTTGCCAAAGGAGAAAGAGGAAGCGGCTCCTCCTGAATTTGGTGTTGGGGAGACGGGAAAGAAGTCATATTGGTTGCATCAATATTTTCATGCAAGAAGGCCCATGACCTGTTCTCTGACCATAAGGCCAAGAAGCTTGGTCAGATATCAACCACACAGGTAAAATAAGCTGAACTTGTCCCTGCTTGTTACCATGAGTATTTGCTACTGTTCCCTGAATCCCTCCTTGGCAGTGCCTTACACTAGCAGTGCTAGTTGTCCAAGGCCAGAGGTTTGACCGAGAACATAATAAATGAAGAGCATGGCAACCGAAGGGCAGTGTAAGAGCTTCATTTAATTTACAGACATGACCATTATGTCCTCCTTGGCTCATATCCCTTGTTTTTGCTGAGCAAATCACTCAGTCATGCTTTGATAGCAAGGCCTGGTCCATACACCAGTTCTGGGACCTTTTCTGGCTTACACTGCAATTCCACCAGGCGATACAACTCTTCTGCTTAATGTTATGAATTGGTCAATGGACATTTATTTAATACTGATATGGAAATATAGAGCTCACAAGAGGAGGGACACTGCAGTACGGTTACAGCAATATGTGTATCCTGTTCATATATCAGATGTCAGAGGAACCAGTACTAAAACCAGCCAGCAGAAAGAGGTCTTCTTCTTGCCTTTCTGATGAGAAAGCATATCTCCTTGTTGAAACTCATTAATTTCAATGCAAGTGCTAATAGGGCTGACACACATGCATCTCTCTTTGCAGAAAACATGATCCGTTACACAGGCAGCCCAGACAGCCTCCGCTCCCGCACACCCATGATCACTCCTGACCTTGAGAGTGGAGTCAAGATGTGGCACTTAGTGAAGAATCACGAACATGGTGACCAAAAAGAGGGTGACCGGGGCAGCAAGATGGTTTCTGAGATCTACCTGACAAGGCTACTCGCCACCAAGGTATATGGAGGGAGAAGGGAAAAGGGTGAGGAATGGGCTTTTGAAGGCTGTAGTGTGACTTCTTGCCAACAAGAAATGAGAAACTGCTCAAGGAGTATCAAAGAGGGGATAAAAGAGCAGAAGGAACATAGAGCACTAGAAGTGCTCAGAGTGCAGAGGGAGGGAACTTAATTAAGAAAGCAAAGTCAGGAAAGGGACTTGACAAGATGAAGACTTGCCCCTAGGGCTGTTCTATGCAGACCCAGGTCGTTCTGTATGTTGTGATCTGTCTGGCTTTCCCAGAACAGCATTATTTGAGTGTTGGTAAGTTCTCCACCTAACTCCTCTTCAAAAGGCTTTATAAGAATATGGGCAGAAGAAGCTGTCTGTATATATATATCTGCTGTTCCACCCCTGGATCTCTTGGTGGTGGTGCTTTCCTTGGAGAAGCTTGCATTAATGGAGAGGGCACAGTGCTTTTCTTTTGCATCACAGAAGGAATCAGGGCAGGTGGGGAGGCAGGCATTTAATCAGGCAGATTCCTCTGCAGTCCTGCAATCCTCTCACAGTGCAGTGTATCTCTGTGCCCAAATTTCTCTGACACATGAGTTATCTTGATGCAGCCCAGAAGTGGAAACTGCAGCTGTGGCTCAGGTGGGCTAATCAGTGTTATCTCACACCATTCTGGGCAGGATTAAACCAAACAGCCCAATCTTTCTTCCTTCTCTAAAGTTTTGACTGTTATCATTTCCTGTCAGGGTGTCAACAGGCACAAACATGATTATATTTATTCATGCAAACACCATCTGAGCTTGCTGATCTGGCAAGTCTCCATTATATGTGTAAGTCCTCCTGTAAGTTTTACCTGCACATTTTTTCCTCAGCCCGTGGTGTCAGTCTCTTCTCTCTGCCATCTCTGTTGTGGTGGGATTCAAAGTACTTACATGGATCACATAATATAGCAAGAAAATGATGATCCCCAGGGCCTTAGTCCCAGATTAAACCAGTAGTCACCGGACCAGTGCTGATGTATACTATCTGGGGATATGTCCCTTGCTCTGACACTGAAGTGCTTTTGGTTTATTCTGGATCACAAATTCAACACTTGCTTTTTTTTTCTTTTTTCTATAAAGATGGCTGGGGAACAGCTGCAAAACTTGCACAGCAACAGAAAGGCTGGTGGTTTATGGTTTCCCCTCTTGGGCTGAGCAATTTTCTATCATCATCGTGACCATTTGAGGCAGGGAAAGAGGAGAGAGACCAGTTGCTGGTAATACAATCCCAGGGAACACTTAGTTAAACTGACAATGATTTTTATTCTAGTAAATCCCTGACCTCTGTGACCTACAGTCTCTTGCCTAAAAGCTTCAGAGGTTTTCTTTGCATTTGTGTGGGTGAGCATGTAGAGAACTAATTCCCTCTGGAAAGTGAACCCGAGGGCAGCTCTTCGATGTCAGAGCAACAAGATTTCCCCTCGGGGTCCTTTCTGAGTCAGAGATGCTACCAGGCTTTATTCACCCTGTAGGTGTTCACACAAGCAAAAGGCGCCTCTGTTTGTTTCCCAAAGAATGAATCAAGTGGTGAATCAGCAAGAGACACCAGCTTTCTAATTAAGTACTTGTTAATGCTATGTAAACTTGAGCCACTCTGATGGAACCTGGTATTTCATTTCTAGTAAAAAGGAATTTCTTTCCTGGGTCTGCAGAGAAAGGGAAGGATTTTATTTTTCAGCTGAGGAAATTTTGTATTATTTTTGTTATTTTGGCAACCATATGGTTTATCCACATATAAATGACCTTGCTGCTTTGATGGCAGAATCAATTTTCACAGGCTACCTCAGCTCCTCAACTGCCTCTTTCTCCAGGCCTGGGCAGCCTCTTCTATTTTAGCCCTTCATGTCATTACTGGAGGTCAGCTGTTCTCATCAGCTGGTCCAGAGTGGTTCTGTAAGCACATGAGGACACAATTGCAATCTCTGTAGCGGATGTTATCACAGAATCACAGTTTCAGGTTTGGAAGAGACCATCAAATCCAACCCCCTCTGCAAAAGCAGGTGCCCTACAGTGGGTCACACAAGAAGGGGTACAAACAGGTCTCCGTACAGGTTGCCCACGTCTCTGGGCAACTTGTTACAGTGTTCACCCTTAGGTAACCATTTTGTCCCTTGAGCAGTAACTGACATATCCATACATTGTTCCTAGGGCTTGACTTGGTCCCATGACAGTGTGTAGTAAAATACAAGTAATTAAGATGAAGTTCTTGGTTTTTGTTATACTAATGCATAATGGACAGCCATCTTCTCCAGTCACTGTTGTCCTATTTGTATCATTAAAACCTTATTTTCTTCTCTGCCTGGCTTTTATCCCCGGTTTGAGAATGGGCCTTGTATGAAAACCAGTATAGAAAATAGGTAGTTTTGGCTCACATATACATCAAGGCTGTTGAGTTTAGGATGCAGAGAAGATAAAATTTGGAGGGAACAGGTGAGTGCCTTCCCATCACCGTCCCATCTTGAGATGGGATATGGTGTTCCACCACATTTCAGACACCTTCCCTGTGTGTCAGTAACAGAGAGAACAAGTAATATTTTCACCTATCCCATTCAGTTGTTAGCCATAAGTAACAGATATTATGAAGATGCAGATGTCAGACATCGCATGTCGTGTTTAACAGCTATTAAATGGTTCTTGCTTTTCAAGCATATTTCCTGAATCTGATTTATAGACACACTCTATTTTCAGTAGGATACCAAATTTAAACATCCTCTTCCTACTTGGTGTCCCATACTCTTCTCTCCTTCTCCCAACAGGGAACTCTCCAGAAATTTGTAGATGACCTCTTTGAGACCATCTTCAGCACAGCTCATCGTGGCAGTGCACTTCCCCTGGCTATCAAATATATGTTTGACTTCCTGGATGAACAAGCTGACAAGCACAACATCCATGACCCCCATGTGCGGCATACTTGGAAGAGCAATTGGTGAGTGAGACAGGTCTGTTACCAGGACCTTGTTAGAAGAAGAGTGGGATGTGTGATTTAGGATATGGGTGGTGGGGAACGTGGGTTCAGCATGCCAGATTCAGTCCTCTGAAGCTGATGGAAGTGTATCCAAAATCTAAAGGATGTTCTCAAGGGTAGAGTGCTTTGACTATAGATCCCAGTTTGTTCTATGTTACATGGGGGTAGTTGTATTTCTGAACGACCTCATGAGAATATAGGAGGCAAAATTGTAAAGTGTTTAATTACAGTAGTGTTCAGGCCCATAGGGATCTCTGGGGATTCATGGAAGAGCGCTTCTGTCTTCTTCTGCCCTGGGTGTTTGAACTCCCACTACAGCCACTGGGGGCCTAGAGTTGCTTTTTGTTGCCTCCAGAGGCATCTAGTGCGGTATGAGACTTTTAAAGTGTACCAAAGGGAATATGCACTGCCTACAGGAGACTTGCGCCCTCCTGGGGTGTTAGATGGAGACGAGGAGATACCTTAAAGCATATGAAAAGGTATTCAGTACTTTGAGGGTTTGGAGTTGGATGTAAGTCTTTTTCAATGAGTGACAAAGGTTGACATTAGCTCACTGCTCTATTCAGCAGGTAGAAACCCCTCACTGTACATGTAATAGGACAGCAGGGTAAAGTCAGTACTGGTGGAGGAAGGATCTTTGCAGCACCCCTCTGCTGAACGTCCCTGTTGGAAAGAGTCCCTGGGGAACTGTTCCCTCCCCTTTCTCTGTGCAAATACAGAGATTATGAAAGGAACAGTAGAGGAGAGCCATGGGGCTCCCAGCTCATGCATTTTTTTCCTTTTACCAGCCATGCTGATGGCAGGTCGTCACAGCGCTGTGACATAAAAAAAGAAACCCCATGCACCAAAGAGGCTTTCAACTAATGAAACATTAGCATATTATTAACATTATCTGCAGCACTAATCTAAGGCTGATTGCAGCCACTCAGACTAAATGAGCAGGAGGTTTATTTAAGGGGGGGGGGGGGGAGGGGAAAGGCAGAATGTGTATGTATTGGAAGGGGGGAACAGGGGCAGTATGAAGAAATCTGTTCAATCAGATTAAATTCACTCTAAGTCACATCATGGGCTTCATTATTCCCAGCGAGGGACATCATCCTCCCATCCCCTCCCCACAGCCATACATACGTGCAGGCTGTGCTTGTCCTCACTGTGGCTGTACTTAGTATACAAACAATCTCAGAATTTTGGCACAGTTCACTCATTCAGCTCTTCCCTTAAGAGATGAACCTCCATTCCCAGCCTAAAAGGTTTCCTTCCCACAACACCCATTAGGTCTCACTGCCAGCATCTCCCACTCCTGAACTTCTGTCCCCTCCCTAAACAAGGTTGGCTGATGAGAGTAGCTGTGTGAGGCTCTCCTCACATTTGCTGGCTGAAGATACTGCATATTTGTTTAGGAAAATGTGGTACCATCTCTCTGTCACCTGAAGGGTATCAGATGCGGATATTAATTGTTTACGGTGCTATGAACATGTGAGGGTAATGAACAAATTGGAGGAACTTAGAATCTGAGGAATTTAGCCTGAATGTCAGATGAATTTTTTTATACTGAGGAGTTATTCATATCTGGGAAAATGCAAATGTTGGAAGTTACCTTACGAGTCTACCTAGCATGAAGACAGAGAGACAACAGTTTGATAATAATGACACATCTCAGCTCTTAGGCCATGATTATATGAATGCATTTGCTCTGACACAAAAGGCTTGAGGCAAAAGCTGGAGGTAGATACCTCAGGACATCTGACACAGATGAACAGCTCTTTTAAGTATGAGGGGGAAAAACGAGGGGAAAGCCTTTGAATTGCAATTGGAATAGCATTTCTACAGTTAGGGCAGATAAATTTTCATTTCAAAGGTTGCAACACTTGTTCCCCGTTCTTATTTTTCTCCTTGTGGCAACAGGGTTTTCTCTGCCACATAATAACTGCTTCATGCCCAGGGTGTTGGGATCATACACAAGCTTGGACTTGAGCTGTGCAACTGAACAGTACATGGCACACAGCGCCTGTCAACCTGGCAGCTGTACCTACCTTTCTTCCCATGGTATTACCATGAGGCTAAAAGCCAAGTGGTAATTGGCTTTTAGCCTCAAGAGTGCCTGTTGCTTACCATAACTTGTGCGAATGAGATGTTTATTCTCATGTGACGAAGCAACCAACAGCAGCTAACCTCACATTTGCACACTAACATAGAGAAGTGAGGAGATATTTCCATCACCTCGAATATACTTTCATTAATATAATCTCATTAATTTATGTGCAACCTCAGTAAGATGACTGTGACTTTAGGAGTGACCAAATTGGCCTGTGAGGATAACGGGGACAAAACTCATTCCTGCAGTGACTCTGTTGTGCACCCTGGAGTCCTACAGGGGTAGATCTACCCCTACAGCGTAGATTTATTGAATGTCAATGACAGAGTTGATATCCCAGAATCCCTGTCTCCATGCCTTGATCTTTAATTCCTATCCACCAGTCAGCTTTGCAACATCACAAGACAAAGCTTATGAAACTTGCAATTACTGACTCACCTTTTCCACATTTCTCACCTGACAGCCTGCCATTACGGTTCTGGGTTAACATGATCAAGAACCCACAGTTTGTCTTCGACATTCACAAGAATAGCATCACAGATGCCTGCCTCTCTGTAGTGGCTCAGACATTCATGGACTCCTGTTCAACCTCAGAGCATCGTCTGGGCAAAGACTCACCCTCCAATAAGCTCCTGTATGCCAAGGACATCCCCAGCTACAAGAACTGGGTGGAAAGGTGAGTTTTGGCTCTAGAAATGGGAATAATGTAAGTGAGTTGCAAAATGAAGCCTTGCATCATGGATGAAGGTAAGAGGTATCTTCAGTATTGAGTTTGGTAGCTGCTTCTGGGCTTTTTTTCTTTGATTAATGTCCATGTAGAAAGCTCTGTTTGCCATTTATTCCCACATGCTGTACAGCACATATAGAAATTTAATTAGAGGTGTGAACTGAAGGTGTTTGCCATCACTGTTTCTCTTGAGGAGAAACTGTTGAGAAGAGGGAGGGAAGGAGGAAGGGAAAGTGTCTGCATCTGAGTCCTGTGAGCTTTGTGGACTTCTTATTCTTTCAGCACAGACCAGAAGAAGGAGTTAGTTTCTCCCAGCATTATTGTGACAGTCCCCACACTGCCTTGATCTCAGGGGTCACACAGTTATCATCCCGTACTCTGAGTCCAGTAGCTGCCCATGGCAGCTCTTCTGTAATTTGGATGCCGTGGAATTATCAGATTAGTGACTGACACTCTGCAGGCACTTTCTGAAAGGTCAGAAGTCTTTCTGAGCATTTTATACATATCTGCGGGAACCTGCAGTTTTACTGTTCAATTTACTGCACTAAAGTTCACTCTCTGACAAAGCTACCCTACAGGAAATACAACTAAGACAACTATTCCTACAATACATAGGGATTTCAGTTCCTCTAAGATTCTCTGCAGGATGAACAATAGCACATCTTGTACTCCTTTCAGCAAGACATTGTCTGCTGGAACAAGCCTTGCAGAAGCTGATCTGTGCTTTGTTTTCCAATATGTCACACTTGCCTGGCATTATTGACAGGTTTGGGAACTGCACAGACGGAGAATGATCGCTGTTCTGTAAATACAACGATGGGTTTATCTTACAGATCATTCCTGTACAACAGCATCCCATGTTCAGCAGTGATTTGTCTTGCTTGGCTTCACAGGCATTGACTAAAACTGATGTCACCATGCAGGTAATATGAGACCTTTGCTGCAGTAGGCATACTTTGCTGTAAACCAGTCTATCCTCTGGTGGGTAAGATTTTCTCTAATTTTGTGAAAGCAGAGCACAGCTGATGAAAGAGCTCTGTACTCCAGTCAGCATGAGGTGAATTTCTTACAATAATGCTCCCATTGGTTTCTGATTTGTCCGGACAATTATTTTTAGATGTGGTTAAACACTTCTGCAAATGTCGTTTCTAGGCAACCTGTAAGGCTCTTAGAAACTACCTTGCTTAATTATGACCTACTTCTAGTACTGTGTCCAAGTTTCTTGATATGTATTGAGATTGATTGCTGGATTGACCTGGATAGGTGGAAAGAAGTGTTTGAGATTTATTTAGAAACAGTAGATTTGCACTAGCAGTGACCCAGCAGTGTCATATTCCTGTAACCTGTGTAGTGTATGTAGTTGATGGGTGGTTCATAGAACCACAGAGTCATTTGAGCTGGAAGGGACCTTGAAAGGTCAGTTAGTCCAATCCTTTTGCAATAAATAATGACACTTACATCTCAATCAGGTTGCTCAGAGCCCTGTCAACCCTGAGTTTGAATGTCTCTAGGGACGGAGCATCCACTACCTGTTCCAGTGCTTCACCAATCTTATCATATATATGTATTTTTTCTCCTACCCAGTCTAAATTGACCCTCTTTTAGTTTGAAACCATCTCCTATTGTCCTATCACAACAAAGCCTGTCCCAGAATACTGACCCCTGTGGGACACAACATGTCACTGATCTTCACTCAGACATTGAGCCATTGTTCACCACTCTCTCTGAGTACTATCTCAGAACTAGATCCCCTCCACTGAATAGTTCATCCATCAAATCCATATCTTTCCAATTTAGAGAGAAGGATATTGTGGGGGAACCCTGTCAAAGGCCTTCCTGAAGTCAAGATAGGTTACATCAGTGGCTCTTCCCTTGTCCATTGTTGCAGTTACACCATTGTAGAAAGCTACTAAGTTGGTCAGGCAGGACCATAGCTTGGTGAAACTATGGTGCTTGTCCTGTATCACCTCCCTCTCTTCCATGTGTGTTAGCATAGCTTCCAGGAGGATATGTTTCACAGTCTTCCTTGGCACAGAGATAAGGCTCAGTACTTCTCTGGGTCATCCTTTCTACCCATCTTAAACATGGGTGCACAGTAGCCTTTTTTTCCCACTCACCAGGTACTTCAGCTGATCGCTGTGACTTTACAAATATTGTCAAGAGTGGTTTGGTCAGTAGATGAGCCAGTTCCCTCGGGACTCTAATTAGGATGCATCTCATCGGGATTGATGGACCTATGGATGTTCAGGTTCCTCACGTGGTTGCAAGCATGATCTTCACATAGAGCAGGAGGGGCAGTGCTCCCCCCATCATGGCAGTGCTCAGACATCTGCCTGAGGGATGTGTGAAAAGAAGTTGCCAGTGAAGGCTGGTTTCTTACTTACAGCTCTGCTTGACTTCATACCCTTGGAGACAGCATGCTTTAGTGAAGAACTGACACATGAGTGAAGAACAGGATATTAAGATTTTCTGGAGCTCAATCCTGTTGCCCAGTGATCTTCAGTAATACCTGTTGAATTTCTCTGAGTTTTCCTGAGCAACAAACAAGGTACATAACACCTCCTGTTGCTAGTAAACAGCACTGCATTTCTGGGCACAGCATGTATTGGGTTATTATCTGCAGTGATGTCTGAAAAACTGTACTAAAACCCAAGGGGAGACCATGACTTTTTGAATATGGTTAGAGCTTCTGCCCTATTAATTCTTTTGTGTGTCAGTGCTACAGTCTCAAAGCAGTGGCACCTGGATGCTGTTGTAGATCAAAGAAAAACTTACTAAGAATGAACAGAATATAATTTTATTTCGTCTTTGAGTTAATTAATTCCTTTTCTCCATGCTGCAACTGTACTCCAATGGCTTTCAGTACTGGTGTGAGTTATTTCTGTAGTCAGTGCCAGCTGGAGGCAGCATCATTCAAGACCACTAGACTTCTTCAAAGACTGAATCATAACTTAAGAAGATTTTCCATCAGGAAGTGTAAGAAGTGGTTGAGTAAATCAGAAGAACCTGAAATCAAATGAACTTATTTGATGAAGAAGAATCTGTAAGAGGGCAATTAGGCAGCAGTGAATTGTAACCCTTCTTGAAGGCACACTAGAGTAAAAGCCATCTCTTCTCTTTTATCATGGCTGTTCAGATGGCAGCTGAGCTGGGCTACTCCAAGCCATCTCTTTGCAACTACTGGTTTTTCAGTGTGGAGTGTGTCTTTAGGACTCACAAAACTCAAAGCAGGCAATTGTCTTAGGACAAGAAATAGCAGAGAAAGCAGCAGACATAAGCAGTCTCCAATTCATGTTAAAATATCTTTCCAACTTTTTAGAGGGTGAAAAGGAAAAGGACATAATGCAGTGTTTGGCCTCACTAATGGTCTGCCTTTACACACTGGTCAACCAGGAGTTTGATTTCAGTGGTCTTTTTCAATGCTATTGGAAGCAGAGCTGGATTCTGTCTGCTGTAGCAAACCCACTGATATATCCTGACCAGTAAAATGCAAGTGCAGCATTCAAATGACCTTTGAAAACGCATGATTGAAAAGCACCTAGGCACAGCCACAACTTGGGATTCCTGCAGCAGAAGATGAGGTGTGGGAGAAGCAAGAGAATTAACTCAGGAAATGGGGATGTACTATTTAGTTTTTGTTGAAGCCATGAGAAGTCACTCTGTGGCTTTAAAACAAGGTGGCAGCTTTTAAAATATCATAATTTTGTCTATTGAGAAAATGGGGAAAAAATGGGAAAGATAGACCAGATTCTCATCTGACTTCTGTTAGTAAAACTCCATAGGCTTTGCTGAATTTACATTAGAGCAGCTTTAGATCTGCATCTTTTCAAGTTTACTTCAAATGTCCCCTTTGAGCCCAGAAATCTGGAGAACTTGGGAGCATTTGATGCAATCCCCAAGCATTACAAAGTGGAGCCTGTTCTAATTGTGACTGTCTCATTAGCATTCAGCGCCACACTGAAAAGATGACAAAGGGCTGAGGCTGACCTTTCATTTCTCTCCATGCTGCCAAGCTTATGATAACACTTGTTTGAACTTCATTAACACCATTTAATTGCTTGCATCACAATCAATACAATGCTTCCCCACTGAAGCCTGGCACATAGGCATGGATGTAGGAGACTGCAAAGGGGCAGAGCATAAAAAGCAGAAGGCAGAGTTTTTTCCATTGCACACTGGTGCCCAAAATACCTGCAGTGCTGCAAGAAGAGGAGTTGGTGCTTTTTTCTCATTCCTGTGGGTATTTGGTCAAGTTTTAGTGTGAGTTAAAAATAGTTCCATAAAGAAAAGCTGGACTTCAATGGAGACACTGCATATATTATTAAGACTCTGAAAATCTTTTAATCAAGGAAGTTCAAAATAGATTTGACATGTTTCAGACTAAAAGAAGTTTAAAGTGACCTTATCAATAGGATTCAGAGTTAAAACATCTGCAGTTCATTATGTTAACCTGAACACAAACACTACCCAACCTAACTACTGGGACCCAGAGCCTGTGTTTGTGATCTCTTTTCCTTCCTTTTCTTGAAGTAGCCATGTTTTGCATGGTGTTAACTATCTGATGTCAAAGTCTTAAGCTCCCTCAAAAATGCTGTGGGAGCTTGTTTGGAGTATGCAGAATCAATAGTCTGGTCCTATTTGGTATCTAAACCTATATCACTTTTCAGCCTGTGATGTCAGACTGCAGTCAATAGATGGTCACTGCCAGTGCGGCCATTTTGCAACAACTTTTGGTGACAATGACAAAATGTACCAGTTTAGTAGAATACAATACACTACACACACCCCAACACTGTAAAGCAGTGAGATTTTTAACAGATATAACCGGGTGACCTTTTAACTCCAAAGGCTTTAAAAGAGAGCATCAAATAACAACTGGAAATGCTTGCTCTACTTTAAAAGCAGTCTTGTGCATCTCTTTTCCCTGATAGAAAGAGGGCTAAAGGGATAGCATACCAATGGTCATAGAATCATAGAATGGCCTGGGTTGAATAGGACCACAATGATCATCCAGTTCCAACCCCCTGCTATGTGCAGGGTCGCCAACCACCAGACCAGACTGCCCAGAGCCACATCCAGCCTGGCCTTCAATGCCTCCAGGGATGGGGCATCCACAGCCTCCTTGGGCAACCTGTTCCAGTGTGTCACCACCCTGTGTGTGAAAAACTTCCTCCTAATATCTAACCTAAACCTCCCATGTCTTAGTTTAAAGCTGTTCCCTTGTCCTGTCACTATCCACCCTCGTAAACAGCTGTTCTCTCTCCTGTTTATACAGTCCCTTGTAGTATTGGAGGTCTCCCAGGAGCCTTCTCTTTTCCAAGCTAAACAAGCCCAATTCCCTCAACATTTCTTCATAGGAGAGGTGCTTCAGAGGTGCTCCAGTCAAGGATAAAGGGAGTTGTCAGTAGAGGTCATAAAAAACAGTGATGGAAAGGGCCTCAGGTCAGCCTGCCCAGCTCCTGCCTTAGGGCAGGATCAGCTCTGTCTCACATCTTTCTGACATGTTTTCTTAAAGTCTTCCAGCAATTGAGACTCTCTTCTCCTTCTCTTGGGCAATCTGCTCCTATGCTTCCCTCTCCTTCACATCAGAGTGGTTTCCCTGTTGGTCAGCCAATAATCTCCCTGGCTTTAATTAAAGCACTGGCCATCATCTCACTGCATCCCCAAGTGTATGGGGGATAGTTCACTCCCTCTCTCTCTTCAGCAGCTTTTGTTGTACTTGAAATCTGTTCACTTTTTGTCTCAAATGAAACCAAACAACAAACCTGCCTGATATTTTCTCATTGCAGTATCACACTGCTCTTACATAGTACAGATTTCAGCAAGCAAAATGAAAATTTGTCTATACTCAGAGGGTACAACCTCAGGACCATGTAGACTCTGCACTAAGAGTGCTGTGGAAAGCTTCTGCTCATGGAGAAGCTACCAGTTCACTCTTCAGCCACTAACTCAGTGCTGCCCATCCATTCTCTGTCGTTTATTCCGAGACAAAAAAAAAAAGCAGGAAAAAGCATGCATGTGCAAAAGAAAATCCTTTTTCTTTGCTGTCGTGCTGTTCATGCCACAATCCAATTAGTGTCCAGCAGCTTGGCCTTGAACCTTTCTCTGAAATGGGATTGATCTGAAGTAACACGGTCTTGTGGCTGCCTGTAGCTGAATCAGCATAAACTCAGACTTTGCAGCTCAGATGCCTCCTAGCAAAGTAAAGCTGTCATGCTTAGTCAATAGAAGGACTGACAACATGTCCTTGCATTGCTTCACTTGATCCCATCAGAGAGCTGGTCACTAGGTTGTTCCCAAGCTTTCATAGAATCATATCATAGAATTGCTTGAGTTGGAAGGGACCCTTAAGAGGCCATCTAGTCCAACTCTCCTACGACGACCAAGGACATCTACAGCTAGATCAGGCTTGCTTTCCTTCAGCCATTCTCTGCTATAGCAGTCCACTGTATCCCTCTCATACATTTCTTCCTCCTTCAGTGGTCCGGATACAGCCGGCTATTGCATAACTCTAATTATGTTATTGTTGTAATTGCGTCTGCCGTCTGCGGCACATGGATTCGTTACAAGCTTTTCATATGCTAAAATGATTATTAATGAGTGCAGTCCCAACCCAGTGATGGCACAACAACAGCCATGACAAAAAGATCTTTTGGAAGGCAATTAGCTCCATGCTAAGCTGCCTAAACCACATCTCATGCTGGAAAATTTCAGACTGCAGAAAAATCATTGGCAACACGGCTTTTCTCTTCACTTTGATGAGTTAATGAGCTACTGAGTGGCAGCAGGCACAGTTATTTTTTAGAAACAGCACCACGAAGGAGCCTCTGCAGTTGGTGATGAAGAGAAGAGCAAAAATGCCCTGCCCTGCCCCAAACAGAGGGCAAGATGCATTCCCAAGGCACAGTGGTATTGCTTTCCTAAAGAAAACGAGACAAAACCAAATAATCCAAAAAAATCAAAGCAGAAACTTCCCAGAGAGAGTTGAGGTTGTTTAAGTAACAAGAGTAATTGTTTTGTTGAGACTAAGAGGGAGCATTGCTATTCCCATTGCTATGGGCTGTCCTGCTCATGCAGGCTAGGGTGTGCTGCTGTGATAATAGTTGGCCTAGTGATCTCCCATCACCCATGTGAGTTGCCAGTGTGCTTGAGCAAGGGTCATTACAGATTCATAGAATCATAGAATCATTTGAGTTGCAAGGGACCTCTTAAGGTCAGCTGGTACAACTCCCCTGCAGTGAACAGGGACACCTGCAGCTAAAAAAGGTTGCACAGAGCCCCATCCAGCCTGACCTTGAATATCTCTTGAGACAGGGCATCCATCATACCTCTGAGCATTGAGATTCCTCCCAATTTCTTGAGGCTTTCATTGTTTCTGGTTTAGTAAACAAACTTTCCCTGCCGCATCAGAGAACGAGCAGCCTTGAGGTAAGAAGTCAGCCTCCCCTTGTGATTCAGGGGAAACTCGAGCATGTAAAGGATCTTTAGATATGTATCTGTGATGGTTTCACACTGATGGGCAGCTAAGCTCTACAACATCACTCTCTCACTGCCCCTTGTCAAAAGAATAGCAGGAGAAAGTAAGATGAAAAAAGCTCATAGGTTGAGATAAGGACAGGGACATCACTCACCAATTACCGTCATGAACAAAACAGATTCAGCATAAGGGAGATTAATGTAATTTGTTGCCTAGACCAAAGCAGAGAGAAACTAGAAGCGAACTAAAAACACCCTCCCATCATCTTCTACCTCCTCCCCATGAGCAGCAGAAGGAATATGGTCAATCCATAATGAACCATTTCAGACACTTCTTGATAGCTCTCTGCTCCTGTTCCAGCATGAGGTCCCTCCAGTAGGATGACGTCCTTCCTAAAATGATCCTGTATGGGCTTTCCATAGGCTGCAGTTCCTCAAGAAATGTTCCAACATGGGTCCTTACCACAGGGGTGGACTGATCCACCATGGGCTTCTCTCCATGGGCTGCAACTCCAGAATCAGCTCCTGGAATACAGCGTCCAGACCTGAAGCCCCAACATGGGAAAGACGAGAATGTTTTGGAGAGGGTCCAGAGGAGGATCATGAAGATAATCAGAGTGCTGGAACACCTCTCTTACAAAGACAGGTTGAGGAAGATGGGATTATTCATGGAAGGGATGGTTCCATGCACACATCTACCTGCTCCACCATGGGCTGCATGAGGAGATCCGTTCTGCATGGTGCCCCATGGGATATAATGGGACAGCCTGCTCCACCATGGGCTTCTTCACAGGCTCTGACCTCCTTCAAGCCACATCCACCATCATGGGCTACTCCTCTTCACAGGCTACAGCTCCAGCCCAGGGCCTGTGGGGGATTTCCATGAGCTGCAGCATCCTGCAGACTACATCCTCCTTCTCCACCATGGGCTCCTCCACCAGCTGATCTTTACATGCTACCCCACGGGCTGAGGGGAACATCCTGCTCCACCACAGGCCTCTCCTGGCTTATGGTCTCCTTCAGGCTTCATCCACCCTGTGGGCTGCTCTCAAGGAGTTCTTTTCCCAGTCTGTATATGCAGCTGGGATTGCTTTGACTTAAATGCAACACCTTGCACTTGGCCTTGTTGAACCTCAGTAGGTTTACATGGGCTTACCTTTCCTCTTTGCCAAGGTCCCTCTGAATAGTGTCCCTTCCTTCTGTTGTGTCAACTACACCCACTCAGCTTGATGTCATCAGCAAATATGCTGAGGATGCACTCAATCCCATCATCTATGTCACTGATAAAGATGTTGAAAAGAATGGATCTCAAGGCAGACCCTTGAGACCCCACAATGGCTTTTATGGTCCTTTCCTGATCCAGAGGCCATCAGCTTAGGAGTGCCCATAGGAACTGCATTGTTCCCAGCTTGAATTTAACCTAGCCACTGGCGTGAAAAGGAATAAAAAACTCTTTTATAAATACATTAACAGTAAGAGGAGGACAAAGGAGAATATCCACTCTTTGCTGGATGAGGCTGGGAATGTGACTACTGAGGATAAGGAAAAGGCAGAGGTTCTGAATGCCTTCTTTACGTCTGTCTTTAAAAGTCAGACCAGTTATCCTCAGGATACTCCTCTCTCTGACCTGGTAATCTCGGCTGGGGAGCACACTAACCCCCCTGTGATTCTGGAGGAAACAGTCAGAGACCTACTGCTCCAACTGGACTGCCACAAGTCGATGGGGCCAGATGAGATCCACCCGAGAGTGCTGAGGGAACTGGCGGAGGTGATAGCCGAGCTGCTTTCCATCATCTATCAACGCTCCTTGTTGACTGGTGAGGTCCCAGATGACTGACCTTGGTGCCAGGGAAGGTTATGGAGCAGATCGTCTTGAGGGAGATCATGCGGCATGTGCAGGGTGACCGGGGGATCAGGCCTAGCCAGCATGGGTTCATGAAGGGCAGGTCCTGCTTGACCAACCTGATCTCCTTCTATGATCTAGTGACCCATCTGGTGGATGAGGGAAAGGCTGTTGATGTGGTCTACCTAGACTTCAGCAAAGCCTTTGACACTGTCTCCCACAGCATTCTCCTGCAGAAGCTGGCAGCCAGAGGCTTGGATGGATACACTCTTGGCTGGGTAAGGAGCTGGTTGGAGGGCCGGGCACAGAGAGTGGTGGTAAATGGAGTCAAATCCAGCTGGCGACCGGTTGTGAGTGGTGTTCCCCAGGGGTCGGTGCTGGGGCCTGTCCTCTTCAATATCTTTATTGATGACCTCGATGAGGGCATCGAGTGCACCCTCAGTAAGTTTGCAGATGACACCAAATTGGCTGGAAGTGTGGATCTGCCTGGGGGTAGCGAGGCCATACAGAGGGATCTGGACAGGCTGGAGAGCTGGGCTGAAGCCAATGGGATGAGTTTCAACAAGGCCAAATGCCGGGTCCTGCACTTCGGCCACAACAACCCCAGGCGACGCTACAGGCTTGGGGCGGTGTGGCTGGAGGACTGCATAGAGGAAATGGACCTGGGGGTATTGATTGATGCTCGGCTGAATATGAGCCGACAGTGTGCCCAGGTGGCCAAGAAGGCCAATGGCATCCTGGCTTGCATCAGAAACAGCGTTGCAAGCAGGAGCAGAGAGGTGATTGTTCCCTTGTATTCAGCACTGGTGAGGCCGCACCTCGAGTACTGTGTCCAGTTTTGGGCCCCTCACTGCAAGAAAGATATTGAGGCCCTGGAACGTGTTCAAAGGAGGGCAACAAAGCTGGTGAGGGGTCTGGAACACAGGGCTGATGAGAAGAGGCTGAAGGAGCTGGGAATGTTCAGCCTGGAGAAGAGGAGGCTCAGGGGAGACCTCATTGCTCTCTATAACTTCCTGAAGGGAGGTTGTAGTGAGCTGGGGGTCGGCCTCTTCTCTCGTGTCATTAGTGATAGAACCAGGGGGAATGGCTTCAAGCTACGGCAGGGGAGATTCAGGCTGGACATGAGGAAGTATTACTTTTCAGAAAGGGTGGTCAGGCACTGGAATGGATGCCCAGGGAGGTGGTGGAGTCACCGACCATGGGGGTGTTCAAGGAAAGGCTGGATGTTGTGTTGAGGAACATGGTTTAGTGGGAGCTATTGGGAATAGGTGAACGGTTGGACTGGGTGATCTTTTAGGTCTTTTCCAACCTTGGTGATTCTATGATTCTATGATTCTATGATTCTATGTTGAGAAGATTCTTCCCCTGCAATACCTCACATTTTAGCTTTAGTGTGAAAGCTGTCAGCCACAAGGGCAAAGGAAGGCAGTACACAGGCAGTCTTACAAATGCTGGCAGTGAAAATTCAAGGAGCTGTGGGATTTGGTGACAGCTTCACAGTGGTTTTGAAGGCATTAGAAGTATGTAAATGGCAAAGAGACCCTAAGTACCACTGAGGATCTGGGCTCAAATAGAAAGTAAATAAAGACTCAGCAGGAATGTTGTCATCTCCCTGCTAGGATGGTTTAATGTACACATTTATAATTTCTTTAGATAGCATAATGATGGCTTCACAAGAAACACTTCTGTATAAATAAATCATCTGTCCATCGCAGAGTTCTGATGAAAGGAGATTGTATGTCTTCTTCCTGTTCTAGCAGCCAGGTTTGATTACTGATACATGCTTTTTCATTTTTTTCCCTTTTTTTTTTTTTTTTTTTTCTACCACTTCCACATTATCTTGGTTTGCAGTCTTAATGGGAAAGTACTGCGCAGCTGTATGATAAGGTAAACTGAGGGAGATGGGACACTTTGGTGTGACATTGGGTGACAGCCTTTGAACTGAGTACACTGAAATCACAGCTTGTGAGTTTGTCATGGTTGGAGAGAAAAGAAAGTCTACAGCACCTGATGTTCAAATCATTGCACCCTGTTCTTTCCTTTTGGGACCACTGTGTGCTGCTCTTTGTTGTTCACATAAATCATGGGAATTTCATCTTGCTAGGAGAATCTCTCAGCAGGGCTGCAAAAGGGACTCAGGAGCTTTCAGACCTTTGTGAGTCACAGACCCAGGAGAGCATCGCTACCAAGTAAAAGGGAGACATGAGAAAATTGGAGAAGCTGACTGTATGTGTTCCCTTGTTTCTGTTTTAGGAAGCTCCCATTCCTGCACCCACTATCCCACTGCCATTAGATGAAGGAGCATTTCAACTGGTTGCAAGAACCAAATTGGAAAATGGAGCACAGTGCCACTGCTTTCCTCCACCAGCCTTATTTATTTTTGTTGTGATGTAATACCCTTCACTTTTCATTTCTTCCAGCAGGAGAGTGCCTATGCAATATTCATAAGGAACTGGGCTCTCCTCCATGGACTCTTCTTAGGCACCATAAATCAGTGCATTTCACTGCATTGCAGACTTACTTTTCTTTTTGCTTCCCAAAGGTCTATGAAATGTGTTGTTGCATGTGAACGTAGTTTCCTTTGGGTGCCAAGGCACACCTTATGTTTTAGTTGTAAGACTCTAGGGTTCTCAGTAATGTGCATTGGCCTTGAGGATCCTGTTACAACACTCTCATGAATTCTACAATTCCCTGACACTTCCTCTTGTCAGAAGTGTATGCAGAATAGGTCTGATTCTGTCTATCTGCTGATGCTTGGGACTGTTTGAATTTGTCAGGATTGGCAAAAGTCTAGAAATTTCTATTCATCCTGCTCACCAACTGCTACTGGAGGTAGTTCTGTAGGACAGCTTCTCATGGGGTTTCCAGTTGGCTCCTTTCCTCACACACAGCTGTTGAGGCCCAACTGGGGTTGGGGGTTAGGCAATTTATGAAATGAAATGAAGCTCAGACCACTCATTATTGAAGTACTGGGACTGGGCAATAATTAGAGCAAGGGACTGAATTAGAATGGAATTTTTGGCTTTTCCCGAGCCCAGAAGACAAGAAGATCTGTCTCCAAGAAGAATAATGTTGTGAATGCTGGAAGCTGCTGTACAATTTATGAGGTTTGCATTAGACTTTCTGCTGAAACTGAGTCTAGATCTGGAAGCAGTCAAGCTGGAAGGCTATGCGCAGAGGTGGGAGAAAGACCTCTGGCTTCTGTGTCTTTCTTGACTGAGGGTTACATCAGCTCATCTCTCTGCAAAACCAGGATAATAACTGAGAATAACATATTGCAGTCAGTGAGAATGGGACTGTGGGGCATGAAATCAGACTGAAACCACACTGGAGCTTTCTGGTGTGGAGGGCTTTCCTCCCAGTGCTCCTGCATTCCGTTGTTTTTCACAGGAGACTTCTGCAGCTGCTCGTCTCACTGTCATACAGAGTATTTTCCCACTTGTATATCTGAAGGATCCTTATCATACAGCACTTCAGCATCAAATTTCTCTGCAGTGGAAGGCAGCCTCCATCTCAGCAGGTGTCTCGATGCTGTTTACAGGACACCTGTCAGCTCTTTTGGCTCCCTGTCCCCTCTGCCTCCTAATTATAAATTTGTGGATTGCTGCAGCTATGGGCTTTTTTTTCTTCTCTCTTTTTTTTTTTTTTTTTTTTTTTTGTTCCTTGTGCACAAAATGTCAAATTGCAGAAATTAAAAATGTAAATGATGGTGTCTAATTAACCAGTTGACAGCAGAGCACAGCTGCGAGTGACAGTGACTGATTACCTTCTGCAAACCTTGTCCTCCAAGACCTGCCTTACTCGGGGGATGAAGGACTTAAAAAATAGTAACTTCCTTAAAGAGACATTGCTCTGCTGAGAAAGTCTGATGCATGGGCAATGGTCCTGGAGGTCTCCATGTCCAATGGATAAAGCCCCAATCCTCCTGAACTCGAGGTAGATTTTTCCCAGTCAGAGAGGGATGGAATTCTATTGCTAGAAACATGATACAACACTAGCAGCATGGCTGTTACTGGGATAGACTGGTTTGAGTGGGGAACATAGATAATCTTAGAAATGTATGCAAATCTAGTAGTATAGATGGCACAGAAAAGGATGTAAGGGAAGTTTTGTGTGTGGGAGCAAAAGCCTGAGGTCTCAGAGGGTGAAGAGAACAGTGGGACTTCCCTATGGGACTGGAGGTTTCAGAGCTTTTGAATGCCTGACAAAGGAGTCCAACAGCAGATCTTATTTCTTTGACAACGTGGATAAAGTTAACAAGATGTTCTTTGGGATCTCAGTCTCAGAATAGGGTTGAGTGATTACAGCATTTATCTATTATTCAGGAATAGTGGCTCACTCTAATTTCTGTTTTAGTCATCTTCACTGCAAAAGAAGGGTATGACAAGACATATCATTGATGCTCTAGAAGAGCCTAAGAGTGTTAAGTTTATTCCATATTGTTGATGGCTTTCCGTTATTGTCTCCATGCTCTGTCCCTTCAAGAAACACTGTAATTCTCTCTCCCAGGTACTATTCGGACATTGCCAAAATGCCAGCAATCAGTGACCAGGACATGAATGCATACTTGGCTGAGCAGTCTCGCATGCATATGAATGAGTTCAACACTATGAGTGCACTCTCGGAAATATACTCCTACGTTGGCAAGTACAGTGAGGAGGTAAGAGCCTCAGAAAGGGAGAATTTCTGCAGAGCCATCAGACAATCCACCCGTTCTGATAGCTCAGCATATGGCATGGCTGCCTTTCTTCATCCTGGATGAGGGGATGATGGATTTAGGGAATAAAAAACAAAATCTGGGATCTGGAGAGTTCGTTAGTTTCCCCAGGACTCTTCCATCTGATTCTCCATTATTTTAATTTTCTGATATTGGTCAATCAAAATTAACTGGCTGTAGCTGATAATCAGAGAAGATCTCCATAAACTCTTCATCACACGTGGCCAAAAGTTGTTGAGGCATATATGCCCAGTACCATTTACAATACCATAAAGCACCCAAGAATGGTCTATCAAACATGAAACGGATGTTATGGGTATCAAAGACCAGATGAGATACCTTAGAACATCTGAAGTGGCATGGCAAGGTAATGAAGAAATCTGCCAAATAATTGATCTTCAAGATGCTAATCCATTTGATTTGTTGCAAAGCAGAGGTTTGCATTCAGCCACATCAGCACCAAACTGCCTGCCTAACTCCCTTCTGGCTGACTGACCTGCATTGTATGATCTAAGCTAAGTTTGGGGCTCACTTTTCTCGTAGGGAAAATTAACCCTCATCTGTTGCTGAAAGGTACTGGACTTAGTTGTTTTGAAAAATAAATATAAAAACAGAGCCATGTCACTTCTTTCTCTCTCTTTTTCCAGATTCTCGGAGCCCTTGATCAAGATGACCAAGCTGGGAAACAGAAACTTGCCTACAAACTTGAACAAGTCATAACCCTCATGAGCATAGACAGCTGAGAACTGTCCTGCCAGGGACACCCTGGGAGGGATAAACCAAGTCGTGCCTCACTCAAGATCATCATCTTTACCAAGTGCAAGTTTTGATTGGCTGTAAGCAGAGTCACCTGAACAGCACTCCTCTCTCTCTCTCATTTCTTTATCTTTCAAAATCTGTGGACAAAGTGAGAAATCCCCAGGGGTTACAAGAAAAGATTACAGAGGAATCTTAGCTCTGGGGATATCAAGACATTTAGGTGAAGCTCTCATTTTCACAGCTTCCCCTCTGCCTTTATTCTACAAGAGAAAAAAAAAGAACAATTCCACAGAAACAAAGCAAGACAAAACAAAACCCTCCCCCAGCATCGCATCATCACTCTGCAGATGGGAAATCGAGAGGTCACCTCTGTCATGCTGCTTTAACTGCCCTCCTGGGGATGTAGCCTCCGGAGTGGACATAGAAATGAACTCAGTATTACTAAATGTCTCCCCAACGGGAAGGCAGCTTGCCTGCAGGGATCCTGAAGGGTAGGAGGAAATCAAGATCCTCTCCTGCAGAGCCATTGCAACTCTATCTCTTGATAGGGACCCACTGGGAGAGGAACACCAAGGCTCCCCGCAAAATGCCACAGCTCCGCCAGAGTGGGAACACTGTGGCTCTTATCTGCCTGGGCAAACAGCGGTGTAGTTGCTCTCTTGGGGCAGTAGAAGGGTCAAGAAGGGAGGATGGAGACTAACAGTCTCCTGCCCGTGTGATTCATATGGTTATTCTTATTTTTCAAAGAGACCTGTGTTCCCCTCCGTCTTTCCCATTGTGTCCTGTTGGTCGTAGCACTGCTGCAAAAATGCTCTCTCTTCTCAGTGGCATCCCGTTGGTGGTGTTTCTGTTCCTTCTGGCAATGGACAGCACAGCATCTCCTTTGCCCCACCTCAGCTTGGAAAGCAGGAACCACAAGTCTCGCTTTGTTCCAGACAAGGAGCGTGGCCTCAAAAAAACCAACCAGAGGGTTTTTTTTTTTTAAAGCTGTTTGTTCTTTTCATTTTTATTTCCACAACTGAAACAAAGCTATTGTTTTTTTTGATGGAATATAAGAAGGATATTAAAGGGCTTGCTGTGAAGCAAGGTAGTGCATAGGACTGATGGTAGAAGCCTTCCTTCAAAGCCACTCTGAAGAGGAAATATCATCATGTACTTTGGAAGGAAATCTTGGAAGAAGCCCAAATGAAACACTGCAAAATTTTCTTCCATCTAGATACTCCAAGTCAAACTGCATGTTTTCTGGAGATGCGCAAACTATTGTAAGCTCATTTGCCTTTTGGTGCCAACTCCTGGCCCTTGCTCTTTTACATTCTGGAACCAGCAGGCCTTGTTGAAGGCACAGTTGCTGACTGTGACGTGTTTGCTCTCTCTTTGCACTTCCTATCCTTTCAGAGATCATTGTCATCACAGGACAAGGATGGGTGATCACCTTGTTCTTTCCTCTGTTCGACTCCTCCAGAAGATCTACATCTCAATCTATTTCAATGCCAACCAAATAGGAATGAGCTCCTGCATTCCTTCTGCATTTGGCCAGTTTCTCCTGCAGCTGCTGGCCTGTTTAACGCTGTGGTTCCTTGCAGTGGAAGAACCATTGCTGCAGAGCTTTGAGGGAACTGGAAAACCTTGGATCTGGTATACCACAGAGGCAGAAGCCAGGTCTGTGTTGATCTCACCTGAATGGTGCTCAATAACAAGTGGAGGATTGGCATCATGTAATGAAGAATCAGTCCTCATCCATCTCTCACCATCCTCCAAGCTACAGCCTTGGTTTACTTTGCATCTGGGTAGATGAAGGGGTAAAGACAGGGTGTGTAAATTGATTATGGAACAAGTGTATTTGGTTTTGTTCATGCTTCTTGCTAGCAAGCCTGAACCTCTTCAGAGCAATGGCTCATAAGTGTGTGTGAAGGAGTAGGTGGTGCAGGCAGGGGTCAGATAGCAAGCAGATTCCATTCAGCCAAACATACACATGTAAGAAAGTGTTTCTCAAACCATTTAAAGAACAGCAGTCCAAAACTGGGTGCATGTGTGGGGGGAGAATATCACAAGATTCATACTGAAACAGCAAACTTAGGGACACGTCTTGGTTTTAAAACCCCAGACATTTCTCTTTATTATAATTATTATTATTTTGTGTGTGTGCGTGTGTGTATCTGTGTGCGTGTGTGCGTTATTTCCTTTTTAATTTTGCTTGCTTTCTGTTTGATCGCTGAGCTGATGGACTCATCATGCACCTTATGGACATCTCAGCATTTTTAAGAGGCCTGCGCAATGGGGATGATTTGGTTTGGTTGGCTCTGCCATGGTTTTGTTGATCCATTTTGTAATGCTGGGGCATGTTCCAGATCCATTGATTATGGCTGTGAAAGTGGGGGTAGATGTCCCACCAGAGCCAGCAGTAAGAAAACTGCAACAACAACACAAACACAATATTTTTTATAAGTACATAAAAAGGAAAATTAAAAAAAAAAAAAAAAAAAAAAAGGAAGAAACCAAAGGTTTTGACAAACAAAGTGCCACGAAAGATAAATATGGACCCTATTGTCATGCCTTGTACTCACAGCTGGAAGGTAGGAGTCTAAGGACAAATAGCTGGCTTGGAGGGAAGTGGTTATGAGTGATGGGCTATACTGCCTGGACATGTGCATACAAAAGGAAAAAGAAGCTGTTAAAAAAGAAAGAAAAAAAGAAAGAAAGAAAGAACGAAAAAAAACAAATAATCAAAGTGAACTGGCATAATCCTGCACTGTTACTGAAGTCAGAGGAACACTACAGGAGAAATCTGAGACTCACCTTGCTTCTTTTTGATGTTTTCAGGGCTGTGTTTTTTGTTTTATTATGGTTGTTTTCCACCGTTGCTGGTTTATTTCTTCTTGCTGGTACAGAGTTTTTCAACTGTAAAAAAAATATACGTATATTTCAAGAAAAACTTGAACACCTCAGAGACACTGAGAATGATACGCTTACGGGAAATGGGAAGCACCATGAGATTGGTATCTTGATCCCTCCCGAGTTCCCATTTAGGCATTTCCTTTTTCTCTCAACTCTCTTCTCTCTCCTACCCCAGGATTTGAAAGAAGATTTTGTATTTCAATTCTTTCATCTCCTCCTCCTTTTCGTTTTACTTCTTCATTTTCTTCTTTAACTTAGGTGCTTAAGATGGTTTTGGTTTTCACTTGGAAAAATGGTCCAGAATTGTGGTGTAAATGTGTGGGCTTTGTCCTCTGTCCCATTTGCTGTCCTCCTCCTTTCCATCCACTGTTCCAGCATCTACCACAGTCTACGAGAGGTCTCGGCATCTTTCTTCCCACCTTCACCTGTTTGAGCTAATTATTTTTCTAAATGCGTGTGAAATACAATTAAAAACAAAGACACAAGCAGAAGAATGAGCCCTACTATGACATGGATGGGTTCTTTTCCTCTTCCTTTGCCTTGTTACCCCCCAACTCCTCACTTTACCATAGGCTTGACCAAAAGTGTGCCATGTGAGTTGTATTTCACACTGGTTTTCAAGCCTCACAGTAAGAACAGGAGACAAAACTCCCAGAAGTTGACAGGTTACTGGTATACCAGATAACTGACTGATGTTTCCATTTTTTCTCAAACACTGCAATCAACACAATGAATGTTGGCACTTTCAGTACCATCAGAAATATGGAAAGAGAATGTGAGTGAAGACTCCTTGTGGTCCGTCTTGAAGAGCAGAGTTTTTTCCATTGCAGAGTTTGCTTTGAGAATTGGTGTCTAGGTTTGAGGAACCATTCTGCAACATACTGTATCCTCTTTGTGAGTGCATTCATCTATCAATGTCACAGTGAGCTGAGGCACAATCCATCATGTCACGTCCTTTTGCAGCTTGAGCCATCAAACTGGAGTTGTGGGAAGAGTTATCTAGAAGAAGGTTTTAGAGATTGGTAGCTCTTGAACAAACAGCACGTGAGAACTAGGAAAAAGGAGAAATGTAGACTCTCAAGGGCATCTTCATCTCCTAACACACATCAATCCTTCTCTTCCCACACTTCACTCTGTCCTGAATATATTTGAAGATTTGGTCCATTATGGCATACACCAGCCTTGCTCCATTGGGCTTAAGCCAATTTTCAACATCTTAACCCCGCAGTTGTCTTGCCATGCCTCTCAACACTAGAGAACATAAAAAGTAGTTTCAACATGAAGAGGATTTATTAGCAGAATTCAGATTGGTATTTGTTTTAATTGAAATGTGCTTACTGAAAGTTTTAGATCTTGTGCGTTACAGGGAAAAAGACAGGATAATATTATTGTTTTTATTATTTATAATTATGCTATTGAAAACTGATAGATAAAGTTATAGAAATCCACGGTCACTCCTACTGTTGAGTAAATCAACCTAAATAGTACATAGAATCATAGAATTATAGAATGGTTTGGGTTGAAAGGGACCTTTCAGATCATCTAGTTCCAACCCCCCCTGCTATAGGCAGGGACACCTCCCACTAGAGTAGGTTGCTCTCAGCCCCATTCAGCCTGGCCTTGAATGCTTCCAGGGAGGGGATATTCACAACCTCAGTGGGCAGTATTAGCTAAATGCTGGGATACCTATGGTGTAACAACCTAAGAAAAAGCAGGTAATGCCAAGAGCAAAGTTTTACTTTGTTTTAAAGTAAGCCACAACACAAAATGCAGATCTGTATTTTCACATGGAATATGAAGAGCTTTGAGAAGAAATACCTCTATGTGGAATATTCGTCCAAAGGAAGTCTAAAAACCCAAAAGGACTGAGTTCCAGGGCTTCTCTTAGTGGGACATACAGTTGTGTCTCCACCCTTGAGTCCTTCAACATACAAAAAAGAAAAACCTGGGCTGCTAGAGATGACCAGAACTCTTCTCTCACATCACCAAGGCATCAGTAATACAAGTCATGCTTCACCCTTTCCCAGTAGCCAGAAAAAGCCCATGAAGCAGATGTATCTGATAGCCTGGATAAGTAGTTTCATGCTGTAAAGGGAATGACAAAGAGGAAGAAAACTGGTCCTGCTTCTCTAACTCCTGGGGCAGGCTCTAGTATGTAAGAGGTTTGTTCCATCATAGCAGTGTATTGTTCTCTGGGTGAGCAGTGGCCATTGCTAATAGGGGAAGATGCCATGACCAGATAAGCACTTACCTGTAACCTCATCAATCCTTGATAGTCCTTTCTTCTCCTTGGTTTACCATGTACCTGAAGGAGCTGGATAGAGGGCTCTGCTTAAAAATGTGCATGTTGGCCCCACTAGGTTTCTTTAGATTTTTGGTAACTCACCAGAAAGTGCACTCAGGAGACCCAGTTTATGTATCTTCCACCCATGAATGAGGAAATCAGTACAAAAATCCAGCTCTTGAATAATTGCTCTTGTCTGAATGCCTGTAAGCCCTCCTCTCCTGGAAGAGAAGGAATCCCTGGGATGACTAGGGAGTCCAGGAATGGATTTGATTATTTTAATTATTTACACAGCAAACTGTCTTTCTTTGTTGGCACAGGCCTCACTATGACAGCGTTGGGTAAAGAGGTACTGGCATAACCTCAGTGATTCCAGGGCAGTTTGGTCTGTGTTATCTGATGAGTAGTAATATATTGTCCTTTGGGGCAGAGGGAGATCTTGGACTGCCCTAGCTCTTGCCATCCAAGTTTGGTTTGCTGTGGAGCAGACAGCTGAAAGCCAAGAGATGCTCCACGTCATGGTGTGAACCTCAGCCTCCTGGCCATTCACTGCTTGAGTTTTCTTGCTTTGCATCCAGCTTTGTCTCCATTTCAGAGTATAGTTGAGTCCATAGTGTTCTGCAATTATCCCTCATGTCTGCCACTGTGCAAAATTCCTTCCCCTCTGAGAGTTGTCCTATGGAGGATAAGTTATGCAGAGAATGCTCTGAAAACAGAGCTGGTCAATCACGATTGATTTAGGGCTTCTCAGTTCTCTGCACTGTTAGAGAAGCACCCAAGGACACAGTGGCTTATGGCAATTAATTAATATGCAAAAGAATGACAAAAGAAAAAAAAAAAGGATTACACTTGGGAAGAATAAAGCCACTACAAAACAAACAAACAAACAAAAGCAACAAAGCAGAGAGGATATAAAGCTGCTCAGTCCAGCCAATCTGTTACATGCATGATTTCTGTTGTCACTGTCATGGTTCATTTTTTTGTTTGTTAATCTTCTGTTCTAAAAGTGGAGAATTTACCTCAAGAATTTCTTTCTGCTTGGAACCAGATCACCTCAAAGATACCTGCAGCAAAGAGAAGCATGCAGGGAAGCTCAGCAAAGTCAGCCTGCTTATGGAAAATGGGGGGAACAGGACATTTAGGCTCTTTCAACATCCCCTTCTCTTGCTGGTATGGTTTGAAACTGAGGACAGTATTTCTGAGCAGGAGAGGATGCTGTTCACTTTCAGGTAGACTGGAACACAAGAGCCAGTCAGAGAAACCAAGGCACACTGTCTGAGCTTGACATCCTTTCTTAAATATCTTAAAGAAACTTGGTGTTACTTAAAATTTCTTCACTGCTCTTTCCCCATTTCCTGGAGAAAATCCACTTTCCAGCCCAGGGTGGGGTAAGGAAGCAGAGATTAGGTGCTAGCTAAATGCTCCCAGCATTTTCCCCAAGATGAGAGGCAACTGGATTATTTAATGCCACAAGACAGGCCCTTCCTAGTGTCTGACCCTGTGTCTTGATGTACACACAAGCCCAGAAGTCTCATTCTCTGTTTTTTGCTAAAGCTTCCACCTTAAGTACAAAATCAATGTAAAGACATATCCTTTCACTACAGTGTTACTAACAGCCTCAAAGAGATGTCAAGACAGCATTAGAAAGGAGGTTGGGATCCCTTTTTTTTTAGGTTGTTGTTGTTGTTGGTTTGATTTTCTTTTGAATTGATCCTAGTTAAAAAATAAAATAAAATCTATACTATTTAAATTGGAATCCCATTGTTACTTGGTAAAGGCAAAGCTTCTGTACCTTTGTTATAATTAATTGTATACCTGTGTATGTAAATATAAGGCATTCCTATTTTGCAGTCCAGAAGAAAAACAAAACAAAACAAAACAAAACAAAACAAAAAAAAAAAAAAAAAAAAAAAAAAAAAAAAAAAGGAAAAAAAAAAACTTATTTGTAATATAGAATAAAGTTTATTAAAAAAAATAAAGAAATAAAAAGTGTGCTGGGCTGTGATTGCTGCTTCCTGTGGCTGAATGGAGACAGAGGGAGGAAATTCAAGCAAAAGGATACTATGGAGACTGAAGAGGTGGCAAGTGATTAAAGCAAGTCCATTTCATATCTATTCCATAGGAGCCTTTCCCAAGTTCAGACTTTCTCACCATCCACAATGCATGCTTCCTCAGTGCTCCAGTCATGAGTTGGTGGTATTTTGGCCTTGGCTTCATACTGTTGCCCATGGGCTGTGCTGATGAATAGTGGTGGGGGTTGAATTCCCACCTGAGCAGCCCCCAGCTACATTACAGAGAGAACAACGGCCCAAGAACTGGCATGCTTATGACAATAAATCACTGTGAAAAATTTTCTTCCCCCAATAGTTTCTCCTTCTGTCCCTTTCTCCTTCTCTGCCTCCCTGCCTTCCTTCTTATGAACCTCTCTTCTTCATTTGAACCTCATGTCACGTCTTCCTTTGCTTCTTTATTTTCCTCCCTCTCTCTCTCTCCCTGTTAACGCAAGAACTCATGCATTGGGTTGTTTGAAAAAAAATATAGTGCAGTCCAGACAAGTTACTCCTTTCCATCTGCCTTTTGAGTGTCTTCAGGTGTGCATTTTGAAGACAGATGACAGATTGTTGAGGTAAATGATGCCAGCAAAGGAACCAAATTCTGTGGCCTTGAAAGTCTTTGATGGGAACCAGCCTCTGACTCCTTTGCCATTACAGCAGAGTTGCATTCATCACACTGGGTTTCAGACCTGCAAGAGCTGCAGGCAATTTCAGGTTGTTAGACACCCCCAGTTCACTTGTTTCTTTTCTTCAGCATGTCATGCTAGATCTGAGGCTGCTGCTGAGACAAACTGATTGCAGCACTCATAGTTGGCCACAGAAATAGAATCATAGAATCATTAAGGCTGGAGAAAGCCACTAAGATCACCTACTCCAACCATCAACCCATCACCACCATGCCCACTAAATAGGGAGAAATTGTAATTCCTCACTTGTTCTCTGTCTGCCCTGGCTGGAGGCAGAGGATGCATCCCTCTCCAAGGACCAGTTGCCAGGGGCAGATCTGCAGCCTTCTCATCACCAGGCATGACTTCAGAGGGGCCCTGCTCAGCATACTTGTTCAGAGCTGAAGAAGATCTCCAGGCAGCAAGAAATGCAGCCTTTCTCCCCTCCTGCCTCAGACCCCTGCTATCTTCACAGAAAATACAGAGCAGTGAGGAACAAGTGATGGACACTCTTGGAAAGGCAGCTTAGCCTAAGGAAAGAAATTAAAATCTTTTTTCCCTTTCCTACAGCTATCCATAAACACCATGCTCCACTTATCTTATGGTGATGCTTTCTTTTGAATGGCTGTTGCAAAGTAGCAAATCTGTAATGAAGAAGGTTATGTCCTCTGGGGCTGATGACGAACTTGGCTGCATTTGCACTGCTTTGACATGGTTTAACACATCATCATCATCATCATCATCATCATCATCATGTGTCCTGATAGACAGAGAAATTGACCTGAGATACCTCCATTGACAGCAAAATGGAGATGAAAGATTCATACTTGATTTTCTCTGACCATGCTATTGAAAAGACAAAAAATTTTATGCAAAGCCAGGTCCCTTTGGAGCTGCAAGGGGGATGTAATGATGGAAAGTTCCTAAACTGCCACTGTGTATAATTTAACACACGCACGACAGTGACGTGGTAGAGGAGCTGCCCTTCTGCTCACTCTTGGCCCCATGTTCCCCAGTACACACAGTGCTGCTGTTAGCCGTGAACCTTCCCTGGCCCACAGAACAGGGATACAGCTCTTATCTTCAGTATCATCCTGGGCACACAGGATCAACATTTCTGCCAACTTCCTCTACCTTCATCTGCCTTCATAGAACCATTTGAGTTGGAAGGGATCCTAAAAGTTCATCTAGTCCAACTTCCCCACAATGAACAGGGTACCTTCAGCTAGATCAGGCTGCTCAGAGCCCTGTCCAGCCACACTTGAGCATCCCCAAGTACGAGACATCCACATCTCTGGGCAACATGTTCCAGGGAATTTCTCATTGCTCCCCTTTTACTGATCACGTACCACTGTTCTATGTTGCACTCAACAGAGTAGAGAACAGGGTTTTTATTGCATGCCCAGAATTGTGATTCCTGTTGTGTTCCAAATAGCTAAGTCTGTGCCACCCACTGAGCAATGAGACATCTGGGAGGTTTTATGAGATTTGCAAGCCACTGAGCCAATATAATGTTTGTGCAACAACCTCTCTGCTGAACTTGGGTCTGCATGTCTCAACTCAAAAGAGAGCATAGAAAGCAAGGAAGCAAGAAGCAAGCTTCCAAAAGAGAAGAGAGGCAGAGGACAGCTTTTGCCATACATTTCAGACTGATACCAAGGAGCAGACCTCATGGTACCAGTAGAAGAGTAACGCCTGCCAATGGACTGAACACATATAGCCATGAAAATAACACACCTCTGTCCAGACACACCTTGGGACACAGTGAGAAAAAATGTCCTTATCACCCGAAGGGATACTGACATCAGTCTGCTAGTATGTCCAAAGAAGCTGGTCAGCCAGTCAGGGTAGCAGAGTGAGCTGCTAGAAACTCTCACATGCAAAGAAGTCCTTCAGATTTCAGCTGCTCTGAATTATCAGTACACTTGGGAAAAAGAACAACTCTCAGACACTTTTAAAGAAAAGTAATGTCCTGCTCCCACCCCTTAAACTTTAGTTTAAGTTTTTAAAACTTAAACTGTCTCATAAAAGCTTCCTCTAGGCTAGCAGGCTGCCTGAGAGAAGTGTTAGGCTGAGTGTCTGCCAGTCTTTGTATAAACATGAGTATCCCAGTTGAAAAAACAGCTTCCACGCTGGCGAGACAGGACAGGAAAAGGAAGAGGTGGGGAGGAAACTGAGGAATGGAGAGGTGAAATAAGTTGCCCACAAGCATGCAGCAGCTCAGAGTCTCCTCAGTTTGTTTTTTTGCTGAGCAGTGGTCAAGTCAGACACCTTTTTCTGCAATTGGACACATAACAGTATTACATTCTTCTGAGAATCCAACCTGCAGGGCATGATCAGGACCTAAACTATGAACCAGTAGCTAAACCTCATATGTGGACCACAGCTTCCTCTTGCCTTCTGTGCCAAGAGGAGGAAAAAAACCTCTACACCAGCTATTCCTACAAAAACGCCATTCCAAGCAATAAATGGGGCTGCAATTACTTAGCACAGCCAAACAGATTCCAGGCTTGTGGTAACTGCCTCTTGCCAGCTATAAGCTCAAAATGCATGCAAGAGGATTACGTGTGTGGGCTTGATGAGTGGAGAATTTATCCTCAACAAGAGTTGCAAGGAATGAGAGGGAAAACCTCTGGCATAGATGTGGTAGCAGGGCCAGACAGCCACACCTCTCAGTTTTGACTTTTCAACTCTCATGTGGGCTAAGCTGGAAGCTCAAGGACAGGAAGTTATAGAACCATAGAATCATTTGAGTTGAAAAGGAGCTTTAAGGGTCATTTGGTCCAACTCCCTTGCAATGAACAGGAACACCTGCAGCTCCATCAGGTTGCTCAGAGCCACATACAGCCTGACCTTGAACATCTCCAGGGATGGGGCATCCACCACATCTCTGACCAACCAGATGTATACAGAGGAAGCAGGACCAACCTTGCCACCCTTCTCTTCACTAAAACGATTAGTGTTTTACTGTATAAGCCAGATTCTTCCACCCCCAAGCTACGGAAAAGAGGCATTTGAAAGCTTTCCTGCTTTTATTATTACAAGACGTAATGCCCATTTCCTGCATCAATATGTATCTCCAAGCTTTTCTGCTGAGGAAATAGTGACTACTTGCCTCAGCTTCATGATATCCCCTGCATAAATGACATCCCCCAAGTGCCCTTCAAAAACCTGTCAGGGCAGAGGCCAGGGGGAAGCCAGGAGCCAGTCTGTAACTCCGATTCCCAAAGCAATCCCAGATATCAGCTGGGAAAGAATCTTTCCAGAAACCTGGAGAGCATTCAATTTGCCTTTATTATTTCCCTGTTTCCTTACCCACATTCTGACACTTCACAGGTTCAGCTGCCTGCATTGAATTAAGCTGTTCCCCCCACCATTCCCTCACTGTAGGATTTTCTTGTTCAGCAGCGTACAACTCAAACATCAGTTCTCTTGTCCTTGTTCAAAACATTCCAAGACTTCCTTGCTTGCGTTCAGCTTTAGGTTTGTTATTTTCCTAAGGTTGTGAGAGTGATACAAACCATAACTATTGGCTGATGACACCAAGCTGTGTGGCATGGTCAACACACCAGAGGAATAGGATACCATCCAGAGAGAACTAAATGGGCTCTAGCAGTGGGCCCAGGTGAACCTCATGAGGGCCTCATGCCTTGAAATCACCTGAACAGCTGTAAGTGTTTCATTCTGGTGAGTTGTCCTATCTCCCCATATAAAAACAGGTTAAAACAAAAACCAAAAACCCACATTGTCACATTGGTGAGTGACAAATAGAAGTTCTTGTTTCCTGTTGCTGGCCCTAGGGAGGATGGAGGGGAACCAGCCCAGCTGTACTGTGACTTTCTAATGCTAGGTGGGATGAAAGCCACCAGTGACCTATTTTGGCTATGATTGTTTTAGGAAAGGGAATGTCTCCTGCAAATGCATGAGAGCCTTGATCTATCTGTGCTGTGCTCTGTGTTCCCACAACTCAGACAGCATTTGGGAGGAAAGGCGGAATCATTTTGGTCTTTTACCTTCAGCTAAGACATTTAGAGAAAGAAATAGAAATGAGAGTAACCATATTATTATTATTATAAGCTGCTTTGTGTTTCCTGCCTTCTCATAAATTCTAATGGGAAGTGTACTCAGTGACCTTATAACTCCCCAATACAAACATTATGCCAAGACATCTCCACAGGCCAACTTTCTTTCAGTACGCCATATGGGATGCAGCCCCTATTTCTACAACACAGGCAAGCAGATCACCAGTTAGTCACAATTCATGACACACAAACATTTTATGGGTAGGAACATGACAAGCAGATAACACCACCAGGCATTGTTTTTCCTGGCTACATCTGTGCTAGTAAATAAAAGAAGGCCAAGGTAGAGTATCAAGCACTACATGAAAATTGTCTGCAATGCTCAGCTGTTAGCATGCTCCTCCATACAATGTTCGGATAATGCCAGCTAGCACTCTCCCAGGCAATGCTAATTTTGGGAAGAACATGTATTGGAGACATGGCAGAGCATGCACTTCTGCCCTCTTTGCTCTTAGATATGGTTGCTTCACTGGGCCAAAGATATAGCACTAGATCACAAAAAGACATTGGGAAAAGGGTCTGCCGGGTCAGGAAATGTTTTTGATGAAATCTTGGAAAAGGAGCTGATTAAAACATATGACTGTGAGTGACACGTATCTGCTCTGGGCTTGTATGCTGGAAAAGGAGAATGAGCCCCAATAAATGTTTGTTTTTTGCTGTAAAGTTAGATTTGAATTTTGGAATATGGCCTTTGGCAGGCAGGAATGATGGCAGAGAGAAGTTTATCATCCAGAGAAAGTGACCTCTTTCCACAGCATCCCTTTAGCTCCCAAACACTATTGGCTAGGGCTGTGTTGATTCTACAGGTCCTTCCCCGTCCAGTTTGGTTAACATTTTATTGGAGGACTACTGATGTACTCGACTACAGACCTTGAAATACTGTTAGGACTTAGCAGTTGGATAAGATGACCTTTGAAGGTCTCTTCCAACTCACACAGTTCCATGACTCTGTGACCAGTCCTATTAGACATGGTATAGGGCAGGCCAGCAGGCATGGATGTGAGTTGGATCTCATGTTCTGAGTTAGACCTCATGTCCCTTGCTTAGATCTCACCTGCCAACTCCAGTATAGGGCAGAACAGCATGCTGTATACAGTTCTTAATGCCTTGAAGGAGAGCTCAATGAAAAACTTAGCATCATGGAATCATACAGTCATTAAGATTTGAAAAGACCTGTAAGATCATCTAGTCCAACTGTCCATATATTACCAATACTGCTCACTAAACCTTGTCTGTAAGTAACACAACTTCAGGTTTCTTGAACGCCTATGGGGACAGTGACTCCATCACCTCCCTGGGCAACCTGCTCCAGAGCCCAATCACTCTTTCAGAGAAGTTTTTTCTAATGTCCCAACTAACTTCTGGCATTCAGGACACCAGGGTTGCCTTCATGACCATGCCATAGCTCTTGTCCTATGCTTCATTTCTGATGGATGAGTATAAAAGAAATAAGACTGCAAACAGTGATCCAATTATGTTAACAGTACCTAAGCTTTCTTTCTACTTTCATAGTTCCCAAGACAAATCAGAATGCATTCACCAGGGAAACTGTTTCATAAAATTGCCCTGCTTTGGATTAGCAAAGGCAATCTGATTAAATCCCCAGCAGGGGCAAGAAACAACACCAAACTCAGTCACAACTACCACATCAGAGATCTCCAGTGAATTAGATCCAGAAAAGGCAGCTGTGAGTTATAGGGCTGGAATTCCATCAAGGGCTTCTGGGGAGGTAATAAACCAAAGAACAGCTCTGGCAACCTCCCCCATCTTCCCGTCCACCATCCACATACAGAATTATAGCCTCATAATTCAGCTAGGGTCTGTTTGTCTGCAAGAGGACAAATGCAAGGAGCCATCTGTGGGGGTGTAAAGCTGTAAATTCATTCTTATTCTTGCCATTCTCTACTGCACAGGATGACCATTCCAAAATGCAGTTAGGTCACCTCGCTTCAGTTACCTTTTGTCTTTTTCCACTCATCCTATTTTCTTCCTTTCATCTCTTTTCTTCTTCCTTTCTTGCTTAATAGAGATTTAAAAGCAGTCATTATCCTATGGACTAATCTACCATTCTGCTGCTCAACTCCAATCCCCTTCCCTTCATCTTGAAGAGTAAGAACAACATTTAATCTTCTAGCCTTTTTTTATCCACAAACCATTGCTTAGCACAAACCATATTGCAAACATCTCATACATATTAAACCTTTTGAATGAGAGGGCAATCCTGGTTCTTTTCAAGCTGGGCCAAGCTAGGTCGTTTTCCTTAATTGCATTCTTTGATGGTTTAGGTGATAAGGGGCACCCCACTCTCTTAATATATATTTTTTTCTGCCATTTACATGGAGACATTCAGCCTGCAGAGCATAAAGCCAGTCTGGAACATTTCAGCATTAAAAGTTAAACAAGTCTAAGTAATTGCAGCCTGTGGGCCATTTGGGGTAGCTTGAACTTCCCAAAGCTTTCCTTCAGTGGTTGATAAACCATCAGCCTGGGAATTGTTTGCCTATTAAGATGACAAGCATCAAAAAATAACCTCAACACAAGCTCAGAATGAAGAAACTTACTCTGACTCAAAGACACAGTCTTCCAAAAAGGAAGACTAAAATCAAATACAAGGTTGGGACTAGAACTCCCAGGACCACAGCTTGGCTGGTGTGCTAGGATGCTACCACATCTTTCAATGGGCCATCAAGCCAGTGTACGTATGTAACAAAAAACAATGCTGAAACACTTCCCATTATAAAAGTATCTCCTCTTCCCTCAAGAATTTTTGAAGCTTACTAAATTTAGGAATATGATGTGATAGTTGCTCTAATCAAAAAACACGTCCTGGAAGTACAAGATTTCCACATATGAGAAGAAAATGGCAGTGTTTCTCACAGCTCAGAGTCTTCTTTTCCTTATTCGTCATTTTCATTTTATATGTAATTATATAAATGATCACAAACTCCATTTAAGTCAGAAGGCAGTTGTAGTAGTGTCAAACCATAGAGAAACCAGTAGCATACATACCATGTTTATTTAGGTCAAGATGGCTTACATGCTTGTGTGAGTTTAGAGCTTAAAGACCAAAGGATTCATGTTCCTCTGACAGTGGTTCCAAAACCTCTGGAAACTCTTTTCCTGACACATGGTGACAATTTTGAGGGTATATTATGTTAATCATTTTGATAGCACAGACTTAGCAGACTGTAAGGACTGTTTCGCCAGATGAAAAATATTTCATTGCATAAATACATGAGACCATATCTGGGCTTCCTGAACTTCAGAGAGTTCTCATGGGACACATTGGAGCACAGGTTATTGGTCTGAGCACGTGGGAATGACGCTTCTTCTGGGCTCCGTGAGAAGAGAGATTCCCAACAACAAGTAAAGAGAGCTTTTAACTGCGTGTTTTTAAATACTGCCCTACGTATTTTTTTTCTCCCTTTTTCTAATCACGAAAGCAAGGTTTGTAATCTAAACTTCTTCCTTAATTAAATGGAATCCTTGAAGGTTCTGTTGCTGTTCTTCTTGTTCTTGTTGGATTGTTTGGATTGGTTCGAATTTTGTACTCTATCCATCTGTGAAAACTTTGTTGTGTCACTAACTCAAATGTGTTCGTGGTTCTCACTCAAGGCTCCTTCAATTTTCCTCGAAGAAATCTTATGGAGGTCATTGAAGTAGTGGTCTACTGTTTGTCTACTGCAAGAAGGTTCCAAAAATCACATGCTAAAATCTAGGGAGAAAAGGAGAGGAAAAAAAGGAACAGAGAGAAAGAAATAGATTAGGCCAGTAAATGAGAGCCATATAGTAAAACCTGTGATGCTACAAGGCAAATCATCTGGAAAAAAGAGGTATAAAACTATCTTCTAAAAACCAACGCACAATATAACAGCAAGTGTCTTGGTGAATCCCAGCAGAAAAACACTTTGCAAAGTGGATTGTTCCCTGTGATCAGCATTGTGATGTTTCACATATATGTGTAATTTCTTTAATTACTGTGATTAGCCAAGTAATTTTTGATAATTCTACCCCTTTGGGAAGTTGATAGAAGGAAAAAAGTACAAAATATTGTTCCATGTTTCTAGCCTGGGGAATTGCCTCAGAGGTTTGTCTTGGTTTATTATTATTATTATTATTATTATTATTATTATTATTATTTTGGCCTCGGTATTTGGCCTGGGGGTTGGACTCGATGATCTCTGGAGGTCCCTTCCAACCCCTACAATTCTGTGATTCTGTGATTTCTCACCCCTTTGGAAATCCTTTTTTTTTTTTTAGAACTGAATTTCAATTAGCTTAAGGATAAGGATAATGCTATCAGGAGGCACTAAATATCCTTGGAGATAGGATAGCTGGGAGTTGTCAATGGAATATCTGAAATAGTCAGACAGTAGAGGTCCTATAAAGCTTAAGTTACTCTTTAAAAAATAATAATAAAAGTTTGCCTTTCAGAGATGGAGTGAAAGGAGCGGGGAGGAGGTTGTTTATTGAACTGCTATGTTCATCTGCGAGAGAGGATGATAAAAGAGAAGAATGTATTATAGACATCCGAACCGCTGGATCTGACAGAGAAAATATCTAGACAATCACTGAGGTGTATTCTGCTGCCACCTTCAAGCCTGGTGGATATTTTCATCAGATGACTGAAAGTTTCTTGTGCAATCTTCACTCCTAAGAGGGCTGAAATGATCCAAAGGGACCCCTGAAAGCAGCAGGAGCCTATGTGGAGTAAAGGACACGGAGCAGTGCTCTGGAACAGCCATGCTCTAGGCACACTGAATTGCTCATTTGATCTTCTCTTAAAACAAGCAAACAAACACCAACCAAACAAGAGTTTTAGGATAATGCAGCATTCAATTCTTTTTGCATCTGCCCCTGCAAATGGTTTGATTGTGAGGGATGACCAAAGAACCAACATACCTGGGCTGACTGAGTATAGTATACCAAGTTAGATACAGGAGGACAGCTTTAAAAAATTGTGTGGGATCTCAGACTCCTCCCGATGCTTCTGAACCTTTTGATATACTGTAAAGTTCTTTAGTTTTACTTCAAAGAAATTCCCTTCCACTGACATACTGAGCTTTGTATTGCTGGTTAATCAGAACTGTGCTGCATCTCTGTTATTCCTGTTGACAGTATCTGGATGGGAGGCCGAGGAAAAGACCACCATTTCCCTGAAAACCCTGAAAGTGCATGGAATTCAAGACATGCTGGTGGTCTTGAGCATGGATAATTGCTAGGGAATGGTGTTGGGAATAAAATTAAAAAGTGTTGCCCAAGGACGGTCCATCTGGGTAGGTTCAGTGCTATCTTGCAGTGCCATGTCTATTCCCAACCTGTGTATATGATGCCATTCAAGCCAAGTGGGCACGCAACATTTGGCCAGAATGTCTGTTGTGAATGCACTGATACCTTCAGAGGAAAGAGCGAGCAGACATCTTGTGATCAGAAGGATCTGACAGTATGCAAGTCTGCCTTCACCTTCAAACTGCTGACCTTCCTCATTACCTGGCAAGTTCAGCAGGCTCAGATCACCAGAAATGGTGCCTAATAAACATCCTGGCATGAGACATTGCAGACCTGTGACTGCTGTCTGAACTCAGAGCTGGAGAAGCTATTGAACACTTTAAGAGATAAGGCACACATGGTCCAAATTCCACCGGCAAATTTATCTGCTCACATCTGGTTATCTTCAATGCAATCTGTTTGCTGAAGCACAATTGCTGGCTAATTGCAGAGTGGCCTCAGCCGTGTTGGGGTTAGGAACATGCTGTGAAGGCCCCCACTAATCTATTCCAGAAGCCCAAAGGAGCCAAGAATGTTCCTTAGTGCATTTTTATGATTAACTTAGGCCATGAGAAGTAAAAGATGCCATCACCCGGACAAAATGGTTTCAGAGTGGGAAGCAAATATTCTAAGAGAAAGGTCTTATGTCTCTAATGAAATCACTGGTAGAGGTTTTGTCCAAGGGCAAAGACTCCACTAAATAATGGTCTATATGAAGATGTGACGTAATGTTAATACTTGTCAGGAGATAGAACTTCCCTTCCCTTCCCTTCCCTTCCCTTCCCTTCCCTTCCCTTCCCTTCCCTTCCCTTCCCTTCCCTTCCCTTCCCACTTTCTTTTTCCTTTTCCCTTTCCACTTTCCCTCTTTTAGTGAATGCCCTTCAGAGTGGAAATACAATCATTTAAATTTTTGTACTATTGCTAAACAGTCTTTGCTAAACCTCTTCAGAATGGATAAGCCACAACAGAAAAGAATGCACAGCTTTGGCCACCTGGTCAGTGTGTTTCAATATTCATAACCAGCAAAGCAAAAAGACAAAAAGAAAAAAAAAAATGTCTGTCCAGTTGGGAGGCAGCAAAAACAATCATAATTTAAAAATGCAGAACAGTCATTGCTTTTCCAAGCCATTCAGAGCCTCCAAAAGCTTGTTCACAGAAGCATTGGAAAGCGTGTGACTAACAAATGTTTGGTTAGGAATACAACATAATTCACAGAAAGAATGACAATGCTCAATTTGTGGGATGAATTACACTTCCATAATAATCTGCTTACTCACAGAATTCAAGCCTGCGTAAGGCCAGCAGCAGTATTTAGAGTTTTTCCTGAGATTTCTGGGTCCTTTCAGGAACAGCAGGTATTTCCCAGTGATGAGGTGGAAATCCCACTTCATCTTCCTCTTGGAAGAGTGGCGACAAGACGTAACTAAAGATAATGGCATCAAAGGAAAGGAAACCACTGTCTTCTATCACAGAGAGAATGTGTGAATCTGGAGAGATGCTGTCAGCAGGAAATGATTGAAGATGAGGAAGAAGTGGAGTTACCCACAGGCCTGCTGAGCAGATTATTGAGGTCTGTGGATTGGCTTAAGCCTGGTATTAACCCTTACAGTGCTGTCAGTGATCACTGTATCAAATCCTATCTCTGAAACAGAAGTCCTATTCTGCCCTTTCTAAGAGACTTGACAGGAGCTGAAAGATCCCACATTTCTTTCTAAAACCAGAACTCCAACAAATGTTGCTGGGGCAATATTTTCTTTTCCAGCCACAGCACAATCCCAACAAAGATTTCCAGTTGACCAGCATTTATCCATCTGAAATAATGTTTCCTAGGATCACTCCAAAAATGTCTTATGAAACACTGTAGATTGTCTGAATTATAAACCTGGAAGAACCAAAATGCCTCAGTTCTGCTCCTTTCCTTTCTGCTCAACAATGCATGGAAACACCTTTCAAACTGTTTTCATTTCAAGCCCAAGTATCCTAGATGGATTACATTGTTCCAAGACATCAACTCATCTTTTAGGTATGTGAGGAAGGAGCTGAGACAGGACCTTAGATCTCAGACATCTTGTCTATATTGACTTGATTGTGGAGCCCTGTTGTGTCAGCCACTAACTTCATAGATAACTCTGCATGTGGCCTCTGAACTAATGAGGATGCCAAACTTACCTTGCAATGGGCACTCAAAGTTACAACAATTATAAAATAGACACGCAGTATTGGTCATGGCCAATGCTGTGGACCCAGCTTTGGGGGATGCAGTTCTCTTAATTTGTCCTAGGAAAAAAAAAAAACAAAAAACAAAACCGGATCAGAGTTGACCTGATGATGGAGGACAGATCTAATCCCCAGCCTTCCAAATTCAGGAAACTGCCTGGGGGCTATGTCTTGAGGAAGGAAAGAGAAGTTTTGCATCTGTTTCAGTTGCTCAAGGGTGAGATTATGCAAGTCTCAGAAGAAGCAAATCAAGATCAAAAGGAATAAAATTAGAAAAAGAGAGAAGAATGGAGAAATGGGAATAGCTTCTGCTAGGGTATTGCTGCAGGGTTTACTCCTCCCTGTGCTGAACCTCTCAAAGTCCACAAGAGGCAGAGAGATGTCACTTTTTCTACTCTTCTCTGTCTTCTAAACTCATCCTTTCCTTCTTTCCTGGCCCTCTCTTTACTCCCAGTTGTTGGAAAGTGACCCCCGTGGGTCTGAGAAAAGGACACACCTTTGGCTGGGCTGCTCTTAGCTGGACAAGACTAATTGCAGTGAGAAAAGGCAGATGACCTGCCTACTTCCTGCTCCCAAATGCATCCATACCACATCAGTTTTGGACGTGTGGTCATTAAGGGTGGAAGGGCAAAGTCTTTCTTATGGCTGCATTTCTTACTGACACCTCTCCACAGTTGTTTTTTTTTTGTTGTTTTTTTTTTTTTGTTGTTGTTGTTTTTTATCTTCTGTTCTGCTTAGGGAAACCTGCATACCTTATTACACAGCTTCATCTGCAGCTAATTTCAGTGAGCATCTGAAGTGTCCTGAGATCAGACACAGACTATTCCTGGCTGGGATGTATCTTTGCTTGTCTGTACTCCCCCAAGATCTCCATAGCATGGGAATTCAAGGTATTTCTCCTTGGCTGAAGGATCTCCTTGAACTTTCTGCACCCAGTAGCATTACTGAAGGCCATCTTCACCTTCCTAGAGCTCCTCTTAAGCCAGCAATGAAGGGATATTATAATACTGGTAATCAGGCTATTCTGCTGCCATTAGAAGCTCCCACTCTTGGAGGCATTCAAGGACAGTTTGGATGGGGTCATGGGCATCCTGATCTACTGGTTGGCAATTTTGTCCATGGCAGGGGGGGTTGGAACTAGCTGATCACCGAGGTCCTCTTCGACTTCAGCCATACTATGACTCGATGATTCTACGATTCTAAAATTAATTGCAATTCAAAGGAAGAAATCATCAAAAGCAGGAAACTGGGAGCACTCTGTTTTCCTTTGAGGGCAACAGAAAAGTTTCCAAATGGCTTTGAGAAGTGGTTTCCCCATACTGTGAGTCTTCATCTGAAGAACTCTGTTGTATGGCTGTGTGTTTTGCATTGCATCCTGCACTGTCTTCACATTTCCTCCTCTGCTTCAGACTTCCCCTCCTGTCTGCTTGCTTTTTTCTCCCAGCTGAGCCCTCATCTCTGCATTTATTTGACCTCCTTACCCCATCACAAAGTGAAAGACACTGTGCCCTTCTCTTATGACACATTCTGAAAACATTATGGTGAATCCTGAAGCTTTCTGCTTTTGCTCCACCATGTTGGAGAAGGATCACTGCTGACAAATTGCTTCCCAATGAACAAGGAGATGTCAGGCTGCCCAGAAGCTCCAGTTACCTTATCCTTAACACAAGAAGCAATGATGTTCAGTTCATCACCAAGGCTGATCCTTTAGCCGTGAGCAAAAATGACACTTTCAGTACCATTAGAGCCACGCAGGTCTGGTCAGTGTGACATGGGGTACACATGAATCAGATGCTTGTGACTCTCTGTGACTCACAACTGGAGGCCAGCCAGGGTGTTAAAAATAGTTTAGGCACTGAATTGTGAGCATTATTCCTCCCCGCTTCCTCTACCACCTCTATTGCTTTTCACTGAGAAGCAATAACAAAAGAGGGCAAATATAATTCGTAACATTCAGCCCTACAGAAAGAGGTGGGAGAAAAACACCACCTCTTGAAAACAGAACAAACTTATGCAATCTGGGATGCTATAGGGCATGGATGTCCAACCTTTTGGCTATACTGAGAGAAAAGGAATTCAAAGGCAGCATCTACAAAGGTTGCTTCAAAAGTAATGCCTCCTATTTATTCCCATTAAAACTACATTCAGTACAAAGAGCACGATAACACTGTATAATAAAGCAAGTTTTCAGCAATAAAATACTCTTTTTCAACACAGTCAACACCATTAACTATACATTTTCACCAATGATGAACAAGAGCCTTTATGCTGTGATAGTAACAGTCCTAACAGCAGAAGTGACCCACTGTCACTGTCATCACTGCACCACCCACCACCTCACTGTGCACACAGATACTGTTTGGTCTCCATGAAAGTTTAGCAAGCATCAGTGAATATCAGTGGGTGCCATTTGTTCCTCTTGGTATAATTCAGTTCTATCCCTTTGCTTCATATGCACTTCTATGTCAAATATCATTTTGTCACACTGCTCTTCTGCTGTCATCTGACACAGCAACAAAATGTAATGGAATATTGGTGGGAATGTTTAACTTCTACTGCCATGCCACCTACATCTGCCTCAGATGTTGTGGACTAACATAGTGAGATACAAGGCATTACTTTCAGAGCAGTCCTCATTAATATCGTTAATGTAAATGAAGTAACAAAACTTTTTTTTTTTTTTTAATTAAAACACATAAAAAGAGAGCAACAAAAACATTGGAAGCCCTCCATTCAGTTGGACTATGGGAGCTGTTCACAGTCCAGAAATATTGCTGGAGATGGGTGATATCTGAGAGAAGCCCCTTGGGGACAAAGAATATGGCAGCGGTGATACTGAAGAGGATATGGTTCTCTTCTCAGCTGAGTCTCGAGAAGTAAAGGCTGTTTTCCCCTCAGAATCAGAAAAAAAAAAAAAAAGAAAAAAAAAAGAAAAAGAAAGCTGTTCATCTCTCAAATGGAAAAGTGGTAGGAGGGGGGAAACAATTTGGACCAACACCAAAATCTTTCAGTGTTTGCTGAGAAATTGCCTAGTAATTTTGCCTGCTGAATGATTATTCTCTCTTGAGCTTGGCCCACAGTATTAGCAAGGTCACGCAACACCCGCAGTCTGTGGCAATCAAGTGAGGCATTTTCCCCAAGGACATCAGACTCAGCTGTAGCACAAGTGGAAGCAAACAGGCTCATAATGACTGACTGCTCAAAACATGTTCATTAGCTCTGGGGAACATCTCCTTGCAGAGGCAGAGCTTGTGGACTTTGAGTCTTCCTTTGAGTCAGTAGGAGACAAAATTGGGTGGGAGGGGCGTGAAACACAGCTCTGGTGATGGGATGACGTGATTTTCATGAGCTGGGTGGGCAATAGTTTCTAGAATTTTACTAGCTGGATATTAGCATCAGTCCCAAACTCACTGGAAGGCACTTCAAGTTCAATGCACCCATCCTTTTTATAGCAGTAGATCCAGAGGGCTTTTGTTTTTCTGATCACCTGGGGGCATCTTTTACATGGCTTCATCAGGGTTCCTAGTCACAGAATTGTAGAATGATAGAATCTTTTGAGTTGGATGGGACATTTAAATGCTATCTAGTCCAACTCCCCTGCCATGAGCAGGGACGCCCACAGCTCAATTAGATGCTTGGAGCCCCATCCAGCCTGACCTTGAGTGTGTCCAGGGACAGAGCATCTACCACATCTCTGGGCAACCTGTGCCAATGCCTCACTACCTTTGTAAGAAAAAAACTTCACTTATACCCAATCTAAAACTCCTTTCTTTTAGTTTGAAACCATTTCCCCTTGCCCTGTCACAACAGAGCCTGCTAAAGGGTCTGTCCATATCAGCAGGGGAGCCAAAAAGGGCTTCACTGGCTTTATGGCCATTAACTTCTTCCTTACACTCTGCAAGCAGTCTATAGAGCTCATTCACAGAATCACAGAATAGCCTGGGTTGGAAGAGACCTCAAGGATCAGGAATCTCCAACCCCTCTGCCACATGCAGGGCCACCAACCTCCCCATTTAATACCATGCCAGGCTGCCCAGGGCCCCATCCAGTCTGGCCTTGAACACCTCTAGGGACGGGGCATCCACAGCATCTCTGGGCAGCCTGTTCCAGCACTTCATCACTCTCCTGGTAAAGAACATTGCCTCAATATCAGGTGCCTGGGGATGCTGAATCATGCAGTACTTCCAGTAGTCAAGAGGACTCACAATGCTGAATCGCAGGGTTTGATAACACTATGGCCTCTGACAATTGAAGGTGGCACCCTCTCTACTCCTAAGCACATCTCCCCGTGTGTATGAAGAATTATAAAATATATGCAATTTCTCCATTTACAGTTTTCTTCACTTTGAATGCAGTCTGTGCAGCTGCCATTACAGCTTCCTGTGCTGCAAACCATTCCAATTTTTTATCTCACTCTTAAATTGAGCACAAATGTTTCCCGTGCTTTCAAATTTACAGCACATCAGAAACATTTGTGTTTGTTTGGTTTTTTTAAACTGAGAGGGTTTAAACTAGAGTAAAATTGATAGAATTACATAAATCACGTGGGTGCTGAAATATTGGGCGTCAATTTCTAAACTTGACAGCAACAAAATTTCTGGTGTCAGAGTAGTGTTAGGAGTTATTTCAACAGAGTAACAGACTTTTGGTATCTAGAGGATTTGTGTTGTAGAGAAAATTAAAGGCAAATCTCACACATTGTTTAGAAAATGATTAATTTGGGAATGCATCTAGAAGCAGATTTCTTACTGATGTTGGATCAGTTAACTCTTTCTTATGCTTTCACAGAAGAATAGGGAGCTAAAGGAGGTGCATATGGTGGTCATATCACACATGGTGATTCCCTTACCGTTTAGTAAGGGAATCACCATGTGTATGGCACCTTAGCACTGATCCTAATTAAGTGCTGTTATTATCATTAAAAGCAGCCAGTCGTTCTCTGTTCAGAATGCAACTGAAGCACAGGATTTTCCTAGCTTTAGTCACATTAACTTGACATTGGAAATTTTCAGTACATTTGCATTGGATCACTCCCATCTTCTTCATTTAAGCAGTTCTTTGTGCTTAAGCCCAAGGTTTACTTGGAGACCTCTTGTAGCCAGATTTTCCCTGAATTTGACTCCATCCACCCCTCAGACAGTACAAAACTTTCCCACAGCCCTTGATCCCACAGGAGGAACAGGCTGCCCAGGAAGGTGATGGAGTCCACCATCCCTGGATGTGTTCAAGGAAAGGGCAGATGTGACTGAGGGTTAGTGGGCACAGTGGGGATGGGTTGGAACAGATGATCTTAGTGGTCTTTTCCAACCTTTAGGATTCTATGATTTTATGAAGGCTCACACATGCTTATATGTGATATGTATATTAAAAAAAAAACCTACGGTAAAAATAATACTTAAGGTAACAGAGTGCAATAGACAAGTGTTCTTCTGAGTGATGTTCTGGAAATGTCTCTCTCAAACAGTGTAGGCATGACCTACCTATGCCATGGTCACCATTCCCTGGGATAAATACCTCTTGTAGTGCAAATGCCACTGCATTTGTTTGGAATTCTGGATTAGGAGACAGTTAGCCCCATGAAGCAGTTTGTGTTATTCACCAGCTTCATGTGAATCAGACATATTTTAATTTCAAAATAAAACTGGAGATTTAGACTGGATATAAGGAAAAAAAAAATTTCAATAAGGGAAATAAGGCACTGGAATAGGTTGTGCAGAGAGATGGTGGATGCCCTGTCCCTAAGATATCCTGTCAGGGAGGATGGAGATCTGAGCAACCTGATCTAGCTGGAGGTTTCCCTGTTCATGGCAGGGGAGTTGGACTAGATGGCCCTTAAGGATCCCTTCCAACTCAAATGATCCCATGGTTCTATGATTCTATGATTTTAACGCTACCTCAACATCACTTTTTTTCTTGTCTAGCACTATTGCCACATTTGGTTGCAGCAATTCCCCAGCCCCACTTCACTCCAGTATTTCCAGCATAATTCCCCATACCACCCCCCATGACCTCTAGCAGCTGTCTGCATCTCCATCTCTGGTTCTCACTCAGATAAGTGTAGCTGACTTCCACAAGTGGTCAGGAAAGGATGCTACACATCTACCTGATGGCAGATTTTCCTCCCGGAGCTGTTTCCTTTCCCCACTGGTGCTTCATGCACCATTTATTCCTCCCGTATCCTCAGTCCCTAGAGGAAGTTATTGTAAGTCACCGGCTGGGAACGAGGCAAGCTTTGAAACCTGCCTCCATCCATCACTGTGGCAGCTATGCTGCAGGAAGGTTTTGTGGCACGGTGCCAAGGCTAATGGCCTGAAACGCCACGCTCTCTTCTTCTAAGCTGCTTCAGAGAGTGGGCGCAGATGCTAATTGCAGTTCTTTCTGCTTCTGTGAAGGAAGGAAGGGAGTCGTTCAAGGGAGCTGGGAGGTTTTTAATGGTGGGTTCAGCTGCAAAACTGCAGGAATGAGAAGAGGGAGGAGTAGAATGCAGTGAGGCACAGTGGTGAGTCTTGAGGTAAGATCATACTCTGTTTTTCAGAACTTGATGAGGTCACTCCAATTTTTCTTATGCACTACACCGTAGTCAGCAGCTCTGCCTCCATCCATCTCTGAACCACTTTCCTATCCCAGTACTTCACTGAGAATCACAGAATCATTAAAGTTGGAAAAGACCTTTATGATCATCAAGTTCAAACATTAGCCCACCACCACCATGCTCACTAAACCATGTCCCAAGATCCAATGGCTTTGAAATCCCTCCTCCTGTGCTCCTAAAGAGCTGTGTTTTGGGGTCTTGCTCCTACCTACAGCCCAGACTTTTTTTGCTGGATGACCATTTCTCTTCACCCTCTTCTCTAGCTGTGGGATAACCAAGCAGCTGGTCAGTCTTTTGCTCTGTTTCATCATGAGAGATGGAGTGGGCTGAGATCCGAGCTGTCTTGAAGAAAGGAGGCAGACAAGTAAGCACAGGAAATATACTTCCAAAAGGAAAGCAAAATACATCATGACTTTCTTTTCAGAGTCCTTTGTCAACAAACAAACAAACCAAAAAACAACACAACACAGTAATTTCTGTATTTCTGAGTAATGTTGGTAAATCTGAAATCCTAGCCTTGTCCCAGAGAACTAAGAAAATCTCTTGAGTACTGATTTTCTCTCCCATGCTTGCTCCTGGCAGGATTCTAGCTTTTAGGTTTTAGGTTTTAGCTTTTAGCTTTTAGCTTTTAGCTTTTAGCTCAACATTGTCACACCAGTGACAGTGTGTTCAGGGGATGATACAACAACCCTTCTTCCCTTCTATTGATTGTGTTTCTGTCACATCATTGCCTTCTCCTTCAGTTTAAAAGGAACACTTCCCTTCTTTAGTAGCTGATTGCATCTCATCAGCCTTGTCCTCCACTGGGATATATATTCCACAAGGTGTAATCTAATACCAGAAGAGGCAGGGACATACAAGTTATGCAGTTGTGCTGTTGGTTCTTGCAGCAACACATCTGCCCTCCTGTGACCATTGGCTTTACTGAGTGCCATTGGGAACCCTAAAGGGGAAAGTCAGGAGCTGGTACAATTAGAGCTAAAGCAGCAGCATTTTCTGCCTGTAGCTTTGGCCATATAGGGCTGACCTCAGCCACCCAGATGCAGGAACCTATAATCACTTGAGACACACTTGGACACTGTAAGGTGGTCAGATGCAATGCAGGAGATGGGAATAGAATAAAACTATCTAAATCTCGCTCTAGATCTCAAAATATCTCTTCTCCTTGAGGCCAGGCTTCACTGATCTAACTCCTACTGAACGCTTTGTTGTATTTTTCACTGTTCTGGATGCTGTTCATCTCTGAAGGCCTTGCTCCATCTGTAGGAAACACTAACAAGACCAAGCAGAGGTTGGCTGGTTGAATCTGGACTTTGCAGTCTGTAACTATGGAGAGCCATGCAGAGAGGGTTCTGTTCTTTTTCCTTCTTTTACCATGTTCAGATAAATGCAGCTACGTAGATTTATTTCCCAAACAGTCCATCTTGTAGAAGGAGAAATGATCTTGTCAAAGCTGAATAAAACCCCATTTTCACCAGGAAACTCTGAGGCAACAAACTGTGAGGGAAATGTGAAAAGCTGCGGCACCAAAATGGACTGCCTTCACAGTTTGTTCTTGTACTCAGTTCATTGACTCTGCCCTCAGCACCTGGGATTTCATCTAATCATCATTACTGCCATTCACTCTGATGTGTTCACAGGTGTATTTTCTGCTTCTCACTCGCACAGACAGATTGGTTATTCCAAATGTGGGGTTGGGATTGATCCCTTGCAATTGCATCTTCAGAGAAAGATTTTAAAGGATGCCAAAAACTTGGAACATCTTCAAAGAACCATAGAATCATAGAATCGTCTTACATGTGTGAAGTAGACTTGAAGAATACTTTGGCCTTCTGGGCAGCACTTGATCTACTGAAACAAAACTGCTCTGGCCCAGAGTAAGAATTATCTGAATGGGGCTTGGTCTGTGGGAGGCCTCCTGTCTTGTAGAGACATTAACCACAAGCTGTCATCAACCACTCCAAAGAAGGGTCCATGAAACCATTATCCATTTCATGTCCTGTGAGCCACAGAAGACTCCTCAGTACCTTTGGATGATATTAAAAGTCTGTAATGTGCCTTCTCAAAAAGGAGATATTAAGATTCCCATCAACCATAAAAAAAATGATGCATTAAATGCTTCCAAGAAGCGAGATCTGTAAAACTCTCACTCAGACAGCCAGTGGCCCTGGGTATCTTAGTGATGATTTTTACCTACACCCTGCATGTAGGACCTAAGTCAGTACTATTTCATTCTCCTGAATTTCCACTGATGCAGGGACAACAGCCAAGACCCACAGAGGGTGCAGACATGGAGCAGATGAGTTTGCTGTGAGCAGAAGCCCTCTGCATCACTGAGCACACAGTCATCCTCTCACTGCTACGTGATAGCCCCCGAAGGCATGGAGAAAGCATGCTGGAAATGTTTTCCCCTGAACAAATGCTTGGCTGATCCAACCGTGGGAGAGTCTGCTGTGGCTGTAACTGCTTTCTATTTTCACCTTTTTCTAAACAGGCTTTTTATATGTGTCAGAACTGCACCTGCACCCCCATTTTCTGTTCTGGAAACTTACAGGAACTCTACAGGCAACCATGACTGCTTTGTTTAAATGGAGCCAGCCTTGGTCGCAGCTCCAAATGTTGTTTACAGATTGTGTCTTTCCTCTTGAAGTTGAAACAAGGGGGAAAAAAAAGAGAGAAAAAACAAATAAGTGAGAATTTAGCAGCATTTCAAAGCAGTCCAACCAGAGAGCAACTTTTAGAAGAAGCCATTTAGGGTCAGAGACTCCCAGCTGTCCAGGTGCCCCTGCTGAGCCTGCTGCAAAACATAGCTCAGGATGCTCCTGTCACTGACTGCAGGCAATCAGGGAAGATGCATTAGCTACTAATGTCCAGAGCATGATTAATCTTTTCCTATTCATTTTGATGCTGCTGCAGTTGCAACAGATGTTCAAGTGCCTGCTGGCAGTGACATATCCCCGCATGGTCCTGAATCCTTACCAAGCAAGTAATGATAAAAGTCACAGATTCCCAGGGCTGTGTCAGATGCAGTGATATTTTTTCTTTCCCCTCTGGAAAGTTCTGCATATTTTCTGGAAGTTTTCTTGATGCAATATGATGTGTTCATGCCCTACATTTGTTCTGTCCCACAGTTCACATGGGTGGATCAGAGAGCAGGGAAAAATATCCTCTTTTACAAGGATACCAACGTGGAGCCTCCCAGTGAAAGAGCAGCAGAAAGGTGATATAAGGGCCATAGGACCTGTTGCTGGCATATAATAAGGTTAAGTGAAGCACACTTCATGCAATGTGACAGATGCACGAAGAAGGGAATGAAGGACCGATTTTCTACCTCCAACCATAACTTCATTTTGCAGCAGAACAGTGAGCTCACGGTCAGTTCTGTCACTGCCAGGTGAGGGGGGAGGGGGGTGTTTCTTTGCATTGCAGCTGCTGATACTGGAGAGTAACTGAACAACTGAAATAGAACTAATTCTGTGCCCACAGAGAGTCTATAATCACCGTGTGCCAAACAAGAGTTGAGTGGAGGAGCTATTCCCTAGAAAGGGGTGCTGCAGGATGAGTGACATGGGTTGCACCAAAAGTAATGCCTCTTAATTATTTCCATGGAAATTACAACAGATACAAAGAATACAATGACACTATTTGAAATTCTCAGCTACAAAACGTACTTTTTCAATGCAGTTATCATCACTAGTTTTTGCCAGCAATGAACAAGAGCCTGCACACTATGCTTGCAACACTCTGTACCAGTGAAGATGACCCATTGTCACCATTGCTGAAATGCTTTCCTCACCACCTCACTGAGATAATATCTACTGTTTGGTCTACACAAACATTCTGCAAGCATTAATAAATGTCAGTGAGTGCATTTTTTTTGACATGGATAAATTCAGTGATACACCTACATTACATATGCACTTCCATGTCAGATGCCATTTTGTCAGACTGTCCTTCTGCTGCCACCTGTCAAACAGTTACAAAATGTAATGGAACATTGTTGGGAAGGTTCTGTTTTTGCTGCCACGCCACCAACATCCACCTCTGATTGTGAGCCAACATAGTAAAATAGGAGGCATTACTTTTGGAGCAGCCCTCGTGAACCCCTTGCTGCTCTTCTATGTTGTTTCCCCTGGTTATAAACATGGATGGTAATACAACCCTATGAAGTTAGATGCTTTGGCATTAAGACCAGAAAGACGTTCTGGTTCTGTCTGACCTCCAGAGACCTCTGCCCACTCACTTCCTATTCATACCCAGTACACAAGGGCAGGGCAAAGTGCTCTGCCTGTAAGGATGTCAAGGGCAGAAGCTATCTCATCACAGATGATTCATATTGCCGATGATCCATCCCAACAAAAGTAAATAATTAAATTCATTTTAAATCCTCCTCCTTTTTCATTCCTGTTGCTAGATCTCATTCTACCTTTGTCTCCCAGTTGCATTCAGACAGAGCTGTCAAGAGCTTTCAATGGAAAACCCTATAGCTTCTCCTCCTCAAATGCTCTCTGTTTACAAATCAGCAGTGAACTTATTCATGTGGCATTACAGAGCTGCAAACTCTGCTCAGTAGACAGAAAGTCATTTAAAATTCGTATGATACATCCAGCAAGGTGTATCCCACTGTCAGAGCTGAAATCTTAGTGGTAACAATGAGAAAAATTACTCCCCGCACTGAGCACACAATGCTGAGAGAGGTGAGAAATGTCACGTGCATATAAAATATTTCTAGGATGTATGGATGAAACACAGCTATGGAAAAGGGAGCTGTGAAGCATGAGGGCTCCAGCAGGTCCTGTTTGCTGGGGCTCTGGAAGTCAGTGATGTTCAGTGCATGTCACTACCTTGCATTTCACCTAGCTCCCATTCAAAGAAGAAAATAAGAGCAGGATTCATGCAATCTGTCTCTAACCAGATCAGGGTACGTGACAGCTTCTCACCCTTGACATAAATAGTCAATGGCAAGCACTCTTCAGTAGCATCTCAGACACTCTACATGTGCATATAGAAGGTGTGTTGTGCCCTAAAAATGCCCAGTTCTCTCCCTGCACTGTAAAGGCAGCTGAGGGTGACTACTGATAGAGGGATGCTCACATCCCATCAAAGAAATTTCAGAAACCCTGCAATCCTGAAGCAAATGAAAACAGAGACAGCAGCATCTGCAGAGGGCATGAATACTCATCTCAGAGGCACAGCTGTCTTCACTCATCTCAGGGGGTTGTTAACTCCAAGCTATGTTACATGTCATGATTGCCAGTTGTTTCAATGCTGATTAAAAAAATGCATAAAAAGGACTTCGATGTGTTGAAGTAGTGCTAGCGGTGCTTTATTCTGGTATCAGAAATGATGGATCCTGCCTTATGTATGGATCTTGGGAATAATATTCAATCTCTTCCATCTGTTTTCCACTCCCATATATGCCCTGATAACTGTGTCTTCCTCTGTAACTGATGCGAAATCGTGTTTCATTGTACACTGGTACATCTCAACTCATGTTGCTAGGGAGGCAAATGCGATGTGTAGCCATATTCTACAAATTAGCTTACTCCAAAACAAATACAACAAAGGACTGATCGTACGACTGAGGAGCAGCAGAGCTGATTTCAAGAGAGGAGACTCAACGCTGTTCATTTTCTGAAACAAATTACCCCTCAGAAAATTGCCACTGGACTGCAGAAAACTAGAGAAGGTGGCAACATTTGTTTGGTTTGCTTACAGAAAGAATCATTAAGGTTGGAAATGTATTCTGTAGAAGTATGCTATCAAAGGAGGAGATAGGACAAGATGCAAAGCATTCATGAGCCTCAGTGTCTTCTTTTAAGAGATTTTGTAATGTAGATCTGATAGTAGCAATAGACAAAAACATTTCATCTGGGCTTGTGTTTCTGAAACTGCCCTTTTCTCTCTGATTCCCTCTTCTGTTTCCATGCAAATATACAAAATGAAGGAGGCAGAAAGCCCATAGCAGTCTGACTGAAGTCAGTCTAACACAGAGGTAAGATTTAGCACCGAGGCTTGGAAGGAAGAGGCAGGTAGGTGGAAGCGTCTCACATCCCAGACAATTATCTGATTAATGCTTAGAGCCAGAGGGAGTCAAAGGGAGGACTTTATAATTCCTAGGCCACTAATCTCGCAATCATTTAATGTCTATGAAAGAAAGAATCCTTTTTCCACGAGGGGGTCTGGCTGAAAATGTAAGTGATGAACCAACCAGCCATCAATTAACTTTATGAGTCAGCTACTCTCTTGCTGTGCTGTTGAATTCATCGTCTGGTCCTGTCCACCACGCCATTGCTGCTGCCCTTTTCTGCTTGAAAAGTAAATGGGCTTTCATACCTCCCTGTCAAGCCTTTTCTCAGCACCCTAACATTTCAAGCATGCTCCTGTCTACCTAGCAATGTGACAAAGAGATTTTCTGTTTATTGGTGGTTATTAGAAGACATTTCTCCTTCTTCTGACCTCTGAAGTAGCAGCTCATTCATGCAGAGAAAGTGGATGCATATACTATTATCCCTTGAAGTATTTTATAGCCTGTGTTAAGGCTTTGGACCCTTCGTATTTTGTGCCCAATTTTAGGGCTGCAATACTTGTAAGGAGGGAATTGTGTGATCTTAAAATTGCCTTAACCTTCAGAAGAAGATAAATAAAAATACTTATTTATGAAACTTGAGCTATACAATACAGCTGCCTAGAATTTTAATGAAGTGGAAAGACTTCTTTCTCTCTGAATGGTTCATCTAGAAGAAGGAAAGACATTTCCCTGCCTTTTCACACCATCTCTAGTCCTTGGAGGTGGCTTGACAGAATCTAGCACTACAGCCTGTGTGTCCTTCCTTGGGGATATTCAAACTGAAACCACAAAATCTTTACCAGATTTTATAAGACCTCTCTTATCAGAGAGAAATACCCCTCACTTCACAGTCAGCACTTACTCATGTCATTGCTTTTTTGGTGGTGCATATGTTCATCAACATCTGTTGTAGAGGGTGATGCACATAAAGAATAAAATTTCATCAAAAATCTCTGATGAACACCTTAGGAGGTGACAGAATTGCAGGCACAGCCATCAAACCAGACTAATGTGTTAGTTTCATAAAAACAATATCAAATATCACACTAATTTTATGGTTTGTTTGCTCTATTTTTAATACGTTTTCATTAAAAAAAAATTAAAAAGTTTTGTTACTTATATACATTAATTACACTACGTGTTTTATGAGGGCTGCTCTGAAAGTAATGCCTCATATTTTATGATGTTGGCTCACAAGGTCAGAGGCAGATGTTGGTGGTATGGCAGTAGAGAATAAACATTCCCACCAATATTCCATTACATTTTGTTGCTGTGTGACAGATGGCAGCAGAGGGGCAGTCTGATAAAATCACATCTGACATGGAGGTGAAAGAAAGGAGGTGGAACTGAATTATGCCATCAGGAAAAAATGGCACCCATTGACATTCACTGATGCTTGCTGAACATTCATGGAGACCAAACAGTGGATGTGTGCACAGTGAGATGCTGGGCAGTGCATTTGATCAGTGGTGACAGCAATAGTAAGTCACCTCCTCTGGTACAGCCTGTGGCAAGCTCAGTATGCAGAATCTTTTTCATTGCTGGTGAAAACGAATAGCTAATAGTGGTGATTGTGCTGAAAAAGAGTACTTTGTAGCTGAAAATTCACTCTATTAAACAGTGTTATTGTGCTCTTCGTATTGGTTGCAGTTTCTGTGGAAATAGATAGGAGGCATTACTTTTGGAGCGACCTTTGTAGCTGCTGCCCTAGACAGTGAGATTTTTTTTTCTCTTCACTCTCAGCACCACCTGGGGGTATTTCCTCCCCATTCTCTCACTGTCTGCCCCCTTCCTACGGTCCCCAGCACCAGTGGCAAAGCTGCCCATTGCTTTGCCTGGGCACACAGAGGGCTGCTGTTTGTTGGGCTGCACCTTCTGATATGTTCTACTTCTCTATGGTTTACTTTCTGATGGGAGTTAGCAATGTGACCAAAGGATTTACCATATTCAGTTTTAACTTTGCTCTTCAAAGAACTCATTATATCATAAATTGCTTCTCATACAAGATCATATTGTTATACTTTTATGACAGCACCATTCATTTAAAAAAAAATCCAAAAAGAAAAAAAAAAGAAAATCTTTTAACGTTTTGTGAAAGGAAATAAAAGAAGTTAATTTTCTGTTCCTGCAAGTGGCTCTGTATCATCCCCATCTTCAACGTCTTTCAGGAATTGGAAATGGGCAATCTTCTGCTTCTGTAATAGTTAATTCCTAGTAACTGGAAAGCATCTTAAGGCACTCTCAGGTTATACAGCCATCCATTTAATGGTGACATTCCTTGATGTTTTGATCTTTTCAATGGTGAGGGCTATTAAGTATCTTCTGTCATTCTGAAACCCTTTTCAGATGAGGAGAAGTGAGTTAAAACATAGTTATATAACCACAGAACTGAATTACAACTTAAATATAGCACACTTTGCTGTACGAGGCAGTATATGAACTTAGCAATTAGTCTGAAACTAATATTCCTTTTATTTGTCATTAATTTGTAGACAAAATGGTTTCTCCCAAGGTTAATATTTTCATTATCATCTGCAAATGATGGTACATTGCCAAAGTTCAAACCATGACAATGTAGTGCACTTTTTACATTTTTAAATATTCCTAATACAGTTTTTATTGCTCTCTTGAAAATAATTAGGCAGAAAATGGATTATTCCCCTTCCAATGAACAGCTATTGGAAACATTTTGAAATTTCACGCTTTCAGGCACCAGTGGCCACAGAGAGAAATATGCCCTTTTCAACCAACCCCTTAATTATTTTATCAATTGAAAGATGAACTAATACATTGTTGGCAGTATACAAAGCATTGTCCTCTAAATCTCTATGATTTTATCTGTGGGCAGATCTTGGCAAATAATTAACTGCCCCAGTCCACGTTGTTCTACATGAAGGGCTGTGAATAATACTGCTGTACACCTCTGTTGCCCCTCCACAGCAAAAAGTTCCAGGAGTTTTGGTTTTAAAAACTTCATTAGGATTATTTTTACAATTTTTAAATTGCCACATTTTCCTGCATTTACTGCTCTAAGTGACCGAGAGGGAATATCTGCAAAAAGAAAAGTTAGCCTTTTTATTCCTCTATTGATCCATTTCTGCCCATTTGGAATGAGCAGAGGATACTGGCTGAGTGTGCTTTGACTTGCTGATTGATGAAGACTAATGCAGTCGTGGTCACGATCCATGTGGTGATATAATTCAATTAACTAATGAAAAACATACACATAGTGCTCAGATTCAATGCAAGGTCATGATTACTTTGCTTGCTCCATACCCTGATGTCTTGGTCCAATGATCTCTAGAAAATATACCACATCTGGATGAGATTTAGTGCACGATAAATGTGTGAGATAAAGTTGTCTTTGGAGACCGAGGATTTGAACATATAAGTTTACCACAGTTCTTTCATCAGATCGTATCTGCTCCGGAAAGCACAGACCTCTACATTTTGGTGGAAGAAGTGATTCACGTGTAACATCTGTAGAATAGAGTCAGATGCCTGCCTAAGAGAAAAGATGGGAAACAACCAATTAGCCTTCATTTAAGAGATGGACAGCCACATGCTGAGAGTCCCAGTGGTCAGTTAGACCCAACGCACTCTAACATGTTCAGTTACCATGGAGACAGGCACATTTTACAAACCTTTACCCAAAAAATCACACCAATTAGGTCTGCTGTCATGCATCACGTATGCTTGAACTGTTCCCCCAGGTTCCTTAAGTAATTGTGACTGATTCATTCTCCTTACTGACATGGAAAGAAATAACCTTTACTTCCTACTTCCTGTTCCAAATTTAATTCCAGTATCATCTACCCATAGTTTTACCACAGCCAAAAATGGGTCACTTGCATGTGTGCTACACAGCTTTGAGCTATGCTTTTAGCTAAAAAGCTCCCAATCAGAATTCCAACCAGAAACGTCAGTCAGCACGAGAATAAGCAAAGTTTGAAGGGAGGACCAGGGGAGGGAGGAGAAAACATCAGGGTGTCCAGCTCATGCTGTTTGACAACTTCAGAGGTTGGTTTTAATGAAAACACTGTGGTGTTTCACAGCATGATCATGCTCAGCATGGCAGAGGGACCATCAAGCAGCTTTGTCTTGATCAGGGATGGTGACAGGTCAATTTTTTGCTTCCCTTTTGATTCTGAATTCCTGAACATAGCTCAGACAAAATGAGAGCTGCTCATCTATCAGCCAAAATGGCATTGCTGTGTTGGTCAAAAATTATCTCCTGTGATGTCCATCAACTTAAAGAACAATCTTGCAAGAAGGGTAGGTCATTCTACCAAAACTGTGGAGAGAGTAAAATAAGGACAAATGAAGACAAACCCTTAGAATAGGACCTGTTGGAACTCATTTGACTGAATGTAGACATCTGGAATGTTGTTTACTTCTGAATCTGTTTTCTGGTCTTCCTTTCTCATCTTAGGAGAAATTCTAGCACTTCCAGCATATAGGATCATAGAATTATAGAATCATTAAGGTTGGAAAAGAGCAGCTAGTCCAACCATCAACCCCACTATGCCCACTGAACCATGTCCATTAGCCTCATCTACGTATTTCCTGAACACCTCCAGAGATGGTGACTCCAACACCTCCCTGGGCAGCCTGTGTCAGTGCTCAACAACTCACTATGAAAAGAAATTTTGCCTAATATCCAATCTGAATCCCCCCTGGGGCAATTAAAGCCATTATCTCTTTTCCTCATATGATCCATATTACCATGATGCAAAGTTACAGATCTGGGCAGGTGCTAATTTTACTCCTGTAAAAGGAGAGCTCAGTTCAGATAGAGGTACTGACATTAAGCATGTTACTCAAGTTGCCTGCATTTAAACTTCTATGAATTGGCCCTCACAGTGAGACTCAGCTCAAGATTAATCAACTCCTATTGACTATTAATGGTAGTGTTTGGAAAGTAGTAATGCCACTGGCTTATGTAGTCTTAAATAGAAATGCTACTTTCAGTGATTAATTGTCAAAGAATTGTTGTGAAATTCAGGAGGGTGGATAAAATTAACATTTTAGAAGGCAGAAAGTGCATTTATGTTAATTAACTACAATCATTTCTAAAGGAAGGAGAACACTTCTGCTAAAGCTACACAGCTCTGGCTTACAAGGATTTCAGCTAATTTTACTGAAGTTCTGAGGATGAAATTACTATTAAAAGCTTTCATTAAAGTCATTGCATAACTGTGTTATAAACGATTGTGCAGAGAATAATGGGGACTTTTCTGGTGGCTAAAGCTATTCCCCCCTTTGATTTTGTGATGGTTTTGGAGCTGAGTGCCACAGGAGTGCAACGTTGGCCTCTACAAGCTAACACACAAGCAACTTCTTTTATCTATTCACCTTTGAAAGTCTGCAATCACATTAAGAGTTTCCAAATGTAATTAAAGGATTCGAAGAACCTGGAGGAGTCCTGACCTCTCTGACTGGGCTAATATAGCTCTCTGTTAATGCTTTACCAAACACTAGAACAAAAATGCAGATCTTATTATGGTGATTTTGAAATCAGATGTTCTTCACAGCAAGCTCTTTACTGGGTTGTACACTCACCCCTTGTATTAAGCCGAGGCCAGAGAATATATTTTTGCATTGTTTAAGCCACCCAAGGCAGAAGGAAGACTCTTAGCCTTGAATTTATGAGCCCCATTAACATCCCGAGGAAAAGTCCTCTCCTTTATTAAATCATTCCCTGGGAGGGGACAACTGCACGAAACACTGCTGGAGGAATGAGAATACGGCTTAGAGTGGTGGAGCTCCTGAGAAAAATTAATTAGCAAAACTCACTGTGTAAATTCAGCAATATGCAAATGAAAGTGAATCTGAAGGCATGTGTGCAGATTGTGTTGATGTTAAATTAATGTTATATTAGGTGTAAATGTATAAATAGCTTACCTGTTTAATGAACTATTAACATATTTGTGGGATACTTGGGTACAATAATAATTTGATTAAAAATACATACATAGAGACAAAGTATTTCTTGCAATTTATGAGACCTAAGAATTCTACTTTTACAATTCTATACGTTTTAAAGAAAAACACATATTTTTATTCAATTTTAATTAAGGATTAACTGGTTATATGCAAGCATGGTTCTTAATATTCTTAATCACGGTGAAGAATATTTGAAAGCAATTGTATCTAGGGAGTTATAATTTATTGAACACTGTTTCATGCTGCTGAATAAGAATTACCTACATGTGGGTCACAGTAATTTTTTTCCATGATGGGCTCAAATACAGCACTTCTACATAGCTGACAGCTGTTGATTTGTGGATACCCCAAGGACAGTGGCTATGAGGTGTGTGTATATTTACTCTTGTTAAGCCAAGACATAATTTGTTGCTCATAACATGGGCCTCTGTTTGTGTGCAAATGTGTTATGCTTAAGAGAACAACTTTACCTATTGACAGAAAGAGAGAAAAAAGCAGCAGATATGTTGAAGAGTCCTGGGTGATTATCCACAACCTGCCTGGTGAGGGTGGGCAAGCAACTCCTGTGTTGAGAGCAGCTGAGAATGGATGGGGCCCAGTGTGGTTATTACAGCTAGAATTCACTTTGCCTAACCTTAGACATTATCTGGCCTCAAAGTAGAGCCTGTGTCTGAATCAGTCACCCTCAGACCTCTTTCCAGTATTTAAGGCACAATTCGTCATTTCTCCTTGAGGTGGTTACTGTAGGATGAGTGGAAAGGTGTTTGGAACTTCTGCTTTCTCCCATTCCTTATAGGACTGGACCAAATAAAAGGGCAAACATTGGCTTTATGAGAGTCACTTGTTAATTAAACGAGGAGTGAAAGGTAAATGAAAGGTCTCTGAGTGGCTCAGAAGGAACCATAATCAAGTCCTGATTTTGCCTGATGCTAAGCTAGTCCCAATGACTGTTGCTGTTATTTGGGTGCTCATCAGCTTTTCAAGCCAAGTATTTTAGAACCGTGAAATCATTAAGGTTAGAAAAGACCACTAAGATCATCTAGTCCAACCATCAACCCACAGTTTTCAAGTGCTTGGGATGGAGATGGTCAAGGAGTGGTTAAGCATATGGACAAAGCATATGGACAAGACAGGATCATCAGATGCAGCTGTTCGCAAGCACTCATTTCTGTGCTCAGGTGGCAGCCCTGCAATTATGCTGCAGTAAGGGTGGTTCTATTCACTGAAACTGCATTTTTTCATTTTTGGGCTTCAGTTCACATCCCAGCCCAGAGAAATCTCCTTGCACTTCAGTGGAAAGGGTTATCTGCCATTCACATCCATATGCAGGGGCATGGTTTGGTGAGCATGGTGGGGCTGGATCAACAGCTGGACTAGATGATCTTAGTGGTCTTTTCCAAACCATGTCTCAGTGCCTCCCTGTATCACTTCAACCCACCCTAGATCAGTTTATTTGCCTCTCAGTGGTGAACTCTCCTTCCCCTTCAGGCCCTGGGATCCTGCAGCATGTTAGAGGGGATTGGTTCCAGATGGCCCAGAGACATTGAGCTGCAATTCATCAGGATGTGTCTGGACTCTGTACTCATCACCATCCTCCATCTGCACCATCAGGCTCACTTGCTGTCTTTCACCCCTTGCAGCTAATGGGAAGAATGTTATCTTGCCCCAGTTATTTCACATTTTGGCTGTGGATTTTAATTACTCTTTGTAAGTTAGATCAAAAGGGATGAGGAAGGAAGGAACACTGCGGGAAGACCTTAGCCAACTAGGACTGCTTTATTCAGTGCTTACAAGAGTACTGGGAGAGAAACAGCACTTATTTCTTCTGAAGTGCCTGAAGGCTTTTGTCAGCACTGAACCACAGTAAAGCCAGGATGTTAATACACCATCCCAGGGATGAACCATAAAGCCAGTGGAATGGCTGTCCATAAACCTGATATTTTGGTTGTATCTCAGCATGAATTTCATGGCTGCAGCCTGCAGGATTGGCTCTTTTGTACCTTTGAACCAGCTGCTCTCACAAACCTACCACCTTTCAAGCTTGTAGTATTTCTTTAGTAGGAATTGTCCACTTCTGGCCTTCTGCTTCTCTCAGGGTGAAGGAGGCAAAATCCTATTCTTTGCTTGGTGTCAGCACCTGCAGGCACATCACGGGTCTTGAAGTAGGCTGTCATCGTCTGTAGTGCAGTTTAGAGACTGAGATATGAACTGACACCTCTCATGTCCTCTTCCCATCCCTGCACCTCAGACGAGGAAGATAAGACTGTGAACAGCAAGAATTGGACTCAGTGTTTCTTATGCATCCCTTCCAAATCAGGATATTTCATGATGTCATTAACTCTTATTCAGGAAATGGGCTCAGCAATTTTTATGTTCTTTCTGTTTTTGTCCTTGTTTCTAATATGAGATGTACATCGATGGCTTTTTATAAAAGTCTCATATTTCAACTGCAGATACTCATATTAGACATCTAAAATGGGGTAAGATTAATTCCAGTGGCCCTTTTAGTCAAGCGGGCAATTTACCTTCTTTTCCCTTTCAAGACTGAATTATGGATGTATATATAGAGAAAAAAAAGATAAGAAAACAATGCTTTAATGTGAACTGTGTAGCCAAATTATAATTTCTCTACATCATTTCTCATATTAAATATGCCACGTATCAGCCTGCCATCAGTAACTTCCCTGGGAGCAACCTGGATCTGCTGGAGACAAGAGGACATGGTCCAAGGCTAAATTGTAGCATGGGAGGAGTCCATGTGGAAGGACCAGAGCAGGATGAGGGAACCAGAGTCTTACGCTATGATGATGCCCCCCAGTCACCAGAATTCTAGGAGGAGGCTGAGCTGATGCTTATTAAAAGCATGGTTTGAGTCAAGGGAGGCCATTAACTTTTTGGCACCAGTTCAGATCTTATCTCAGTGATTTCTTGAATTCTGTGCATGTTGCCAATGCCTTGTTTCACATCCAAGGTGTTTGGTGCTGAAACTCAGAGTTATTAACTATCTCACTTGCAGGGACCAGGATGGATTTTCCTACAAGCCTGTCCATGTTCTAGGCTGTGGCTGTGCATCCTGTTCTAGCAGTGCTGCAAGGATCAGAACCCTCCTCATTTCTCCTACCCTTACCAAGTGCTTCCTGATATCATGTCTTCATCTGTACTACAATATAACTGCACGAATTCCATGTTCCATCTCCAATGGCAAACCTTTCTGGAAGCAAAAGGAATAGAAAGATGGGCATCACTGTCAAAGAAAGGGACCTGAACTTGGGGTTGTATCCACTCAAGAGATGTTGCATTGCAGTTGCCAGAGCAATAAGTAGAAAAGCATCACAGGCATGCAAGAAAAGAGATGTAACAGAGAGAAAAACAAATACCTTGCCTATCTTTTTTTTTTTTTCAGATGGTAGCAAAATGAAACATAAAAATGAAATGAGTTGGGTCATATAGGGATTCCTCAACAGAAGCATAAACTGTACCTTCAGAGAGCATGAAGGATTTACAATAGCTTAGTTATAATAACTTCCTCCCTTTCCAGCAGCCACAAGTGAGAACCAAATATCCAAATGACAACCACAGAAACACAAAAAAACTGCATCCCAAGGAGAGCCACCTGAAATTGTATAAAACTTTGTTTGTACAAAACTTGTTTGTACAGGCAGAAATATCGAAGTCTGGAGCATGTTGAAGGCATAGTAGAGATTTTGCATGGAGTTTGGCTGCTTCGCTGGCTTCCACTTAGCATGAGTCACTTTAGTATCACCGCGTGCTCTCTGGATGTTGCTTCAGAGGTGGGGATGTCTGACAGTGAAGCACTGGAACAGGTTGTCAGAGAGGTGGTAGGTGCCCCATCCTTGAAGACACACAAGGTCAGGCTGAACGGGGCTCTGAACAACCTGATCGATCTGTAGATGTCCCTGTTCATGGCAGCGAAGTTGGACTAGATGGCCTTTATGGGTCCTTTCCAATTCAAATGCTTCTACGACAACTGCTGTGCCTGGAAGAACTAAGGCATACATTTTACTGTGGTAGGGACATGGATAAGACAACCAATTGCTTCAGAGTTGAGCCCAGAGCATTGCAGCCTGCCTCCTGCACCCGGTCCTTGCCCTGTAGTCACAGTCTGTTCACATCTGCACTCGTTTCTCCTCCCAGCAAAAACCCAGGCAGTTTTTCATTAAGTCCTCAGTAGTGAAAAACTTAATTCCTCTAGATTCTGATAGCAAGAAGAAAAAGCAGAAGTTAATATTGGTGTCTCGTGATTTTATCAAAGGAAAGGGGATTTGCAAGAGGGGGATGAAAAGTATCCACTGCATAAGCCATCTGGCAATTCTACTTAATGTAGACGTAATAGTGGGACTCTTTCTGATCCACCAGCCTGTGGGGCAGTGGTTGGGAAATCATGCATGGACATTGCAACCCTGAGCTCTACAGAGAACTCCCCAAATCACTTGGCATCATGAGAAAAGAAAATGAGAAAATAAAACAACCCAGAAAACAACCCGACTCAGCCCCAAGCACCCTGAGACACTGATTTATTCTGAGCTGTCAGGAAAGAAAAAGGCACTGAGAACTACAGACAACAAATGCAATTAAAAGGAGAGGGGAGAGAGACTTTCCCTGTAATCGCTGTTTCCGGAAGGCAATATGCTGTGGATTATAATGTCTCAGGCCCAGAGTGGTAACATATGGTGAAACTCTGTTCCTTAGACATTAAATCCTGGCATTTTGCAGCTGTCAAGATAAAGCTGTTTATATGACTAACATTGTAGTTTGTTTATAGGGAAATAATATGTAGCAAGTTATGATTAATCAAGGTGTCCAAAACCTGCTGCAGGCGCCTGAAATAGATGGGCTTTCACAGCAGAGGCTTTGTCTCTTTAATTATTGACACTTTTTTCCTCTCTTCTTCCATGTGTCAGTGTGTTTGCTGCTGCTTGCCCTCACACAGGGCACCCTTGCACCCACAGGGCACACATGGAGTAGACTTCATCCTCATCTTGCTCCTTGCTCCTCTCTGTGCAGAGGGAGCCAAAAGAAAGAGGTGGAGATGGAAAAGTTGCATTTGGTGTGCAGACCCAACTAGGTACCAACCTGCTCCTTCCATAACAGGATGTGTCCCTTCTCTTCCAAAAAAAAAAAATTCACTTGAATGACCTGAGACTCTTCACTGCACTAGTTTGTGGTATTTTAGGTTAGATATTAGGAAAAATTTCTTCTTGGAGGTAAGGCACTGGAACAGGCTGCCCAGGGAAGTGATGGAGTCACTATTTCCTTCCAGTACTTGAAGGGAGTATATAAACAGGAAGAGGAAGAACTGTTTATCATGGGTTGATTGTGATAGGACAAGGCGGAATGGTTTTAAATTAAGACAGGGGAGGTTCAGGTTAGATATCAGGAGGAAGTTTTTCCACACAGAGGGTGGTGACACACTGGAACAGGTTGCCCAAGGAGGTTATGGATGCCCCATGCCTGGAGGCATTCAAGGCCAGGCTGGATGTGGCTCTGGGCAGCCTGGTCTGGTGGTTGGCGACTCTGCAAACAGCAGGAGTGTTGAAACTAGATGATCATTATGGTTCTTTTCAATCCAGGGCATTCAATGATTCAATGATTCTATGATTCTATGATTCTATCCCTACATGGTTGTCACAGTCCTTTGGTCAGGTGTCTGTGTGACCTGTCTGCTGGATTCTTTTGGTTGGATGTTCTCACAGTGCTGGGAGCAAACTTTTGCACAATTTTCTGTCTAAATTACTTGTTCATCACATAGCAGGAGACGCCTAGCAGTTACCAGCAGAACTACAAGCACTGCTCCTGGTTAACACTCTTCACAAGAGACCTATAAAACTCAGATATTTAAGAGTAGGAAACAGTTGGTTTGTAGCAGAATAAGACAAAGAAATCAGTACACTTGCACTGGAAATACTGCATACTATTCTGCTATCCTCCTAGCAAAGGTCTTATAACCAGCCTGCCTTTCCTCTCCCAGTTTCCTCTGCTTTGTCCTCCTGTTTGGACACATTAATGACTTGGATCATTTCAACAGGGCACCACATCTCACCCCATTACTTTGTACAAGCTTTTTATCAAGCCTCGTACGCAGACACACATCTTTGGATCTGGCTCAACAGACACACATGCACACATTGTACTCTTCCTCAATGGTAATGCAACAGCCTTTTAATCTGGAAATTCATCACTGCTCTCCTCCCCCACAAGACCCAAAGGAGATTTATACCTCCTCCTCTGCCCCTATCAACCCTTGCTGCAGATTAGTCGATATTTTCAGGTTGATCTGTTCAAATAAGATGCCTGGCAAAGGCAGCCACCTCATCTTCCTGGATGAAACACTTATAGGAAACAATCCTATTCATAGGACGCTGTTAATAGGGGCTGCAGAGAGAGTTATAGATAATCAATCCAGAAATCACATTCGTAAATGGCCCCTGTAGCTGCTTAATTAAGCACAGCATTCTGGCGTTAGACATTAAGGTGCTTTAAGGTCTATTTATCTTCACAGAAAATATCCCAATAATATATTTGCAGTTCTGTGCTAACCCATCCTGATCTCACCTGTCTTTGGTGGATTAACAGGATAAAGTGATTTAAATGGCAGTAAGAAACTGCTGGAGAAGGCGTGGAATCAATGAGAGAGGTGAAGGAATATTTACCTTTGATGCTCTGCTGGACAAATTGTTTTTTTCTCTCTCTCTTTCAAATTCCTCTTTCCCATTGCATCTGTCCCCTTGGCAGTGTGCTTTGCTTACTTAAGTCACTGAGAATCTTCTCGCTCCTTACGTGGAAAAGTGCAGGGCTTCACCCAGGTTACTCCTGCCATGAAGACAGGAGAGAAGAAAGGAAGAAGAGTTGGGTTTGCTGCTCCTGTTGCCACCAGCAATCAGGAGTAGTGACAAAGACAGTACCAGCAGCTGTCCCCCATCCTGGCCAGGTATCATTGAATCACAGAATGGATTGGGTTGGAAGGGACCTCAAAGATCATTTAGTCCCAGTCCCCCAGTATAGGCAGGGTTATCAACCACTAAATCAGGTACTACCCCAGGTTGCCCAGGGCCCCATCTAACCTGGCCTTGAGCACCTTCAGAGACAAGCAGCAGAATCACAGCTGTTTGGCTGCTCTGGATAACTGCCTATTTGCTGGGTGCTGAGGGAAGTGTTCATTATAAATCTTCTCTGTTTGTCTTCTTTTTATTATTATTGTCTTTTCCACACTCCCTCCTAACATATGTGCAAACAGGAAATGTCTTTGGGGAATTTTTTTTTCTCCTCATTTAATTTCTCCTGCAATTCTTCATCCTTCCCCTACTGTTTCTGTTCCAGTGAAAATTCAGTCTGTGAGATCATCAGCTCCTCAGAGACAGGCCTGGGTTCTGGGAACACCTCAGTTACCTGATTGTTCTTTCCAAAATCCTCCTGTTCCCCAGGCACAAGACAAAGAAATTCATCATTGGGTTTCCAGACAGACAACAGATGGGACGGATATGATAAACTGCAAATTTCCAAGGGAAAATCAAATGCAGAATCACAGAATCATATAATGGCTTGGGTTGGAAAGGAGCTCCAAGATCATCTAGTTCCAGCCTCCATCCATGATGAAGGTGTACTTTCCATGAAGAAAGCTTTCAGGGCTGAGATCAGGTCTTCATCCTGCATGGCATGGCACTGTGAACTCTGAATCAATGTTGTGTAAATTGAATGGCAGAAGAGTTTTCAGCTTGAGGACCAATTTGTGGGAGCTCAGCAAGGGAGCAGCCAAGCCATTGAGCTGCCTGTGTATGGGTGATGGGTGTCATCTTAGACATCCCATATCTTCCCTGGCCCCAGTACAATTTGTGAAGGGCTTGAAAGTCTCATAGGCAGTGTCACATTTGCTAACCTGGATGTCGAATGGAGCAAATGGAACAAGATACTTATGTACAAGGAAATGCATATCTGTCTTAATTGAAAATATGTATTTTATAATTTTATAAGACTTTGTTCTGTATTTTGTAAGACTTTGTTAAAGGGATCTTCAAAAAAAAGCTAAGCTTTCCTGACCTCAACAATTAGGTGTAGAAAACCCAAATAATACCCAATCTCAGCACTGCATGCCAATGTGGGGAAAACCACAACGATTCAAGATCATCATATGGATACAGACTATGATAACTCTTCATGTGATACACAGGGCCATTTTTATAATCAATCCCCACCATTTGTTGTATATCTTGGCAGGGTGAGAGATTGGGCAAGAAATCATCATCATGTTGGAAGGTTGGGTGGCAACGAGATCCGGTCACGGTTCAGAGCACTGTGACCCCCCCCCGTCCTCCCAGCTTTCATTAATCTCCTGGTGACAAGGGCACATAAAACTTTCGATCCTGTTGCTGGTAGTGATGGGGAAGTGCTGGAGCCAGACAGACCCTGCAGTAGGTGAATCCCACAGTGAGATATAGACTGGCATGACCTGTGGACTGTAGGCACATCTCATGAATTACATGGGGCATGCAGGAAGGTGAGGGAAAGAGGGGAGAGGGGTTTGAAAAAGATTAAGTGAAGTTAAAAATAATAATAATAATAATAATAATTAAAAAACAAAAAACAAAAAAAAATTATTCCAATTCAATGCTTTTGATTTTTGCTGTTCTGGGATGATTGTAGGAAGAAATGCTTCTACCCAAAGGCTGTCTCCTAGTACAAACTGAGTTATAGCTGCTGGATGTGTGGAAAAGCCTTTCCAGATTCTCTGTGGATGCAGGCTATTCCCACAGCATTGGCTGCTTATCTGACACATCATCCTGTGGCCATGAGGGATGCATGCCTCCTCCCTGCCCATTCCTGTGTTTGCCTTTGGCAAACATAGAATCATGAAATCATGGCAGCATGGAATATCCTTTGTTGGAAGGGACCCACAAGGAATCATAGAGTTCAACTCCTGGTTCTACACAGGATCACCTCAAATTCAAATCCTTTGTTTAAGAGCACAGGCCAAATTCTCCCTCAATTCCAACAGACTTAGGGCCATGGTCTGTTCCAGGGCCTGACCAAACCCCTAACTTACACAAGACCTTGCCTGGAACACATGAAGTTTTAGGTGCCCACAGCTGGCATCCATTCACTGAGGAACAAGAGTTATTCCTGGAGAAATGGGAGCAGATGGGCACTACAGAGGGACATCTCTACCTCACACTCAATCCTTCCCAGTCATATGCTGCTTGTCAGGCTGCAAAAAAATACCTCCATGGGTGTGCGGTTCAGCTACAATAAATGCGTGACCAAGATGGAAAAAACACAAGCTGACAATGTTGCTTCAGAACTGCATTAGCAAAGCAGTTGATAAGGGAAGCTGCAGTGAAGAAGCAGAAAGTGCTTGGAAGCAGATTTACTTTTATGAGTGACCTGAACCACTGAAGGCCAAATGCAGCAAGGACAAGACCATGCTGTTGAGGCTCCTGTCCAGGATTAATTATCACTGCAATTTCAGAGAATGAGAGAGAATAAGAGCACCATAAGAGCCCCAGTGCAGTACAGCATTGTCTTTCTAGCACTGGATAGAAGATGAAGTTACTCTGCTTAGTGCAGTGACATCTCAGCTAACCCAGGTAACAACACAAGCATGTTGGTTGATGGTGCTTTTTACTCCTTAAAGCAGGAAAGAAACACACCCCTTTGAAGCATCATTGCTCTTTCTGGTGTTAGACAGTGAAATCAGATGATGCTTAGGGACTCCCTTTGGCTTTTGTGACAGAGGATGGAGTGAGCAGAAGTTTTACAATGGCATTTCTAGCATATACCTGCAGCTGGTGGTTAGTATGTTATCTTTTCTACTGCTCCATCTCTTCTGTTTGAGCCTCAATGTCTTCCTCACTGAAGCCAGGAATAATGCATTACAGTTTAGTAAAATGTAGGGGTTCACAAGGGGTTTGAGTGTGGAGGGATTTTGTTTCTTCTGAGCTTTTGAAGCCATGTAGCCATGAAGCCACAAAGCAATAGATGATCACAGCTGTTTCCTGCTGAGCTCCATCACCAGTTCCTAGCTGTGCTATATCATAATTGAGCACAACAAATGGAAAAGTTTAACCTATCTGCTGCAGAGAAGCATGGGGATGGTCAGGTGGACAGTCAATACCCAGATTCTCAGCAAACCTGAAGAATTCCCTGCAGTATCAGTGAAGGTGAGAGAGGGCCAATTTTAGATCTCCCCTATCATTTTCCTGTTTATTTATTTTTAGCCCAGATTTAGAAGTCTATTTGCCAAGGCTGATTTGTTCTGGGAGAAGTTTGCTCCCATTTGGTAAAACCAGCTGCTAAAATTGAAGTCAGGTTCCAGTCCAGATGCTAAACGACTCCCCCTGCTAATGCAGTTACTTCCACACACACACAAAACCCCTCCTCCTTCTTCAGTATTTTGCAGAAAGCTCAGAATAATAAGAAAATAACAGATTCTTTTGCTATTAAATTTGAATGGGGAAAACTTTAAGTGTGTCCCCACCACTGACCCTACTTCTTCAACTAATGATTTTTAGTCTAATAGGATACAGTGGACTTCCTAAGATCCAAATATCTTAAGAGCTTAAGGTTGATTCTTTTTTTTTTTTTTTTTTTTCAACTGTATAGAACATGACTAAGTATCTGTCTTCACTTATAACCATTGAAATATATTTAATACAACTGACATTGCTTAAATGCCTTTGGAAAAATAATGGCTGTCAGTCCACAACTTCTGGCTTTTCCACCTCTTGTCTAAAAAGTATCCAGAGGATCCATTCAGGATGCAAGATTTGATTTGCAGCTAGAGGACCACACTTCTTTCCTCCCTCCACTCTTCTTTGTAGTGCCAGCATGAGCCTGTAAAGGATACTCTGAAAGTAAAGCCTCTATTTTATAATGTTGGCACATGATATCAGAGGTGGATGTTGGTGTATGTATGTATGGCAGTAGAGGTTGAGCCTTCCCATCAATATTCTGTTACATTTTGCTTTCATGTGACAGATGGCAGCAAAGGGGCAGTCTGACAAAATGGCATCTGACATGGAAGTGTGTATGGAGCAAAAGTGTGCAATTGAATTCCTCCATGCAGAAAAAAATTGCGTCCACTGACATTCATTGACAATTGCTGAATATTTCTGGTGACCAGTGGATGTCAGCATAGTGGGTATTGGTTGGTAGTGTATTTCAGCAGTGGTGACAGAGCCTGTAGGTGACAGAGCCTACAGACTATAGGTCACCTCCACTGCTGCAGGTTTTTTATGTACACAGCATGTGGGCTGTTGTTCATTGCAGGTGAAAAGAGCTAATGGTGGTGATCATCTTGAAAAATCTATCAAATTCTCTATCAACCAGTGTTATTGTGCTCTTTGTATCTGTTGTAATTTCCACGAAAACAAATAGAAGGCATTAATTTTGGAGCAAACTGCATACTTCTTTCAGACCTAATGCTGCAGAGGACCAACTTGCAGAGTTCATCCCAGAGCAGATTTCCTCTCCAGTTTTCCAGTGTTCATCACAAACCATGTTACAGTTTTTCTGGAGCTTCTGAAGGATCTATGAACAGCACAGCAGAGCTCAGGTTTTAAAATTGAAAAGTTTTAAAAGAAAAAAAAAATCAATTAAAAATATTTTAGGAATAGAAGACATTGTTTAGAATCTCTCAGAATAAGAGCTGCAAGGGACGTATATCTTACTTGGCTTTTTTTCAGGGACACCTTGGTCTTGGAACTGAGGTGATGAGAATGCCATGAACAATATGCAGATCTTGTTTGTTTAATGAAGGAGACTGTAGTTGAATTCAAAGTCACATCTCTGATTACACCAAAGCTGCACTCTCATGTGACCTCTTTCTCATATTCAGCGCAGCAAGATATTATATTTCTGGGAAGTAGTTTCCTAAACAATCTACTAGCTTTCTACAGCCAGTGTTTAAACACCCTGATGTCTGCAGGTTGCTGGACTCCAACCTTCCACTGTGCTCTGTCTGGAATGTTAACTGTTGGGTTCACCTCAGACGACTTTTTCCATTTAAAGCGTAAGTATCTCCTATGGGTGGGTTCTGTCTTATTTAACTCTAAGGGTGAGAGTCAGTTCCAGCTGCAAAACCTAAGCTTTGGAATCTGAAAGGCATGGGTCCTAAAAAGTGCCTTAACTCACCCTACAATAGACTCCAGCATTTGTTGACTCAGAGCTCCATTGGCTGTAGTGATGAAAACTCACACGCATACTTGTGAGCCTAATTATCACAGAATCATAGGATTGTTTGAGTTGGAAGGGACCCTTAAAGATCTTCTGCTCCAACTCCCCTGCAATGAACAGGGGCACTTACATCTAGAACAGCCCCATTCACCTGACAATGAATATCCCCAGGGATGGAGCATCCACTAAATCTCAGGGCAACATGTTCCAGTGCCTCACCATCCTTATGGCAAAAAAAGTTTTTTTTCTTGTGTCCAATCTAAATCTCCCTTAGCTAGACAACACCTTGTCCTATAACAACCAATCCTGCTGAAAAGTATGTCCCCTTCTTTCTTATGACCTCCCTTCAGATACAGAAAGACTGCCAGCTAATAAGATGTACATACTCATGCTGACCTATAGTCTCACAAATTGAATATCTTTGTTTACCTAGTTAAATTTCTATCCTCTTCTTGGGTATTTTTAATATATAATCTGCACCTAAGGTAGGTGTCCCAGCTCCATTTGCTCCATTTGCTCCATTTGAGTCAAAACATCAGTGGAATTTAAGTTGTCATTCGATTGATGAAAAGTGGGTGTCATCTCTATGAGAGATGAATCACACTAAATTTGATGACCCACACTGAATGTCTCTTTTGATAAAGAGTGTTGAGAGTGACACACTTAGAGACAGATGCTGCACCATAATTGTTGGATCCCATCCCTGGATAACTGTCCAGACTCCTTTCACAATTGCAGTCTAGATTGGCACTTCTGGGAGGTGAGTCTCCTATCATGAAGACACTCATCTTCTTTACACTGACTGATGATCATTAATGGTCCTTTTAACCCAGGCCGTTCTATGATTCTGTGATTGTATAATACTGAGAAAAGAAATCCCTTGATTCATGGCAGTTGTAGATTGGCCCCACCTCAGATAAATATGACCAGAAGGCAGAGTAACAGATGTGAAATATTCAGTAAAGTAATATAAATCATAGAATCATAGAATCCCTAGAATTAGAAGGGACCTTTAAACATCATCTAGTCCAACTCCTCTGCAGTGAACAGTTACATCCACAGCTAAACGAGGTTGGCCAGGGACTGATTCAGCCTTACCTTGAAAGTCTCCAGGGAAGGGGCATCAACCACAACTTTGGGCAACCTGTTTCTGTGCCTCGCTTCTGTAAAAGACTTCTTCCTTATACCCAACCTAAATCTACCTTCTTTAAGCTTGAAGCCATTTCCCTTTGTTCCATCACCACACCCTGCTGAAGAGTCTGTCCCCTTCTTTCCTGCAGCTCCCCTTTAGATACTGACAGGCTGCTATCAATCACGTCGCAGCCCTCTCTTCTCCAGGCTGCACAGCCCCAGCTCTCAGCTGGGAACACCTGTCCTTGTAGGAGAGGTATTCCATCCCTTGTATCAATTTTGTGGCCCTCCTTTGTATGTTCTCCAACAGGTCCATGTCTCTCCTGTGCTGAGGATTCCACATCTGAATGCAGTATTCCAGGTGACGCCCCACCAGCACAGAGCAGAGGGGCAGGATCACCTCCCTTGCCCTTCTGGCCATGCTTCTTTTGATGCAGCCCAGGATACAGTTGGCTTTCTGGGTTGCAAGGGCACATTGCTGGCTCACGTCCAGCTTGTCATCCATCTATACCCCTAGGTCTTTTTCTTGTGCTCAATCTTTTCATCCTCCAGCTTGCATTGGTAGTGAGAGTTGCCTCAACACAGACATAGGATCTTGCATTTGGATTTACTGAACCTCATGAGCTTCACCCGGGCCCACTGCCCAAGCCTGTCTAGGTTCCTCTGTATGGCGTCCTGTCACTCTGGTGTGTTGACTGCATCCTACAGCTTGGTGTCATCAGCAAACTTGCTAGGGATGCACTTGACCCCCTGTCAATGTCACTGATGAAGATATTAAAGAGTATCAGTCCCAGCACTGACCCCTGGGGGACACCACTCATCACCAATCTCCATCCAGACACTGAGCCATTGTCCACCACTCTCTGGACTCGATCCTGCCTGTTCTTCGTCCACTGAACAGTCCACCCATTAAATCCATATCTTTCCAATTTGGAGAGAAGGATGTTGCTTCCTCAGTCCCCTCCTACCAAACCAAACATTTGAGGGCTGTGTGATGAGCAGTTATCAGAGAAGACCAACATAAAAAAGTTGTTAAATACCTCAGCCTTCTCCTCATCTGTTGTTACCAGTCTATTTTTGTCACTCACTAGAGGGGGTACACCCTCCTGGACTTTCCTTTTCAGGTTGAGGCACCCATAGAAGCCCTTCTTGTTCCTCTTGGAATTCCTTGCCAAGTTTATTTCAAGATAGGCCTTGGCTTTCCTTACCCCATTCCTACACAGCCTAGCAGCTTCCTTACAGCATTCCCACGGAACCTGTCCCTGTTTCTACTGCCTGTGCATTTTCCTCTTGCTCTTCAGTTTGACCAGCAGGTCCTGGTTCAGCCATGCCAGTCTGTCTCTTGCTCTTCTTTCCTGACACTACATCTGGAGATGGAGAGCTCGTGCACTCTGGGGAAAGCCCCCTGAAAGATCTGCCAGCTCTGCTCCACAGCCTTGCTCATGAGGACAGTCCCAGGGTGTTTTGTTAACTAACACCCTGAAGAGCTGGAATTTAGCTTTCCTAAAATTTATCATCCTAATTTTATTCTGCCTGTCTTATATCCTTCCATGATGCATGATTTCAACTATAGCATGGTCACTACAGCCCAGGCAGCCTCCAATCCTGATGTTATCAACCAGTTCATTTGCACTGGTGAGCAACAGGTCCAGTATTGCACCCCCCTGGTGAGACCTTCTACTACTTAAGAAATTATCCTCAATGCATTCCAGGAGCCCCTTGAATTTCTTACAGCTCACCATGCTACTTTTCCAGCAGATGTTCAAGTGGTTGAAGTCTTCCAGCAGGATGAGTGCTTGAAATCATGGCCTCCTCAACAGGCTCCACTTGACTGGGGGATCTGTAGTAGACACTGACCACAAGGCTCCTTTGCTGCCTCGGTCTCTAACTGTCACCCACAGGCTTTCGACTTGCTCATGGCTGTTCTTTAGGGACAGCTGTTAACATTCTATTCCTTTCCTGATATAGATAGCAACACCCTCTCCCCTCCTTCCTTGCCTGTTCCTTTTGAGCCATCAATAGGCACGCTCCAGTCATGGAGTCATCCCACCATGTTTCAGTGACAGCAACTATATTGGTTTTCGAGTAGCACACTAGCTTCCAGCCCCTCCTGTTTTTATTCCAAGCTGTGTGCATTGCTGGTCTTGTCACCTATTTAAAGGATAACCCCTTAATTCCTTCTAAGTATTTCCCTTGATTTTCCCTGTTGCTTTCTCCTATTGCCCAGCAGTCACTGTCTCATCATCATTTGATGCCCCATCCCTGGAGGTGTTCAAGGCCAGGTTGGATGGGGCCCTGGGCAGCCTGTATTAAATGTGGAGGTTGGTGGCCCTGCATGAGGCATGGGGGTTGGAGATTCATGATCCTTAAGGTCCCCTTCCAACCCTGGCCATTCTGTGATTCTGTGATAGTATTTCGTATGTGCTGTAGTGTTGCCAGCATCTCTCAAGGCAGCAGGTCCTTCAAGGCCCCATGCTAGCACCCTGTCTCTCTAACCTTAGCTATGCCATCCCACAACATATGGGAAGACTCAGTATCCCCCTCCACCCCCCTTCAGATCTCAGTGTGCATTTGTTTACTAAGAGTTCCCTTTGGCTATGCCACTGTATCCTTCTACAAAGATACTCCTGTTGTTCCCCTCAGAGGGATTTTTTTAAATTTGCTTTTCCATGGAAAATTGAGAAATATGTCGTGTGAAATATCAAGGCTAATTAGACAAATGGTGCTCAGATCTGTTGTTGGTTTTCTGGAATATTGCTGACAGCTTAGGAGACTTTACTCTTTTTTTTTTTTTTTTTTCTTTTTAACTTTAATTATGAACAATTTTCACAAAGTTGAAAATTCCCAGGGAGACCTTAATCAATCAGGGATAGCTGTGGGAATGGAGAGAGCATTTCACAACTTCATGTTGTGTGTGGAGGGATGTGGGCAGTGTATGTCTTCACGTTGGACATCCCTTTGAATGCATAGCACATATGGGAAGAGAAAGGACACTAGGAAGAAAAGTATGAGCTGTCCATAGCTGTAGTGTGGTCATACGGGAGGAGAAAAGTGTCTACTTTGTAAAGGGTGTGTTGATGTCATTTTAGTGGCTTTCTGAAGCAAGCAGTGGATGCAGTGGGAGGGAGGGTTTGTTCAAAGTCATGATGGTCTGTAGTCAGGGTACAGCTGTTGCTGAAGATGTGAACAAGCATGGAAGGCTGGAGATAAAGTTGGCTGTCTTTGAGAAGAGGGGCCGTGGGGGAAATAAAGAACTGCAAGCACTATGAGTGCACTTGTCTGAGGATGGCAATGGGAAAGTCAGGGGTGAATCCAAAGCAACAACAACTGAGCACCTGGGAGGGCTGCTGAGCTGAGTAATCCACCTTGGAATGGATGATGAAATCTCCCTTTCTGTACACTGGCAAACGGGTTTTGTTCTGTAAATCTATCCAGCACCCAATTCATAAAAACTCTCAATCCTAAATTGGTAACCAAAAAAAAGAACTGTTAGACTTAGTGTCCCACAAAGGCTTGGGCATGGAGGGGTGCTTCAAAACATCACAAGAAAATGTAAGATGCCACTGCAGTATCCCTCTCCGTTGTGTCAGTTCTTGCAGAGGGTAAAAACCTCTCACATCTCCCACCAGAGATGGTTCTGTCTGCAGTCCACAGTGGTCCCTCAGCAGAAGGATCTGAGAAGATCTCTCTCAGAGAGCCTGGTTTTCTTTTTTTTTTTTTTTTTTTTGGCTGGTGTTAGTTCCCTGCACACTGAGCTGACAGCTACATTAAAAGACCTGAAAATACCATAGCAGAACTAAAGCAATTATTGTAATGTAGCTTTAACAGGGGCTGTAATGAGAGAGAATTAAAAATGTGCCAGTCTCATCACAATTTGTTGTTTCCATGACCTTTCAGGGTACCGAGAGACAAGGAACAGAGCATCCCTCCCCTGCTGTTCCCTGCTTTCTCTTGCCATTGTAAGGATGAAGCAAACCCAAAACTATCAGCCCTTTCTTCAGGTCTGTCTGTGATTCAGCTGCTCTGACGCTGAAAAGGAATAAAGTGCATCAGCCTCTTATCTACTTGGATCGAATCTCTCCAACAAATTCTTCTGTTGTTAAGGTGAAATCCAGGCAATTGTTGCATGAGTGTGATATAGGGATGGGAGTTGGCTGTCAATCAAGCTGACACGTGAAAGGAATGTCCCACCAGGGCGTCACAACCCTACCCATGTACATTCTGCCTGGTGCAGGTCAGAGGCCTCCAGTGTCCACACCTGAATTAGAGAAACCAGCAGTTCAGGGGCAAATCTGCAAGCATTAGTCAGTTGGGTTGAACCTTTCATTTCTTCACCAGGTATGCAAGTGCTCTGACCAGCTAGAATCCTTCTGTTGATAGGCTCTCAAAGTTCCCCAGAAAGTGCAGGGAATTCTCCCTCTCCTAATATCAGAGCACAGTGATGGATGTTGCAGTACAGCTGAAAGAATCATGTGATTTAACCATGACACTTCATAGACATTTATGGAATTATAGAGTCATTAAGGTTGGAAAAGACCATGAAGATTGAATGGCCCAACCATCAACCCACCACCATGTCCACTAAACCATGTCCCTCAATGCCATAACTACCCTTGTCTTGAGCACCTACAGAGATCGTGACTGCACCACTTCCCTCAGCAGCCTGTTCCAATGCTTCATTGCTCTTTCAGTGAACTTTTTCCTAATATTCAATCTGAATCTTACCTGGCACTATTTAAGGCCATTACCTTGTGGCCATCCACATCAGTCTGAGAAGTGACCACAAGCCGTTGAGCTTGATGATTCCAGATGCATGTGTGCAGGAAGACTTTTCATCACCAGCTCTGCCGTGTGTCATGCTAGGAAAGCATGTCTGTGGCCACTGCTAGTCAGCAAAATCTAATGGCTAGAGCAAAACAAAGCTGGTGACCAAGAGATGAGATGACGCAATAGATTTGCTTCTGAATTCCCTGAACTAAGCTGTATGTGAGAAAGTGCTATTATTAGACCCTTTCTAATCCAGTTAAATTATAAGCTCTATAAACACTGAAGAGCCTTCCTGTTTCAAGTTAGATAGGTTGTTCTGGAAAAGCCAAGTGATGGTTTCAACTGCAACCAGACCAGAACATCCATGACAGTTTGCAGAAGTAGGGAGTCTCAGTTCCCAAGATCTGTTTTTCAAAGCAGAAAACGTTTCTGAGCCACTTACAAGTTTCCTGTTTGCCAGCCATACTTGTGGAGGAAAATGTAATGCTGTCAGAGGCAAGACTAGGACAAAAAAGTGAATATCTGAAAATGAGAGTAGCCTTGCATTTATTCAGAATAGAAAATAGGTTAGAAATCACCAAGCAAAAGTGGTACCAGCACCCTAAGTGGTCAGGAAAGGAATAGCAGGGAAGGCATTGTACCACCCACCAGCTCAGCAACAAGGGCAGGGGTTATGCACCTCCATTAAGAAGTAAAGCCTGTACTGATACCTGCCTGCAGTTTGTGCTCTGGTTGTATGGCCTCAGCAATCCATGCTGGTGAGAATGTGTGACATCCCATTGCTTATAAACCTCTACAGGGCACATTCTCATTTTTAAAATAGGGTAGTGTAGGGAAACTGTTAGGTCATGGCTTGAACTGGTGATAGAAGACATTGTGAAGGAATTTGGCTGGCCCAGGGAACACAGGCAAATTGTTTGCACCCGTGCCTTCCACTTATCCAGAAGGGGTGGACCTAGTGTGTAGCCACCCTGGACTCATAGAAGAGCCAGCATCTCTTGGACCTAAGCTACTTCTTGGAAAGGAGTGCTCCCTTCACCATTTGGGTGAGTTCAATTGTTTTCATATTTGGCTATTGGCTTACCTATGAATATTTTGCCTGGTGTTGCCAAGATCCTGTCAGAAGCAATTTTGATTCTTCATAAGCAGATCATGTGGTGAATGCCAATCTGTACCATACATTTTTCCTCTTCTGTAAGATATCTGAAAGAAGTTGGAGGGATAAGAAATTTTTATACTAAGGACTAGACTATGAAGAGGCCATTACTGTGCAGAAGACTCATATGTTCTGTGCCAGTCTGTGCCTTCATTCTTTAGGATATCACAGGACCAAAACCACAGGAAAAAAATGTTCTTTGTAAAAAGACTTTGTGCTCATCATTAAAGAGGGCTGTGGGAAGTTGTAGCAAAGGGGATGAGTACAAACACAAAACAAAGAAAAACAGCCGTGCTTTCAATTATATTTTCATGGAGTTGAGATGAGCAAGCCTAACAGTTAGTGAAAAATAGACTTTCTTTTTAAATTTCTGACTTTGTAACAATTTAGAGAGATCAGCACTGCAGAGTTCACACATCTCCTCAGGTGGCTGCCTGTGTTTGGAAAAGAAGCAGATGTCAGACAGCCAGCTGGGCTTGGAGGTCAGAATTGTGATGCACTTTTCTAAATGCATCACCAGATGCCATCTGAGGTGCCCTATGGTGCCAAACTCTTGAGTATGGCACAAGACAAGGTGGATATTAAGAAAAAAATATCCTCAAAGAGTGAAGAGGCATTGGAACAGGCTGCCCAGGGAAGTGGTAGAGACATTATCTCTGAAGGTATTCAAGAAGCATGGAGATACGGCACTGAGGGACGAGGGCTTGGTGGGGATGGTTTACTAGATAATCTTAGTGGTCTGTTCTAACTTTAAAGGTTCTATGGTTCTGTGTCAGCAGTTCCTTCTGGGATGTTAGTAGAGGCCAGGAAGGATACCCTAGGAATCTCAGATGGCATTCAATGTCAATGTGTTCAACTGGACCCTACCTGCAGCTATGCCAAGATAACAGCTTGTTGTCTCAGTTGTTGTTGAGAGGAAGTATTTATCCATTTTTGTCTGTCTCCTGCTTGCTTCAGTCCAACTGACAGCATAGCTGAACTTCCCTCTACTGAAATGTGAATCATGATCAGAAGAGTGGAGCAGAAAAACTGGAGGTCCTGCTGGAGACACTGCAGACACAGCTCTGCAACCCTCTACTTTTACAACCAAGAACACTGATTGGTATTTAGTGCATATCTGTATGCTGGAGAAGCCAGCTGTGCTATTGGTTGCAGGAGGCTCTAAGTCCCTATCTTCAGCCCCTGCTGTCCTTGTGGGATTGGTTCAGGCACAGCTGCTCCAGGCTGCACATCTGGTTGTGGATGGTAATGCCTTGCAGTTGTGCTAGTGATATGTGCACATATTTGCTTCTAGATCTGTTTCTCTTCCCTGCCAGTCCAGTGTGTGGCACCAAGTGTGCCAGTCCAGATGCTGGCACCAAGACTCATAAAAGTGGTGATTTTCCACTCACTCCAGACATTATGCTCTTGCTACTTTCTAGATACTGATGTCATCCTTATGATGAGCATGTAAGATCTGTTCATAGAAAAAAATTAATTACATCAAAAATAATCTTTAAAAAATAGGCTGGAAGGGACTTCCAAAGATCATCTAGTCCAACCCCATGTTGAAAGGGAGCTTCCAGACCAACACATGTTAGCTTGAGATCCTTCAATGACATGACTCAGTACTTTCACTGAAGAGTGATTAGCAGGGTGACTCTCACAGCAGAGAAAAATGAAGTTATTTTGTAAATAGATTTTGCCTTTATTAATAATAATGCTTTTCTGTGCTACTTTAGACTTTGAGTATTATTACTAATCTAGTAATATTTATTACTAGATTAATAATAGATTAAAAATAATTTTAGCATCTAGTTGATGCTAAAAAGGACAGTGAGGTCCTGGAGCAAGTCCAGAGGAGGACTATGAAGCTACAAAGGCTCTGGAGCAGAAATCTTACGGGGAACTGGGATTGTTCAGTCAGGGGGAGAGGGGAGACGTTACTGCTCTCAGTTTCCCTGAAAGAGGTTGCAACAAGGTGAGGGTTGAGCCCTTCTCCTAGGTAACAGCAATAGGACAAAAGGGAATGGCCTCAATTTGTGCCAGGGAAGCTTCAGGTTGCATATTAGGAAAAATTTCATCTCAGAAAGTGGTGAGGCACTGGAACAGCTGCCCAGGGAGGTGGTGAAGTCACTGTCTCTGGAGGTAAGAAAACAGCAGATGTGGCACTGAGAAACATGGTTAGTGGGCGTGGTGGGGATGGGTTGATGGATCTTAGTGGTCATTTCCAACCTTAATGATTCTATAATTTGATGCTGTATTTTGATCCTACCGTTAAGACTGATTAGGCTAACAATAGATGTGTGATTTCTTTTTCTTTGCTAATATATAGCATGTCCTTTTTCCTTGTAGTAAAATTTTGAGTGTCATAAAATGGAGGAGCTCTGAACTTCCTCTCTGTGATCAATTACTTTCTGTTTCCCTACATGACATGAAAATACAAACCATGTAGCAGTCTTGCTTCTAGTCTCTCTTTATCTCCAAAATTGGCATATTACTTTCCAGAAGACTTGAGCAGACCTGGGCACAGTGTTCCTAGGTTTGTGTCCTTTAAAATAAAAATTGCATGTTTAGGGACAAAAGTGCAGTGAAAAAGTTTGGATCAAGATGCTTTGCACGTTAAAGTCAAGAAATAGTACTGTCTGACAGGTCTTAACTTTTAATCCATAAATAAAATGCACATTTTCCTCTCCATCTTATTTCTTCATAGGCCATTACATCAGTGCTTACTACTGCAAAAGAGATATTGACAAATCTTAAAAATGCTGCAAATAGCCTAACTTTATGAGAATTCCCTACTAAAATATCTTACCCAAGGACCGAGTGTGCTGGGCATGGAAACCTCTCAGCTCTGTGCTGTTGCTCTCAAACAGGTAACTTCTTTCAGGTCTAGATTTTTGAAAGCAGGATTATTATCACTATTATTATTTTTTGAAATAAGAGCATTATTAGAAGGTCGAGGTGGGGAGGGGATAATTCTACCTTTCTGCCTGAGTCCTGCTGAGGCAACATCCAGAGCGCTATGTCCAGCCTGCGCTCTCCAGTACAAGAGAGATGTGGACGTCCTGCTGCAAGTCCAGCAAAGACTACAAGGACAGTGAAGAGATGGAATAATCTGATATGCAAGGAGAAGCAGTGAGAACTGGAGCTGTTCAGCCTGGAGAAGGCTTCATCCTAAGAAAGTAAACCTATCCGAGGGCTCCTCCAACATCTGTCACTCTGTAGTTAGTTGTGTCACACTCGGATGATGCTGGAAAGCTCTGACATAAGAGAGTTGACAGTAGGAAAGAAGCTATGTATGGCTAGCAGATTTCAGACTTCTGATATTCTTGGAACATTCCAAAACAAGAGAGACTGTACAGGATCTAGGTAGGTAGTATTTGGAAGAAGGAGAGATTTCTCTGTGAGGGAGTTGCTTTGAAGTTAACTATTTCTTTGATACATTTCTGTCTTCCTACCATTTGAGATTTGCACAACTGTGCTTCAAACACCTACTCAGCAGGAAATAAGCTGAAAACCAACAGATCATTTCCATTTTTAAAGTGCTCTTTTAAATACACCTGTGGTAAGCACCAAGGGAGGATGAAGATGGATTTAAGAATGACAGTGCAAACATGAGCACTAAAAATGAGAATAAACAGACCAATAATTGCTTGAGAGTGGGAATTAGAAGAAAAATTCTCAGCATCTCTTGTAGATCAGTCGCTTTGTAGGAGCAGTATGAACAAGAAGCAGAAGTATTAAGATAGCTCCTAATCCCTTGATTTGATGGAGTGAATATGACAGAGGTGACAAGAGACAGATGATGCAGTCTATTCTAGTCTAGAATAGAATTCCTACCATACTAAAAATCTTTTTAGTGAAGAACTACAGGAGTGATCTCATCTCTGCAAGAGAAATCCCAGCTTTTTAGTTAGCAACACAAATATTCCTGGAGTAGGTGATAGATTTGTCATGGCATGTCATTTCATTTTTGCAGGAGAAATTCAGAATTGCCATGTCCATAAAACCTGACTCCTTGCTTATTGCCCATGAGGTTGTGAAGGCTGCTGCAGTAGCTAAGACTTCACATAGTGGTTAATATGTCCTGCTAGTTACAAGAATCTGTAACATCAGGACTTTAACACTCTCAAGAGCAAACAGATGGGAGGAATCTCCCATAAATGCCATCTGCAGTAACACTGTAATTTCATAACTCTTTCTGTCATGAAAGATCATCACTTTTTAAGTCAAAAGAATCCTTATATGGGGCAAGAAGAAAAAAGGAATTCTGAGCTTGCATGCCTAGTTTCTCTAAGCAGACATATAAAGAGCAGCTTAAGACTGTGAATCCAATTTTTAGAACACTTGTGAGTGTCATAAATAGGTGTAGGTATCTATCACTGCATGTAGGAGCACGATGGATGGGAAGTCAACCTGGGTTCCTTCCCTTACACCTTCAGTGACCGCTTTGTTCTGACTGGGACACTTAATTCAGGAAGGGATGATTTTCTCCTTGGAAATGTCTCCCCATTGACCATAGAAAACCCCAGAAGACCAATTTAGACAAGGTGCCCATCACCTAGCTAAAGTTGTATGTTGGACTCAACCTGATGTAACTTAACCAAGATCACAGAGGAGGAGTGCAGAACTGAGCTGCATCCCAATTGTCTGTTCACACCCAGAGCTGCTGGGTTCAGCTTCATAAATAATGGCAACAGCCTGTCATTTACCACAAATGAAAACACATGAGCTCATAGTTAACTCTTCAGGCCAAACCCTGTGAGTTTGGGGAATTATTTATCAGTCATTTGCAGGGATATGCCCAAGTCACATAGCACAGTGTGAATTTCCTTATCCTGTAGCTTCCTCCTGCTCCTGGCAGAAGCAATATTGATGAGCTCATTTTTCCCTTCCCTAGGGGTGGGATTTGGTAATCTCTTAGGAGACCCCACTATGCCTGTAGCATCCAACTCATTCTACTCCAGCTGAGGGGATACCAGCCACTCTGTTGTTATCACCTCATTGATTTAATGAGGTATGGAGCTGGCCTCTGAGCTAGAATCACAGGATGACGTAGATTGGAAAGGACCTTAAAGATCATCTAGTTTCAACTGCCTATCATGGCCAGTTTTGCCACCCACCAGATCAGGCTGCCCAAGGCCCCATCCAATCTGGCCTTGAACGCCTCCAGGAATATGGCATACATAGCTTCTCTGGACAATCTGTTCCAGTGCCTCACCACCCTCTCAGTTAAGTATTTATTCCTAACATCTAACTCAAATTTATCCTCTTTCAGTTTAAAGCCATTCTCCCTTGTCCTGTCACCATAAGACCATGGGAAAAGTCAGTCCCTCTTCTGCTTATAATATCCTTCAATGTGCTTCAAGCTATCTATGGAAATGCCAGACACTAAGCTCTTATTGAAGATGCAGACAGTCAACCTGTGACTTCACCATAGGGAGATAAACACCACTCAAGGCACTGTGAGATCATTCTGTCTATTCAGCGTGGAGTACATCACTAAGAACACTGCCACAAATGGAATTTGCTGGTACCTGCAGAGGCCACAGTTACAGGCTAGATAAAAACACATCTTAGAAAAAAAAAAAAAAAAAAAAAAAAAAAAAAAGGTCAGGAAATGAAAAATAGAATAAAATCATGGAATTATTGAGGTTGGAAGGACTACTAAGATCATCTAGTTCAACCATCAACCAGTCACCACCATGCCTACTAAACACTGTCCTCAGTGGCATACATACACATTTCTTGAACACCTCTGGGGATGGTGACTCCAACACGTCCCTGGGCAGCCTGTTCCAATGTTTTACTGCTCTTTCTGAGAAATTTTTTTCCTAATATGCAACCTGAAGCTCCCCTGGTGCAATGTAAGGACATCATCTCTTGTTCTATTGCTGTTACCTGGGAGGAGAGGCTGAACCCCACCTTGCTACAACCTCCTTTCAAGCAGGTATAGAGAGCAATAACATATCCCCTGAGCCTCCTCTTTCCCAAACAAAAGAATCTCAGTTCCCTCTGCCTCTAAAAACACAGAAGATGTGTTTTTAATACTTGTGGAAGCTGTGGACAAGGTGAAAGCACAACTAAATTTCCATCTCCTTCAATTCCTATGAAGCAAGCAAGCTTTACAGCAAGGTGAAAGGGAGGAAGTATGGAGGAGGAAGGTGGCAGTAGACCAGTTTCGCAGTAGACCAGTTTCTCAGCAGACACTCGGCTTCTCTGCTTTTACTTAATTGATTAATTCCTTCCTAGCAGAGACATCTGTTTGATGTGCTTTTCCATAAAAGCAGTTCAGAAAGTTCATGGGAGTTAATCCGTGAAGATGGCTGGAGCTGCAAAACCAAGCATCTGATTAAAGGACAAGGCGATCGCTTACAGCTTAGCTGCATTCAAAGTTGCTCCCAAAGTCTTTGCTAACCTTCATGTTTCAAAGTTCAATCCTTGGCATTGGGGAATTTAAAGGAGAAGATTTCTTTTTAATAGTAGTATTATTATTGCAATCAAAAAGCGAGTAAAATACGTTCACAGGAAGGCCACACACAAAGTCACATGTGTGCAAGAAAAAAGAAGCAGATTAAAAGATACACACACACAAGCACAGACAGGCTCCCTTTCACAGCCTATTCAAAACAGCTTTGTCTGAATTCAGTACATGCATTCATCACTCGTAGATACAAGCAAAGCTATTGCTTCTGTCAGACCTACTTACTCATACCCCAGAATTTAGAGAAACAACTAGTGTAAGTGTTTTATTCTCTACAGGGGGTTGCATTACTGCTGCTTGCAATAAAATGTGGTCATCGAGATGGAAAGTTGGCCAAATTCTCTAAGGGAGACAGAGCTCAGGTGTGATGATGTTGAGTGATGCAACGAGGCAACTTAAATCCCTCAGCGGCAGTATTAGAGATAGTACTGAGGAGGGACGATGTGGAAGAATTACAGTGGGACGTCATGCTGCTGAGTGATTCTATGGTAAAATAGCAAGTGAAATTTGGTGGAAGTAAGTACAGGGTGCTGCACAGAGGGAAAAAAAAAAGCAATCCTAACTTTACCTACACTGATGAGCTCTGAATTGACTATTATGTACTCAGGAAGGAATGAGTTGGTGTTTATAATAGGCAGTTCATGAATATGCCACCTCAGTGTTCAGTGGTTGTGAAAAAAAAAAAAAAATAAAAAAAAAAAAAAAAAGAAGCAGATTGAATGTTAAGAATTAAAAGAAAAATAAGAGATTTAAAAATATAGCATTGTTGTTTCCCTGCGTAAATTCAGTGTGTGACTGCTTCTTGAATGTTGTTGGTAGGTCTGGTGTCTGTTCCAGAAAGGATATTGAAGAACTGGGAAAAGTCATATAGAAGGGCAGCAGAGCAATCAGAGGTATGGAACAACAAAGTACTCTAGGAATATTTCATTTGAATAAGAAGAAGGATATGATAATGGTCTATCAAATTATGACTGGCATGAAGAGGATAAGAGGGAGCAGCTATATTTTGTACCTTTGAAAAGACAAAAAAGGATGCTTGAGACAATAGCAGGTCAGAACAAAGAACCTGCTTCACGCAGTGTGCGGTTAGCCTGCAGTTAATCCCTCTTGTCCAAGGGAAACTGAAAGTGCTAGAAGTTTACTTGATCCACAAACTGTAAACAACTTGACAGGAAAAATATTAATGGAAATCCTAGTAGATATAAGTATGCCTTAGGAATATTTATGATTCTGTCCTTTAGACGTTGTAAAAATACATAAAGAAATTGTTTCTCTGTGCTTCCCTTGGTTTTACACTCCCACCTGTACTGAACTCTGTAGACCTATAGTGTGACCCACCATGAATGTTGTCAGTGTTTGTATTATAATAACTGTCATGCTAATTTTCTAGGCTCTCTAAAGGATGGAAACGTTCTGACCTTGGCACAGTCAGCTCCAGTCTCCCAGCCATGCTCATCATAGATTTACTAAAACCAACTTCCAGAGATGCTTTTTTTTTTCTCTTCTCTTTTTCTATTTTTCCCTTCTTTTTTGCCATCTTAATTCTTAATATCTGTTTTTCAGTGATGTTTTCATAGAATCATAGAATCTTAGAAGCATTAGAGTTGGAAAAGACCTATAAGATCATCTAGTCCAACTGTCCACATATCACCAATATTGCCCACTAAACCATGTCCCTAAGTACTACATCTTCCCTTTCCCTTTGCACTTCCAGGAACAGTGACTCCACCACCTCCCTGGGGAGCCTATTTCAATAACTCACCATTCTTTTGGATAAGAAACTGTTCCTGATATCCAACCTGAACCTCCCCTGGTGCAACCTAAGGCCATTCCCTCTCATCGCTGTTACATGGGAGAAGAGGCTGATCCCCACCTCCCCACAACCTCCTTTCATGTCATTGGAGAGAGCAATAATGTCTCTCCCAAGACTTCTCTTCTCCAGACAGAACAATCCCAATTCTCTCAGCTATTCCCCATAGGACTGTTTCCTGGATCCTTCACAGCTTTGTTGCTCTTCTCTGGACATGCCCTAGGACTTCAGTGTCTATCCTATTACGAGGGGCCCAAAGCTGAATACAGCACTTGAGGTGCAGCTTCACCACAGCTGAATCAGCTGAATACAGGGGGACAATAACCTTCATGCTCTTGTTAGTGGTGCCCAGTGCCAGCACAAGTGTCAGTGAGCACAAACTGAAGGACAGGAGGCTCTCCCTGAACACCAGTACTTCTGTGATGTGTGGGTGCTGGAGCTGGCATAAGTTGTCCAGAATGGTGTGGAGTCACCTCCTTCAAAATCTTCCAAAGCTCCCTGTTTGAGCATGGATGGGACCAGCTGGCCTCAAGAGATTTCTTCCAACCTCAGCTTTCTGTGATTCTGTGATTCTGTGAGATGCCTATATTCCTTCTTACTTAGATTTCTTCAGATGTTCCATCACATGCTGTACTAGACTGTTACATAAGTGTGCTTCCCTACTTCCCTTTAATTTTTTCCATTATCTGGCAGCTGTGTCTCTTAGATGGTAACTTGATGGCTGTAACTGAAGAATTGGAAATTCCTCATGGCATTTTGGAAATGTTAACAATGATGTTATGCAAGATTTGAACTCCTGCAAATTTTCTTAAGTTCTTGGTGGCAAGACCATGAATCAAACCTCACTGCTTTGATGCTGTGTTATGCAGTAGATTTTGTTCTTCAGTATTACAGCCAGATCAAGGTAAGTGTTTAACAGTACAAAAAAAAAAAAAAAAAAAAAAAAAAAAAAAAAAAAAAAAAAATACCGACCAAGCCAGAATTCAACTCTGTAAGGAGCCATGTAAAGCTCCAGGAGACACAGAATCACAGTGGAAAGGACATGAGATCTGATCTACCACCTTTTCCATGTGACCTTGCCCATGGCACAACACCTCCTGGTATTTCAGCTTCCCATATAGAGTGAACTTTCTCTATTTATTGTGTAGCTGCCTTTCTCTCAGGAGAACTGAGATAAAAGATTGCCAAAACTGATAATGTCATGACCATTTTTCATTGACTATGGCTGGCAAAGTCCAAACATGTCAAATACAATATTAATAATGTCCACAGGGACAGCATTATAGGCCCTCGGTTTCAGTCTAAAGTATACTGTAAGCTTTGTATTATTGGAGGACTGGAGACAGCTGGAGATTATTTTGTGTGCTAGTGTAAAGGGCATTAGGATCCCTTCTAAAATCTGACAGTAGATGAAGCTGCCTATGCAGTTAAAGACCAAGTTTATTGTGGGTTTTATAACACTTTCTCAGTCTCTACATGAGAAGATAATAAGTACCTGTTGAAATGAGACTGGTCAAGAAAATTATAAATTCTTAATTTATAATTAATAATTGTCTTGCATTATTGAGGCATCTAATTAAGAAGCCCAGTCACCCCTCCAGCCAAGAAGAACTTGTGCTTCTCTGGAACATATCAGTTCTTGAGTTGGAGCAAACAGGCTTACCTCTGCTGAGGCTAGGATATCTTCTCAAACTCCAGTCAACTGCAAGGTAGCTGTAACATGTGAACTACTGACTTTGCACTCCCATCATGGTCAGAGTGAACAAAAAGGGCATAGTACATCTAGTGTGAAACGTCAGTTTCAGAAGGAAGAATGGAAAATAGATGTCAGTTGCTGGGTGATTCTAAGATAAATCACAGAATCACTGGAAGTAATTGGAACAATATGCACCCCCCTAACAGGCTTCTCATATTGCCTCTGAGGCAGAATTTCTTTTGTATACTGCAGAAAAAAAAAAAAAAAAAAAGAGAGAGAGAAAAAAAGAAGCACTGGGAAGTCTGTCTGCTAACAACAGAGCTGGACATTTTCACTGGTAAGGCAAAAGGTATTTTGAAGGAGTCAAAGCCCTTCTGAAGGACTGAGAATGCCAGTGTTCAAGTCCAGCAGGGTCAGACACAACTCTGGACATGTGCTTTGTTTTAGTGTCTTACTACAGATCCTCCTGCTCTTTTCCCCTCTACGTCTCACATGCATTGGTTGGGAAAACTGCAATTCCTAATCATGGATTTGCAATGTTCACTTAGAAATCACTGTCATCGTAACAGTGAAATCACCCTTTATCTTCAGCCTTATGGTGGATGAGGGGGTACACGGTGTAGAGAGCCTGCAGTTCCCAGTCTTGTGCCAGAAGCATGTTAGAGATGTGTAGGTTGGGTGTGAAAGCTGAGTTGACAGTCTTCAGAATTTCCTTTTGAGAATTGGGGCAAAGAGATGCAGTGGGATTCAGTAACTTTAACATCTCTCATCCACTGGAAACTCAACACTTGTGATCTCCATGCTAGGCCACCAGACCTGTCCTTTCTTCTTATGGTATTACCCTGACTTTTGCTGGAGAGCATCACAAGCAGCAGGCCGACTGAGATTGGACACAGCAATTTGGAAGAAATAATGTCTGATTAAAATATGTGCAGGTGGACTGGTCAGAGAGCATTAACTTCTGGAGAAAATAACTGCCCAAAAGGGTTAGGATGAGTCAGACTAAGAATACTGTAGCTTTGAATGAAAACATTCATGCTTTATTGCTGCTCAGCTAATCCACATTAACAGTTCAGTTGAATTTTCTTCCCCATGACAACAAAGTCACAGGATTTTAGATCCAAAAAAACACCAAAATCGTTTTTGACAAAAGCTTGTTTAAGCAATAATTGCTGGTTACCTTTCTGTTTTCCTTCAGTCAGACAGACTTTCACTCGATTCAGCTTTATGGAGAAATTTTGGGGGGAATGGATATGTGAAAGAGTTCCCTTCTCTGGACTTTCTGTTCTCTAGAATGACACCTGTCTCCAACCTCCAACAGGATAAAAACAGAGGTCAACCGAGGCAGCTGAATTCTAGCTAGAACCAGATGCTTTTGCTGTGGTTTAGAGTTCTGAACAGAAAAAAAAAAAAAAAACAACAAGCCAAAACGACAGGACTGATCAGACCCCCTTTTTATACCTTTATTATGTCTTTCTTTCAGTATATGACATCATCCTATTGATGAAGGTCAAGCTGATCTTAGCTCCTTTCTGACTCATTGAATATTAGTACTGGCTGGAGGCAGGAGAAGCCAGTGATTTGATGTGACAAGGCAGGAGGTAGTACACCAGTGGTACAGCAGGACACAGGATGCACAAATGAGAGATGCCACAATCCATTGTAACAAGAGTACAATATCAGACGGGTGGACCAATGGCCTGAAATGACCCGGCAAGGTCAGGATGGAAAGACCTGTAGTGTGGTGCAACATTGAAAATCTTTGTCTGTATCCACTCCCATTTTAATTGGACAAATCCATGGTAATCTTCCTGAGCTCGTGATATGATCATAAATTTATCGGGTGATATTTTGTGCCATCATGAACCAGATCACTCCCTTTCCCAAGTTTGTGTATTCTGTGATGAGCACATCACAGGGACATGGTTTAGTGAGCATGGTGGTGATGGTTGGACTAAATGAACTTACTGGTCTTTTCCAACCATAAACATCCTATGACTCTGTGAAAAGACTGTGTTTGGTCTCTCTTACCCTCTGCTGCAAATCAGAAAGCTTCCGGCTACTTTCCACAAAGCGCATTTGTTATATTGTGACCCTGGGAACTGCACATAACATTATTTCTGATGCAGAGCCCTGGAGAACAGATGGGTGATGAGATGACTAGGACTGTGGATCTGCCAGGTCTTGTGATGGGAGGGAAATCCCCCAGCCGGCACGTTATGCTCCATACTGCTCTGTGGCACATCTGTTCCTCCATAATCCTTTGTCTACAAACATCGGTGGACTGTAGACAAGGCTGGATTTAGCATGTGACCACCAGCACAGGAGAGAAGCAGTGGTAAGTACTCTGCTCTGCAGATTGTAAATGCACCCTCAGTGTATTTGCAGATGAGAGTGCACTTCTGTGCTGCGCAGGTGCCAAAGCATTGGCACAGTGACAGAGGTTGTGGAATATCCTTGGAAATCTTCAGACCTGTCTGGACATGGTGCTGGGCACAGCACCGGAGGCTCTGCTGGAACACGGGTTGGACTAGATGAACTCCAGAGGTCCTTTCCAACTTCCACCATTCTGTGATTCAGTGGCCATAGGAAAGAGAAACATAAGCTATACTACCTGCCACTCAACATGTGCCAGTCGCTTGGCTACCCTATGATTTGTATTTACCAAAAGCCAAGAAAGCATTTGAAGGCATCAGGTTTACTCCCAGATGATTTTGCCTGGACTTCTTCCAAGGGGTGGTTTCAATGGCCAAGTATTTTGGTAACAGGGGTCTCAATTCCTCCAGGCTCATAAAGACATGGACAGCTGGCAGCTATTTCATTTCAGCCCTCTTGCCTTTTCATCCTGTGAAATTTCATGCCAGCTGTGGTCACCTGTTTGATTTCTCTTTGAGTGTCTGCCTTCCTCCACAAATTAATTTTGATTATTTAAGCTTGTCTTGTCTGGCAGGGAGAGGATCTCTTAGCTGTGTGAGTTTGAAGCACTAGCTCTCTTTTTATCTTTTTTTCCTGCACTAAGTGTAATTTTGCGGTTCTCTGCCTTCCCCAAAAATAACCTTCAGACCCAATTCTGAACTGTCATATTCACTATATCACAGCTGTCTGCAGACGGGGCTTATCACTTGCAATCCACTCAGTTACACTTGTGATTAAAACTGATTGCAAATGTGATCCTGGCTGCTCAGCCTAGAAATTGGGAACGTCTTCATAATTTCTGACAGCAGATCATGAAGCCTTAGATGAGTCTTGCAGGGCTGCAAAGGCAGGACAAGATCTTCACAAGCCAGTGGGGGCAGGGGGAAAATAAATATCTGCAAGGAAAAGGGGAGCTGTTTATTTTTTAAGAAGTGCATCAAGCTAAAAAGCCTCATGTTTAAGACTGGGGAAGGCATGGAGTGAAACCTAAGTTCAGCTCTTGAGTCCCGGGACAACATTTAGGAACAGATGGTGGAGGTATTTGTGTAGGAAAGCAAACCACATCACTGGCTGCTCTGCCCATGGGAGAAGGTGTAGTGATTTTAAACGAAATGAGGGTTGATTTAGATTGCATGTGAGGAAGATATCCTTTATTGTGAGAGTGGTAAGGCACTGAAACAGAACACTTGTGGATGCTCCACCCCTAGAAAAATTCAACGTCATGCTGGATAGGACTTTGAGCAGCCTGGTCTGGTGGGAGATGTCTTAGTCAATGGCAGAGGGTTTGGAGCTATACGGTCTTTAAGACCCCTCCAAACAAATATCATTCCATGATTGTATGATTATATGGCTGGAGCACCAATAACTCTTTATATTTGTGCAGCTGTTCCCAAGAAAACAATTGGCAGCAGAAGCAGCACAGCTTTGTCTCCAGGACTCTCCACCGTTTTTCCACCTACTCCTGCTCTATCTTATTTGCTTTGCATGCCTCGAGTTATTCATTCCACATTTTATCAAAATGGAGTTGCAAAACTGGACTTTGCAGAGTGACAGAATCTTGGATTTGCTCAGTTTGTATCTTGCTCCACAACATTTCTGTTGAAGCCTTAAGCCTTAGCTTCATTCACACACTGTCATTTTTTGTTAGAGTCTCCTGATGTGTCTACAAGCACCAAGGAAGTGTTGGAGTCACTACCCTGGAGGTGTTCAAGAAATGTGGAAATGCTGTACATAGGGACACGATTTAGTGGACAATATTGTAGTTTGGAGGATGGTTGGACTAGATGATCTTAGTGGTCTTTTCCAACCGTAATGATTCTATGATCCCATGATCTCTATGCCCTGGGATCATTGCTCTAACTCCAGACATGGAGCTAAAGTGCCTCTGGTAGGAGCACTGCCATAAGGACTGCCCTGCAGTCTGCAGAGGCACCCAAAATGGTCGGATTTTTGGCTGGTTGTTTCGTCTTTCTCTGTATCAGTTGTAGGCTCTCAAGATCTGTGTTAGGAATTGGAGCTCAGATGAAATGAGCCTGTGTCTGCTCTGCCATTCGTCTGCTGCAGTGCATTTTCCTAATGTTCGATGTAGAGTTCCTTTTTCCTTTGTAAAGCTGTCTGTTCTTATCTTTGAAGCGGACTCTGTCGCCAAGTGAAAGAAATAGCTCCTCCTAGAGGGCTCTTCGTTCTAAATTTGGGCAAGATTCACCACGTTAAGCCTGTACGCACAAAACAGGGGCACCTCTGAAAGAAATACTTCCACTATTCAGAACCATTTTCATTATAATTATTTTTGAGTGTTAGAAAAGGAAAAATTCATATTATTCACACTCCTTCCCTCAAATAAATTGGTTTACTGCTTTTTCTTTTTTTTTCCCCTCCCCTTCCTTCATTTCCTGCCTTCATTTCCTCTGTTTTTCAAAGAAGCAAAATTTTCTTTTAGTGCAACAGGTTTTCTCTAGAAACAAAACTGATTCTAAGTGAAATGGTGAAATGTGGCATCTGTGCAACAGCACAGGGGAATGTAGTTATTTGTTTAGAATAGCCCAGAGTCTGCTCCAGAGCAAACTGCCTTAACTGGGACACTAAACAGGGCAATATAGTTGTTTGAAATAATAAAGAAGCAGAGGGAAGCATTCCAAATGGGACATGTCCAGGGCATGCTATAACCCTGTCACAAGACTAGCAAGATCTTGGCTTGAAGCATGTGGCTGCCAACAAACCATTGCTGTCATCTTGGCAGGGCTACAAATACCACAGACATTTTATATTTTCCTTTGGCTTCTGCCTTGAAAGACCTCCTTTCCATCATGCCAGTATGAGTATTGTCAGTCTATAGATCATCCTCTGCAGATGCAATTTGGATTCACTTTTGGTTGGCACTGTGATGATCTTGCTGCCCTGAAGGCTATAAACTCACCTCAAAAACCTGTGTGGACTCTTCTGATAGGTGGAAAAGGGTGGACAAAAGATACCTTTAGCTTTAAAAAGTGTTACAAATGAAAATAAAGTCTATTGCATGAAATGTGTGGGACACAGATGATTGTTCCCTGCAAAGACAGCGTTTGGAGAAAGGGAACATTCCCACATCTGCTGTGGGACCTCTATGGCAGGCAATCTTACCATTCCCAATATAAGTGAGCTGAAGCCAAATGAAAATGAGGGGAGATTACATCTTTAGGACCACATGTTTCTTACAGCCTTTATTATTTAGGCCTGAAAATCCAGCCTGGTTACCCATTGTGGACCCCTGCTTTTAAATAGCATAGGAAAGGAGAGACACAGATTCTACTGTAGTATGCCTAGGACATTCAGTTTCAGTATCCAAGCCAAAATTAACATGCAGCTTGCAACCAAGAGGCTGCTAGTGACAAGCAGCAGCTTTGAAGGTCACCTCGCCTGCAAGTAAATAAATAAACAGTAAATGAGGAAACAGGCAGTGATGAATAAACCAGGCAAAGAAGGAGATATTCCACTGTTTTGGACTGGTTGGTTTTTTATTTCTTCTCTGCTCTCTTCACTTTTGTTTCCCCATAGGTCAATGCTAATAGGAAATCCCTCTTGTTGTTCATGCATGCTGCAGCATCCTCACCAGCCCACCTATTTCAGAGACCTGATGCCAATTCAAAACCTTAAGTGAGGGTACAAATAATGTCAGCTCCACAGCTGATTACTTTAATAAGATCTTCTATCAGTATCAGGGCATGACAGCTGGGAGGAGCTGTTGCAAATGCTTTTATTGGCTTCTAGACCAGAATTCTCTTGCCATAGAGAAGTCATGATGTTAGTTGTTCACTTGCTGTGATCCCCTCTGCTGTACCTAATAAGATCTTGGTTCTGCAGTCTCAGAGTTGACTTTTTCCAACATTTCCTCTAGCTTGGCCACATGGCCAGAGAAAGCACAGTCTGAAGTCCCCCAGGGAGCTGTACCAAAGCTATTTCTGATCTTTTGGCATTGTGCTGGACCCATCTGCTGGACGAGAAGTGATGCTCACAGGAGGAGGTTTAGAGAGAGGGACTTGCTGCAGCTCTTTCTTCCTGAGCAGAGCATGCACACAGCCAAGTCTGGGCTCTGCAACATTTCCTCAAAGGCCCAGGTCTCCAGGGCATCCATCTGACACATGTGCTCTCAGGCTCCCTTCCAGCATGAGCCAGTGGCTCACTGCAGGCAAAAGTCTGGGAAAGCTGACAGGATAATTTCACTGGGATCCAGTCCAGAGAGACACAATGCACATGCTGTGGCAATTGGGTCCAACACTGTCTCTGCAGGCCTCACTCAGAGCAGTTTCTGCCTTACTGCCTAGGTCATCAAAACATCATCAAAAACTGGCATCAAGCTTTGTAAATACCACATGGAGAGGCATGACATACACTGCTGTCAAGCAGCATAGCTGCACTGGGACCAAATACTTTGTCAGTGTCAGTGGCTACTCCCACACATGGTTCAGTGGGAGACAGAGTTGGATCACAGGGAAGTTTTGTTTCCTCCTAAATGAATGCCATGCCCTCTGAACAAGCTCATTTCCTTGAGAGATACAGATCTTGGCCTCTTCAGCCTGCTTGTTCACTTTGCAGTTGCTTTTGAGATGAGATCCACCAATTCATCTATGATAGAAGAGACTAAGGTCTATGTTAAACATGCTCAGCATCTCACTCTGCTGCTATCCAACTCACCCCTTCACACCAAATAGGTTGAGTTTAAGTATCACATTACAGGATCCCAGGAGACCTAGAAGGATGTTGTATCTTCTGTGGTCTGAGACCATGGGATAAATCTCAGGACTATTTTCAGGCCTTCCTAAACATGGAGTGGATGCTTTGTAGTGATACTATGGCTGAGCTAGACAACATGGACAGGAGCTCTTGTAGACCTTGAAGTGCAGAGAAGGCAATGGTGCCTCTTTAAAGGTGACTGAGGTAACCCTGGATTTCATCAGATGACTCAATATCTTTAAAGAGAAGAGACAAATCCCTTGAACAAAGTGCTCATAAGGGAATGGGAGACAGCGAGGACAGGGAAGTAGGCAGAGACAGGTGACAGATGTAGATAATCTAGGAATCTCCAAAAGTGCATTTTGGTATCAAAGAAATTCTCTGAACCCTTTCCAGTATGCCTAGGTCCTTCTTGTACTGAGAGCTCAGTACTTGACAAAGTTCTCCAGGTATGGCTTCATGGTGCTGAACACAGTGGTCATCTCCAAAGAAGGTGGAAACTGGCTGGCAGAAGACCAAGCTAACTTCTTTTTATATCCTCACTGTTGCATCCTCTATGAATGATATGAAGATAATTGTCACCCCATGGGCCAGACATGATTAATCAGCAATTTTCTTCTTCCTCTTTTTTCTTTTTTTTCTTTTTTACAAACAGCTGGGAAATGTCATTGTCTCCTTCAGTAGAGATGGAAATCTCCTCCATCTGGACAGTCTAATTCCTGATGTAAATACAGATAAAAGAGGGAGAAGAAGAAGAATAGTATCCCAAGGGAACCCCTCCACCCTCCACATCCCTCTCTTTCTGCCTGAGGTGATTTTCTCCCCCTTCTCTCATTGTCCTGGCCATTAGGAATGGAGCCAGCCACTCTGCTGAAGGGGAACTGAATAGGTGACTGTAAATTGAAATTAACATCTAGCAGCAAGGAATACAAAGCAATGATTAATGGCTTTTTAATGCTTCACTGTTTTACACTTGGAGCACTTTGCTTTAATGGTGTTGCAGGGTATAGAGAATAAAAAGTGAGCATGTGTGGGAATACAACTTTTTGTATATATATCTTTCTCACTCTCTGTAAATTTTGCTGTTAAGCAGAGACAAACCAGTACTCTTTGGTTTAGAATTACATAGGAAAGTCTTATATCTAACTCATCTCATCTAATGCATCACAACTAAAAATGGAACAGAGGGAAAAGTCATTAAAAATATCCTCTAACTCACAGTTACTCAGATAATTGTTTTCCTACTTTTGGTTTAATTATAATGTGGATCACTTGATTAATTAAGTTTCTATAGACTCCCTCGCCCTTGTCCCAAGGAAGGGACCTAATATTCTTTCTGGATGATATTTATTTGTGTTTTAGACCTATAAGAGATATGGCTTCTTCAAAACTGCCTCTGTTGTAAGTTTCAGCTGTTCATCATTTCATGCGTTAACATATGCCAATTGCTATCTACATCACTTGGCTAGATTAACAGTCAGAAAAGCCATGTAGTCTTCAGTCAATTATAAACAGTGGTTTTTTCTTCTCTCCCTCTCTCTTTTTTTCCCCTCTTTTAAATGACCTTTCATCACTATTTTCTGTCCAACAGCATGATCATACCAGGCTGAAGATGAGGTTTGTCTTGTGTGGCTAGAGCCAACATCTAATGAAATGTTGTGATTTGCAGCAGTCAGTCAAGGACAAATTGGATTAAACACTTACATGGGATCAAGGGAGATACGTATTAATGAATTTTCTGGTCTTGGAATAAGTATTCACTTCATTTGTTTTTCAGTGTCTGAAGAGTAGACTTTTCCAAGATATTTCGGTGATGTAGTTTACTTTATAGTCTGTGGAAAGAAACAGGTGCTTCAGACACTACTTCATCTTCTAAAGCAAATATTTAAAATAAGACAGATGAATGTTTCCATTGAAGAAGCTTTTCCACCTTGGGAAAAAAGATTCAAGTGATGAGTTCTGATGACGAAGGTAATTCCGTCCCTTCATTCAAGCTGATCACATAACTTTTGTTGTCAGAAAAGCAGTTGTGTATTTTTTTTTCTTCTGCCAAACAGTGCACTGTAAAAGGCCTCTAGTAGATTAGGTTCCCATCATTTTTAATGCATAGTTTCCTATCAGGAGCAACACCAGCATCAAAGAACATGCTGTTAGAAAGAAAGCAATTCAACAGCATCAAGCTTGGCAAGTGGCACCTCCAGGAAACCAAAGCATTTTGTACTTCATAGACCACATTGACCCTACCGAGGTTTCCTTTTCATTTTGCAAGAACAAATGCAGAGAGATTTATACCTGGGAATATCATTTGACACAAAAATGGATAGTGGGTATAATTATGTATAAAAGCTCCCCTGTTACAGAAAAAAAAATAAAGCCTTAATAAACTTGTTTGTGGGCTATAAAAGGAAAACAAAGGCAGTATACTCATACGCCAAACAGAAGATGCTTGCTACTATTGATTAGTAACTGAGGCAATGCTCTAAAATGGTCTGATATGAATTGAATACAGGGAGTAACTGGATGAGCTCATTGCAGGATGCACGATCTAGAAAAAGACTCGTGTTGCTGATGTTAAAGTCTTTGATCCCCTCTGCTGACCGCTACAGATAGCTGCCAGCAAAAACTCTTTCCCATACCCTCACTGCAACTGCTGACCTTGAAGTCACAGCTAGTGACTTTGGAATATTGCACAGGTTTTCTGGAAGTGAGGTTCTTCTGGAGCATCCCATGCTTTTCTGAATGGCAGAATATGTGCGACACTGCTGTAGTCTCAGCTGGGAAATCTGACAACACTGGGGACTCCACTGAGTATAACAAATGTAGTGCTGCAGTGTCTAGCAAACTCATGGGAAAAATCAAAGGAGGTAAATAATCAGCACATGTATCTCATAACACTAAGGTCACCAGAATTTTTGAGAGTCAATACAACATTACCACAGACTGTTCTATTTCCACTTAAAAAAGAAAGAAAGAAAGAAAAAAACGTGGAAAAAGGAAAAAAAAATTGGAAAAAACAAAAAGGAAAAACAAAAGGCCTCTTGAACAGGCATAGGGCATCCATCATCTCTCTAGGAAGCCTGTTGCACTTTTTGACCACCCTCAAGGTAAAAAAAAGAATTTCCAGTCTAAACATCCCCTGGCAGAGCTCTATGCTGTTTCCATGCATCTTGTCACTGGGACAAGAGGCAGATGTTTCATACAAGTGAGAAAGATTTTGTCATGTTACAGTGGAAAGGGCTCAAAGAAGATCTGGGCAGCACAGGATGGGTTACACATCAAACACATCAGATCCTGATGAGCACAGAATGCAGAATTGAGACTTCTCTTTCTGTTCCTGAACCTTCTTGCCTATAACAATTGTGGGCATCTGGACATTTTGGAATTGGCACCACTTGTCAAGGTAAAGTAATCATAGAATCATGGAATGGCTTGGGTTGGAAGGGGCCTCAAGGATCATCAAGCTCCAACCTCCATATCTAATGCTACATCAGGCTGCCCAGGGCCCCATCCAAACTGGCTTTGAAGACCTCCAGGGATGGGGAATCCACAACTTCTCTGAGCAAAGTAATTTCTACTTCCTTGTAAGGTGAACTCATCCTCATTGCTGTTCCTCCTCTTACTGTCCTGTACATATAGACTGTACCATCCATGTTCTTTATCTGCAGAAGTGACAGCAAGATCAGCATACAGAGGTGGTGAAAGCTCACATATCCAGCTGGGCCTCCTCCCTCTGTCTCTCTGTAGAAAGAACAGTTCAACATTGCATAAACCTTTATTCTGCTGCTTATGCTTTATCATCCTGTGCTTCCAGTTGCCTTTTTACTCAAGCCCTCCTCTGCTAACAAGGGGTCTCTGTGGCTGTCACTTGCAAAAGGATATGCTCTTCCAGGCATGATTTACAGCATGCTCAATTTATTATGACCAATGAGCAGATCTGCAAACTGCATGACAAACTGCACTTCAGTGCAGGCTCCTTCCCTTCAGTATTAATCTTCTCCTCCTCAGTCCCCCGACTCTCCCCACTAGCTCTGCTGCTGTTAAAATACTCACTCCCACTTTCACCTCCCCATCGCTCTCGTTTTTCCTCCTCTGTGGCTCTGGTAGCAGATCTGTTCAGGTTGCAATCTGAGATTCATCGCATTCTCCCCTCCCTCTTCACACAGGGATTCATAACCTAACAGCAACAGGCAAACAGACCAGCTCCTAATGAATGAAAGGTTTTTCTTAGCCACCTTGGGCCAATGGTACATTTACTAGCAGTTCTTTCTCCTGACAGTACTGGGCACATGCACACATCATAGCAAAGGTATTACAGAAACGTAGGTGGTAGCAACGATCGGTCTCTTGTACCAAAAATAATGCTAATATTACTACTACTAACAAAACAGATCTATTCATGTGGTTGGCTGGTGAGTGGGCTGAGTTCCCATGGTAACTGTGGGCAGCGAAGCTTGTAGGAAGAAAGTAAGTATTCTGTTTGAAATGGCTCAGATTTCTGCCACAAAGTTCATACAGCATAGAAACATATATCAGATTCCTTCATTAGCTACACAAAGTGCCCTTCCTTCCCCTGACAGCTCCAGCAAAACTAGATTATCCAATTCTCACCTGCATTTACATTTGAGGTGGGAAATTTGTAGAAGAGATGATAATGAAGGAGATCCCAGCTGTTAGGCACCCTCACTCAGTCTTTCCACCTTTAAGCTCTTGCAGTCTGTATTGCTGTTGGCATTTCAGTTCCACTTGACCTCCCAGCAAAAGATGACTTTGAGATCAGCTATCCCAGCCCAACCATCCCTGCTGAGCTTCAGAAGCTTGTCTGTAAGCAGTCCAGTTCTGCACACGTATCAATTTCAGAACTCCCTTGTACTGAAGTTTGGCTGACGGTGGAGATAGATGGTTTATGCCTAGTTTCAAACTTTCTTTTCTTCCAACTCTGCTCCTCCATGAATAACTCCAGTTGCCATATTGTCAACCATGCCTACAAGTTGCAAAAAGGAAGGGCATCAAAGCATGTGCTTTGCACCGAGAGCTGAGAGACAGCAGCAGGAAAGCTAGGACAGCTCTGCCTGCCTATGCAGCTGAGCCAAACTCCTTCCTGGGACTTGAAATGAACCCCTGTATGGAGTGTTCAAGAAAAGCCTTGTCCAAATATGAAGTGGATGAAGGTTGTTTTACTACTAAGCTGACAAGTTACCCACATAGCAATAAGGGTGCATGCATGTCATGCACCAAAAACCTGGCTGTGCGTTCTTTGTTTTACACATAGTTGCAAAAAAATGGAGGAGCACTTGGGCAGTTGGTATACCAGTGAGAATGGAACCCAAAGCATGACAATACAAAGACTGTGAGACACTGACACACAAACACAATGCACTTAAAAAACACTGCTGGTGTTTTTTGTTTTGAAAGAAATTCAAAGCCTATGGATGTACATACCTCTGTGTAGATCTGTCTGAGCTCTGCAGAGACCCAGGACCTTGGAGCCTGCTATACAAAACTATTCTAAACTTGGTTTTCCCCACTCTTCTCCAGTGCTTATGGCTGGCTGCTGCATGATGATCCATCGTCATCTCACCAAAGACTCTCTCTTCCACATCATGCACAGGAAGATTCAGCAAAGTTAATTTGGGCAGTGATTGATTTCTCATCCTTCCCTTCTCAGAGTTGGTCATCTGAGGAAGGGGAGGCTCTGATGACAGTAGCTCATAGGGTGGGACAAATCCAGTTCCCCGACAGCAATCCTGATAGAACAGCAAAGTAATCTCTGTGCAGTTCCTTGTTCCAGTGTATCCTTCCCTCCCTGGTCCATCTCCTTCCCTCTCACCTTTGGTACCATTTTCCACAAGGATGGTTCTGAAATAATCCTTGACACTCAGAAAAAGCATGCATACATTGGATTATGAAGCAAGCTACGTATGAATGGCAGCATCCCCATAGCCAAAGAAACAGCCACTAAAATGAAAAGCTAATGTGCTTCTTGGCTTTGGCAAAAGGCGGGGTGAGAAAAGCCTTCTCTTGCTGTCAACAATATGCAGGGTCAACGGCATTGGTTGCCTTTTATGTCCAAACTGTAAGCTGTCATTGTGGCTAAGAGAGAAAAAGGTGAACAGGATAATGTATATGAATACCTGAATGGAGCCAGGCTCTGGTCAGTGATGCCCAGTGCCAAGACAAGAGGCAATGAGCACAAACTGGGACACACAGAGGTCATGCTCACATGCAAGAGCATAGAGGAATAGAGGACATCAAATTTCATTTAGAGCATTTGGTAGTGTGACTGGACCACTGTATGAGTATATAAATATCTCTGGACTTGAAAACAGGATTGATTTTGCACTTGGCTTTCAGAGTCTAGATACACAGGCCATTCCTCTCTCTGTCATTTCCTTTGCTGTTTTGAGAAGCTGGGGAAAGAGAAATGTGTAATTTCTCTTCTGAGGAGCAAAGACATAGGACCTTGTACAGAGTCATGAGGGAAAAAGAATATTCACTCACTTCATTAAAGGCTACTGTAGCTTCTTCTGTGCTATGCACACCGTGTTCTAGTGGAAAATAAGTTCTTCCAGGGTTAGCTTGTCTCGGAAGAGGCCAGATTATTCAGTTCCTAATAGCACCTACCTCTTTCTTCATCATGGACTACGACAGGAAATTTGTAGTCAGATCTGGACCTGAACCTTTATCTACTTATTTCCTCTCCATTGCAACAATACCATAGAACTGGCACCAAACACAGCCTGACTGCTATGTATTGCCCTGCAACTGCTTCTATTAGGAAAATCACCAGTGCAGGAAAATTCTGAACCACAAAAACATCACTGTTTGCAGCATTTTACTGTTAGGATGGCTCCTGAAATTGTTTTAGATTGTGCCGTGCAATGTCCAGACATGATTTGGGATAAGCAATGGCCATGGATATTTGTAACAGGCAGTTAAGCTGTCTTCTCAGACTTAATTAATAGTCCAAGTAACTGAGTTTTGCTTGTTCGTTTGTTTTAATTAACTTTTATGGATGTAGACTGTGAAGGAGTTTCATCAAATCATGGAATAATTTGAGTTGGAAGGGACCCTTGAAGGTCATCTAGTCCAACTCCCTTGTAATGAACAAGGATATCTATAGCTAGATCAGGCTGCTCAGAGCCTGGTCCAGCCTGATCTTGAATGTCTCCAAGTTTGTACTGATACGGTACAAATTTTGAAGAAAAAATTTATCTTCCGCCCTAAAACTTCTGGAAACAAGCAACACAAAGATCTTGAGGTCAAGAGAGGCAACGGCTGGGCTGGTGGGTTGACTGATGTCTCAGCATGCCTGAAACCTAAACCCTGAGCCCCCTGAATATGACATTTTTATCTGAAACAGCAGACAAAGAAGACTCACTCGGAGGAAAACACCATCCCTGTGGTGAGAAATGAATGTGTCCAGACCATGAGACAGAGATGGGACAAATGGTATCTTAGGCTCCTGCTGTTGCCAACATCTCCCTGTAAAGCCAGGTGATGTGTCATCAGTCCTTTCTTCTCATGGGCTCATGTGAGCCACAGTGTCAAGGTTCACCTGCCTCCATCTGACTCCCAGAAGGGGTCGCTGGGGTTTATAACTCACAGGAAGGCTCTCAAAGGATCTCCTGCTTCAGAAGGAAGAAGACTGAAAGTTAATTACTTCAAAACCAGCCTCTGACACCTTCATCAAATATGGAAATGTGATGAAAAGGACTTCAAGAAGGGTTTTTTTTAGACTCTCTTTAAAATAAATAAATAAATAAATAAATAAGTAAAGTTTGACTTGCATTTGAACCTAATGTCCTCTGCCTTTCTGATGGAAAGGAAACATGGTGGCTCCTGTGCAATGCTACAGAGGAAATCAGACCAGGAAAGAGGAAAGAAAATAATCTACAGGTGACTGGCAGCAGGGGGAACCAAAAGGTAATAGCAGAAAGTGTCAGCAGAGAGGGATGTGAATGAGCAGCTTTCAGCCTGAAGTTATGAAAGTTCCCACTTCATTCTCACAAATTGAGAGGGATTAAAAGCAATGCTCATATGCGTGTATCGGGACTCCTCATGATACTGGCTAATTTTGGGGAAAATATCAGTCTTTTGGTAGACCTCTCTACCTGGAAATAATAAGGTCTTTCAAGGTTTGTCTGCTGGTTGATATTATTGCTCTATCTTCAGAAATCATGCAGAATGAAAGGGGAGGAAAGTGAGTGACCATTACTGAGAGAAAATGGAGGAATATGTATCTATCTGAGTGAGAGCAAAGAGTAAGGGGCTCTCAGCCCAGTTATTGAGCTGTATGGTTTTATTTCTTTGCCACAGGTAAGATGGCTTGGGAGTTCTAAACCAGACAAAAGAAGCCAAATGGTTTTAAGAGACCACAGCTTAGGGTGTATGTAATGGGTTTTTCCTTAAAGGAGGAATGGTGCTGAATGAATTCAGCTTCTGTTTGCTGGCTCCATTCTGTAATCATTGAAGGGCTCCTGCCTTGGTCTGCAGACAAGTCAGTCCTTAGACAGAGAGGAGTGTCAGCATAAATTTTGGATTCTAAGTGTGCAGGAGTCTATCTCACTTCCACTTTGGAGCAAGGGATAGGTTTGGAGGGGACACCTTTGCTCCAGCAACTTCTTGGGAATTTTACATGAGTGAGTCACTTGATAAAACCAGAAATGGAGTTTGGAGAGGGAGCCTGGACTGAATCTTGTTTTACTGCTGTGTGGAAAAGCCGGGTTGACTTTTTGTCCCATGTCTCTCACTTCTCAGATGCCTGCTCAGTTGGAGGAGTTTGGGTTCATTCCAGCTGCTTTTGAGGCTTTGCGGGACACCAGGAAACAAGAGGGGGGTAAAGAGCAAATCCTAAATCAATAAGAAGCCTGCAGTGGCCAGAAAGTTACATACCTTTTGCTCCCTTACCCAGCTCCTGATTCATTTTGTATTAATAGGACACCAGGAGCATGCGAGAGCTGCATGGAGGAGCTAGAGGGTCTTACTGAACTTTTGCAAACTCCAAGAACAGATCCATCTGGTTTGCTCATGCCACTGTCTAAAGAAGCAACAGTGTTTTTGCTTTCCCTGTGCACAGGGGATGCCTCGCTGTTGTGGTCGGAGGGGCTAATGGGCTCTCCCCTCCCATTTGACGGGAGGCAACAATCACTTTGGGCTGAAGCAACTTTTTCTCTATACCTTATGCATCATAAGCCTCAAAGCTCTGCTAAGGGAAATCACAGCCTGAACCTCCAGCCAGTTGAGCTCTTCATCAAAAGGTAATGCAGATCATGAAGAAGGGTTTGAAGAAATGACATAGGGTTTGAAGATCTCTTGGGACCTCAGAACTGATGCACAACATGGAGCTGGCCAGAACATCAAAGTGCACATACAAGGTCTGATTGAATCATGTCTCAGTCCCAGGACTCAGACAGACTTTTTTGAGGAGATGGGCATCCTACTATTTCACAGTCATCCTCTCCTCTCCTCTCCTCTCCTCTCCTCTCCTCTCCTCTCCTCT
>NW_024884697.1:1826975-1876359 GCF_019232065.1 Centrocercus urophasianus
CAGGCCTGCTGAGACATTCCCTGAGCCGGCCCAGCATTGCAGCCTTAGTGTCAGCCTAACAGGTTAGAGAACACCAACCTGGCAGGGATTTGGATCCCCATGGTGGACATTTCCAAATGGAATAGATCTTCGTCTCGACAGACGGGGCACTGGAAGCCCAAAGCACCAACAGTGAAGGCCTGTAGCTGCAGGAGAATCACAAGCAGGGTGAACATTTGTGGTGCCTGCTGCTGCTGATCAACATGTGTACCTGCAGGATAGGGGAGGGCTCCTACCTGGATGCAGTCCCGGTGGAACCAGGCATGTTTACATGCTGGGCACACCAGTCTGTGGTAGGCTGTGCTGTCTCCGACAGGCTCAAGGCAGATGAGGCAGTTGATGTCATGTTCTGGATCTTCCTGAACTGCCTGTCGAGGCCGGTGCTCAAAGCAGTAGGAACTGGTGGGAAAATGGAAGGGATGGCATCGTGAGAAGTGCTCTGAGAAGGGCAGCGGACCAAGGAGTCCCATGCCCTGGCTTTACTTCTGGAGGCATAAGTGCAGTTTCCTCCCTGGCTTGGCTGCTGCTGACAGCCCTTACCTGTACATCCCAAAGAATTGGGTGACACATTCCCCTTCCACGGCACAGGGCAGATGGAAGCTTCGTTCACAGCCACTCTCTGCACACGTGATGGCAGCCCCCCTCTCACCACAAACAAAGCATTGCTGGAAAAAGCAGAATAGTCCCATCAGCAGCAGGCTCGGTGCCTGCACAGCCAGCCCCATGCAACTCAACTAAGCACAGACTGTGGGTATTTCTGTGTTACGTTCTCCAGAGCTGCCTGGTAGACAAGGTTTGTCTGCTGTGACAGGACTTTGTCCTGGAGCCAGTTGCAGTGGCTGCATTTGCTTTCTTTGGCTCCAGACTAAACTTGTATGAGCCTCCCCTGGCACAAATCTGCCTGCTTTGTTCAGGTCCTCACCTTCTGGGTTGCCTGCTTGACCTTGCGTGTGATGGCAGCAAGGGAAAACCCCAAAATTCCCAGCAGAAAGTTGTCTTCTTGATAAAGGCCGGTGGCAAAAAGCTTTTAAAAGAGAAAAGAAGAAATTAATATTTTTTGAACTTAAAGAGGGGAGATTTTTCTTAGACCAAGATTGAACTTCCACAACAAGAAGCCAGTCCATGATACTATGATTCTTCGAAATTACAAATCTGTAAAGTTCTCATTAGGACAGAATGGAAGAGACCATTACTTGTGGGAATCCAAAAGGAGTCCCAGGGGAACTCACCAGGCAAAATGAATGGACACAAATCCCGTTCTTCCGACAAAGATACCCTAAGATGTCCGGGTCAACATCCGACCGGCCACACAGCACACACACTGGAGAGGAGAGAGCAAATGTGAGCAGTGGTGAGCAGCTGGCGGGGCCAGATATCCCTGGGGGTCATCCCCGGGGTCGTCTCTGTGCCTGACATGCTGTCTGGAGGTGGTGGAGAGGAAGAGGCCATGGCAGGTCCAACAGTGCTAGCAGGAAGCCATAGCCCAAGCTGGATCCCCTTGCCAAGGAGCAGAGGGGTCGTGCCTTGCAGCAGTTGGGGAGTCCCCGCCTGCTTCTTCTATCTCAGCCACAGTCAGACCCACAGCACTTCTCCGCCCTTCTGTGGGAGCTGCAGGGATGCTTTGCACTCACCTGGCTCCTCCGAGCTGGAGGCTTTCCTCTTCCTATCAAACATTATGTGCTTCAACAGTGAAGACTGCAGGAGAGCCTGCTCTCTCTGTGCCTCACCAAGCTGCACTGATGCTCAGTCTGAGCCCGGCAGCCTTTGCTCTGCTCCCAGCCTTGTGGGTCACAATGGCTGCTCTGTGACACCTACTGTGACATCACGGTCACCGCCCCACAGGAGGTGTGGGCGCAGGCCCTCAGCTGCCAAGAAAGGTGGCAGCAGCTCCACAGCTCCTCTGGGCAACCTGTTCCAGAGTGTCACCACCCTCCAATTACATAATTTGATCCCAACATCCCATCTATATCTCCCCTCTTTTTTTCCCATATTGTTCATCACCTCCAGCAGAGCTAATTCCTTCAGGTACTTAACACCTTTCTCCATAGTGGTCCACTTGCCTGGATATCATACTAGATCTTTCTTGAAGGGATACCTTTCCTTTATGGCTACCATGAGTCACCTGTTGTGGCAGACAGAGCCAAAAGGCTCGCTGAAGTCAGGGCACACAGTATCCACTGCTCTCCTCCCATCTGCCCAACTGATGATGACAATGTGGAAAGCTTCCAGGTGAATCAGGTGTGATTTCCTCTATGAATCCATACTGGGTACTGATACCTTCTACTTTTCCAATTTCTTAGAGACGAAATCAAGATGTTGCTCCACCACCCTTCCAGGGAGAGAGATGAGTCTCACTGGCTGGTAGTTTCAACCTGTGCATGGCGGGTAGTTGGAACTAGTTGAACATAAAGGTCTCTTCCATCACAAGTCTTTCCATGATTCTTCAATAACCAACTCTGCAGCAGTACTGTTGCCAAGAGCTTAGTAGCAGGAATTCTGGTGGTCGTGGCTGATACTCTTGTGATCTTGTTGAGGCTAAATTTCTGGACAGAGCTTAGCTAAGCCAGAAATATTTTATCTTCAAAGTTTGTCTCAGAAGCATAACTGCTACAGAACACTTTTGTTCTGGGGACAGTAGGGAAAATATTAATGATGCGTGTGATGTCTTATCCCTTTCAACTTTCAATAATGTCAACTCTTGACGCTGCTTTCCTCGCCAAGCACTTGAAACACTATTGCATCAGAAAGTATTTGTAATGGACATTTTTTTAAGCATGGAATTTCTAGATCTTTACGCCTTGCTGAGCTGGCATTGCTGTCTATTTGGTAAGCCCTTTAAGCTATGGTATTGAGATAAAAAATGTTACGTAACCAAAAAAATGATCATGATTGCTAAAATGTATATTCATTAACAAAAGTAAGTTCTCCTTTCAACTTCCCCTATTCAAGTAACACTATAAGCTTTTAAGCCTTCAAGCACCCCTAAACAACATCTTTGCTAAGAATGGCTAGTTAACATCAGTAAAGATATTGGAGAGGAATTCTGTCTTCACTGCAGATAGAAGGGGAACTGTTTGACGTCATTAAGGCCTGAAAAAACTTCTCCCAGGAGGAACATCTCAGTGTCTTTTTAAACCCATGGGTAAAAGCTGAGGTGCTCAAAGGTTCAAAGACAGGATGTTGTGATGATGCTATAACGAAGTGTCCTCTCTTCAGGAGAATGGAACTATTCTCTTGGACAAATGCATGGAAAGATCACTTCCAAGGGCCCAGTGAATTGGCTAAGCAGATCAAGAGGAGACAAGAAAAATAAAAGGCTTCTTTCTGAGAACGAATTTGACAATGGAATGCAGTATAACATAAACCAAAATGAATCTAAATTCGGTCCAAATTCTTCCTGATCAAGGTCCACATGGTACACAAGTTCCAAACAGGCCTAACCATGTTCTCAGTAGGCATTCAGTACACACAGTTTGAGCTCTGACTGCCCCAAATGTAGAAGGCAACATAACAGGTTTTCAAGGATCCAGGTACACATGTGAAATGATGGCCTCAAGTTTAGATGGGATAGCCAAAGTGTGTCTACAATATCACAGTGTGTCTGTACAGTTGCGGTATTAGCAAAGTACTCCATGGTTCATCTCAGCATAGCTGCAAAAGAAGCCCTACTATCAGTGTGGTGTGATGGAGAGCTATTATGTTCCTGACCCTGTCTTGCTAATGAGGAATGCACGTCTGCATCACAGCACAGCACTCAAAGCTTAATTTGAGTCAATATCTAAAATGCCTTACTTGCAAGCTTTAGAATTGGTCTCATATCCTTACCAAGAAGTGCTACTGTTCCAGTCTGGTCTAAACCTGGAGAGCATCTCTAGAGGTTCTCTCTTCTCACCTCTCTAGTTATAAGAACAAGATTATATGGGATGTATAAATTTGGAGTAAATACACTACGGCCCATCTATCTGTCCATGTATCTATATATCTATCCATTCAGTCTTAACTGGGTGCATACTAACCCCAAAGCTATGATGAAAACTTCTTACCAGCCTTATGCAGAAAGGGGTAATAACTTCTGGATATTTTATTTAAATGTAAACAATATTATGAAATTACAATTATGTTATAATGTTATTAGCTTTGTTGCATGAACACAGTTCATAGTGGCACAGAAAAGCTGCGTTAGTAACAATACCCTAAAACTGTTATTCAGAAAAGCTCTATGAGTGACACTTCTTTCTCTGGTTCTCACATTGCCAGTGTCCTCCTAAGCCCTATCACCAGAAATGGATTTGATCAAACAAGAGCATTTTAAAAGAGGAACAAACAAAGAAAACACGGAAAAGCTGTATTTGTGACACACTGACCTGAAACTAAGGACTAATTTTTGCATGTAGGGTTTTTAAATAAAATGTTTAATTAAAAATGGAACAAATAATATTCTTCATTTGAATGTTTTCAGTTTTAATCCTTGTTCTTTTAGAAGCTTATTTTCTGGAGTGAAAATACCACCCTGAAACAAGAGATTGGAACAATGAATACGTTCATATTGACATTGTCTGAACGCAGTATTTTATAGATTCTGAAATTTCCCTTCTGTCTCTTTTCTAAAATAAATTATTCATTAAATTAAAAGTGAGTTTATAAATTATTTCCTCTCAACCTTTTTTTTTTCTGTAAGGAATTTACTACTCTGCATATACACATATCTGGGTATGTGTGTATATGTGTCTATATATGGACTGAGACTGATTTCTCAGTTGTGCAGAAAGATTCATAGGAAGACTGAGGTATAAGAGGCTGTTCATGAGGCAGTAGGGGAGGCTCATAATAACGTATGTCTTCCCAGCTACAAGGACATCGACACTCCAGCAAGGAGAAGGCTTTTCAGACGTCCTGCTGCTGGTTGTTGCCAGACTCTTGCTCCCCAGAGAGACAATGCAAGTGCCTGAATATTGCCCTCCATCCATTTTGCAGTCACTGCATCCTGCTTGTCCCTGATGGCACGGGGGAATAGCTGTTTCTTTTCTGACTCAACCAAGCCTATGCAAGATACACATTTTCCATTCCTCCGCTGCTGAAAAGCCAGCAATCCATTAGGGCTCTGCTGGCTGGATCTGACATTTCCCAGGTGCAGATTAACACCCCCTTGGGGCCTGAGCACCATGAAAATCAACTCATCGCTTGCGCATCACTTCCTATCACTGCTCCCAGAAAAAAGAAGCCCCAGCACCTGCCAATGCCTGCTGGCATGGTTTACAGCGTGTTTGACTAGGCATGGGAGGGATAAATGGGAAAACAGTGGTGTGCCATTCGTAGTGTGAAGTCTTCAGGAGCAGTGTTGGTTTGGGGCATTCCTGCTTCCCCCTAGTCATTCCTTTAGGATGTGGATTGATGATACGTAGGCTTTGAAAGTGGAATCATCTTAAGATATCTCTTCCTCTTTCTGGCTCTCCCTGCTTGGTCCCATCCTCTTAGCTGAGCTACCTCAAGGATGTATGGTCCATGCTGCAAAGGAGCAACTGACCCATATCCAAAATGTGTGCCTCTTCCTGTAGAACTTGTGTGTGTCTCTTTTTGAAATCAGAAAGGAGCCGACTCCATGTTTTGTGCAGTTTTTGGCCGTTGCTCCTCATCCTGTCACTCTACAGTGGTAAAAGCAGTCTGGCCTCATCCAATTGCCTCCCGCACTTTAGATCTTAATAAGCATTAATCAGATCCTCTCTCAGTCTTCTCTTCTCCAAGCTGAACAGTCCCAGCTCTCTCAGCCTTTCCTCATACAGGAGATGCTCCAGGCCTCTCATCATCTTCGTGGACTCATTCTAGGAGATCCCTGACTTTTGTGATCTGGTGAGCCCAGAATTGGACACAGTATTCCAGCTGTAGCCACACAAGGACAGAGTAGTGACAGAGGATCAGCTGCCTTGTCCTGCTGGCATTCTTTTGAATGTACTCCAGGATGCAATTGGCCTTCTTGGCCACAAAGTCACACTGCTGGCTCATGCCAGAAGTAGAAGTGTGGAATGATTCTTTCCAAAATAGCCTTACGTCCTTCAGACGACTGTAATTCTCAGACCTTACCAGAAAGCGCTTTAAAATTCAGCAGTTATGGGTGGATATTTCCATCCATAAATTTCCCAATCTTTTGACTACGTGACCCTTAATGGAAACATTGGTGTGCATTCAGTTGTATCTGTGACATTCCCTGATGCAGGATGGTCTCATGCAGAGTGAGCTTTGTCCAGCTGCTAAAATAATGCAGGTATCTGGGTTATTCAGGATATCTGCAAGGGCGTGATAAAGGTAACACCAGCCCTTAAGGCATGCATGTCCAACCTTTTGGCTTGTCCAAGCTGCACTTAGTAAAGGGGAATTGTCTTGGGTGGCACAGACAGGTGCTGCTCCAAAAGTAATGCTTCCTAATTATTTCCATGGAAACTAAACCAATACAAAGAGCACAATAGCAGTATTTGATAGAGCAAATTCTCAGCTACAAAACACTATTTTTTCAATACTGTCACCACCAGCAATAAACAACAGCCTGCACGCCACACTCATAAGAGTCTGATGATTGTGAAGCCCACTGCTTCACAATGTTCCACCACCTCACTGTTTGCTCGCTATAACTGTTCAGCAAGCATCGATGAATGCCAGTGTGCACAATTTTTTTGCATGGAGGAGTTCAATGACACACCTTTGCTTTATATGCAATTCCATGTCAGACTCTATTCTGTCAGACTGCCCCTTTGCTTCCATGTGTCACACAGCAACAAAATGTAACAGAATATTGGTGGGAACGTTCAACATCTGTCATCCCACCAACATTCACTTTTGGCATTGTGGGCCAGCATCATAAAATAGGAGCAGACCTTATACAATATATAATATAGTTAACATATATAATTAACAAGACTTACTTCAATTTTTAATATTTGTATTAAAACAGCAAAAAAGAGCAACAAAACCATAAAACTAAGAGGATATCTGACCTTGCTTTTGCGAAACTAACACATCAGCCTGGTTTGATGGCAGTGGCTGCAATTCTCAGTGAGCTCTCATGGTGTTCAGCAGAGATTTTTGATGAAATTGCAGTCTTCCTGTGCTTCATCCTTGACAACAGTTGTTCCCAAACGTACACGCTGCCCAAAAGAGATGATATGCATAAGGTGCTACCGTGAAGCAAGGGATTCCTGTCTCTTATAAAAGTCTGGTAAAGAGACATGATCAGATTATTGAGTTGAATATCTGATTGCAGCTCTATACATCCCACTTGAAAAATGTGTTTATGTCAATTGAAGCCACAAATATAACAGAAAATTGATGAAACCCGCTCTCAAATTCCTTTACCACAGTGGAAAACACGACTGCATACTTTTTGTTGTTCACAGGGCTGTGTTTAGCCAAAATATCAACATGCATAAGATTATTTGCCACCACTGGAGCTGGCACCACACTGCACCCCGTGCTCTGGTTTCTCCCATTTCTTTCCTTCCAGCTCTGAACCTTCCATTTGCCACTCAAAATGACTGCTCATCCTTTGCAGGCTGATGTCATTCCTCCATGCATGTGTTGTGTTTACACCGGTGTCTGTCACACACAGGGGTTTTAACACAGGCACAGTCAAACTGAGGCTTCAAAACATGGCTGTTGGATCTCCCACCATAGCTAGGGTTAGTTGACACAACTGAAAGATCTTTGGAGGCTGTGTCCTGCTGCTTTGGCACAGATAAAGGTCTATGCCTGCCCTTCTTTCTCCTTGCACTGGGATGCTGTGGGGATTATCTCACCATTTCCAAGCAGACTGAGCATTTCTGCAAGTCTGACAGACGCTTGCCGCTGCTGGAAATTAGCTCCTGTTGTCTGCAGAAGATGCATTCATTACCTCATGCCCCTTGAGGCCCTCTGTGCTGGCAGCAAGCTTGAGGCTGGTGTGGCAGCTCCCCGAGCTGACAAACAGGGCTTTGCACCATGCTCGATGAATAGCACGTCCCATCCCTTCTGCAACCTGTGCCGTCCTTGCCAAAGTTATTAGAGGCTTTGCAACCCCTTCCCTTTCCCTGACACAGCTGCTGTTGGACGCCCTGCAGAGTTAACTCATTCTACCTGAACGCAGACAAGCTTTCCCCTGCTCTCCTATTAGTGCCATTTGAAAGCAATGATTCACCACCTCAGCTTCCTGGCATCCCGCTGCTCCTTCTTGCACAGAACAGGCTTTGCCAGGGCAGCTTCTGTTACTTAAAACAATAGGGAAGCAAGGGCTTAAAAGAAAATCTACCGACTCAAATGTAGACACTTTACGATGGACAGAAAGATTTCTTCCCTCTCTGCCTACCCCAGAAAGACTTCTCCTGGGATTCAGAGGTGCTTTGCTGTGAAGAAAAACTCAGCAAGTTTTCCTTTTTTTTTTTTTTTTTTTAACAAATTTCTAGTCATTATTCTAGTAGGATAATCTGTCTAAGGGAATGACTCTAAACATCAGAGATTTTGAGTGTGTTTAACGAGCACAGAAGGAAGGAGGCTACTGCTAGATCTTTTTGCAGCTGGGAAAGCAAGGGGAAGACTTGTGCAGGGACATAAGGGAGGGCAGGGACAGAGCTAGAGGTTTGAACCCAGTACCATGTTCTCCATAGCACTCCATCTTTATAACTGAGGTGTTTCAATGCCCTTCCATTGTATCCAAAGGGTTTAAAAGTACATGGAATCTGCTCTTCACCTGTCTGCATGCAAATTCATGGCTGTGCCTTGTTATTCTTCCTTTAAAAGGAGCATGTTTCTCCATGCTACATCCCATGCTCTTGCAAAGACTGCAGCAGGGGTGAAAACAAGGGCTATCCGCCGGTATCCATAGTGGGATGCAAGTGAGTTTTCAACAGGAAACACAAGGGGATTGAAATGGCATGAGCAAAACTGGATTAATTACCTGGCAATTAGCTCTAAATTAATGTACAACCATATGGTACAATTGAGGTTGGAAAGGAGAGGCTGTTCTGGCAGCTGGAATCCACAACACCTGTAGAGATCAAACCACACTGTCTGGAGCAGGATGCATGGCGTAGGTCAGTTCAGTTGTGTGTTCCTGAGCAAATTTACTGACTTTAGTACTGTCAGGGAAGAGATTTGGGTAGGAAGAGCAGGACAGTGGTTCTGTTGGATATTTTTCTTGGATATACATAAACATACAGGCAAGATCAAGTTGGACTCTCAAACTGCAACACCAGAACTTTAATTCCTGGTCCTGGTCCATAATTCCTAGTCCTAGTCCATAATTCCCACTCCTGGTCGATCACGCTGGATTGCCCATGTTTTCCTAATTATTACACCTACTTATTCTCCAGCTTTCATCATCTTATCTTCCTCCCTCATCCCAGAAGGGGTACAAGTGTTTGGCTGAGACTGGCCTGTACTGGAGCTTCCCAAGTGTGACTTGGTACAGGGGAAAGGGAGGAGAGACCGCCTTCCATTGCCAGGAGATTCATCTCCAGCCTGCAGTTCCTCCCCATCTTTGAAGTGCCAGACATGGGCTTTGTTCTGAACTAGTACACTGTTTAAACAGATCAGAGCAATTTCTGATGCCTAGAAACCCATTGCCAGGCAACCTGATACTTAAGCCCTCTTTCCCAGCCTGTGACAGAGAGATTCTCTCCCTTCCCGGGAGAACTGTCTGCTGCCAAGCCTTCCCCTCTGCAACCCCCCTCCTCCTCTCCCACATCTGAGGACAAGCACCCAAAACCCTTCTTTTATGTGCCAAAGTTTTGGGCTCCCTCCTATACAAATCATGTGTTGCTACAGAGCCCAGGTCCTACTTGTTCTCTTGCTGGCCAGCTTGCAACAAATCCCTGGCCAGCCAGGATGTCTCTGGTGCTGTCACACAAGCCAGCAGTCCAGGTATTCTCTGCTGCAGGCCATGGGGTTGACTCCTGCCTTCCAACTCATGTTCATGCTCAAAGAGGCTCTTCACCTGCAGCTGAAGTTGCTCCCTAGGACAATGCCCAGGGAATGCTCTTGTAAGAACATTAAACCTTTTACTTCTGGCCACTCCTATTTGACTGTATATGTCAGACACCCTGACATGAAGTCCCAGAGAGTTTGCCAGATAAAGTTTGTTGGCTGCCACTCCATGGAAGCAGGTCTCAGACATGGAATCAGCCTCAACCACATTCCGTGTACTGGAATAAAGGTAAGCAGTGCATCTTACTTACATGGTTACAAAAGCTCTGATATCCAGGGTAGTCTACTGTGTGCAAGCTGTCTTCAAAGGTTAAGATAGGAGAGTGTGTAAAAGGAAGAGTATGAAAGGGAAAAGAAAGAAGATGATCTGTATAACCAGCTCCACCTTGCACCCGTGGGACAGTGATCCTTGGAGATATTCAGTCTCTGCAGGGGGAAACAGGGCCACCAATTCTAAGGTCTTGTGTGAGCTCCTTACAAGTCACATTTTCAAATGTCAGTCCTGCAAGTCAGATTCATTGCCTCTGAATATAGCTGAAATGAATGCTTCTGGTGGACCATCCATTCCAACATGCCTTTCCCACTCTCTGCAGCCCTCCAGGCCTTCGGTGACAGACTCTTGCCATTAGATATGATGGAGAGGGCTGTTGCCCCTACACAGGCGTGCTCACATGTTATAGAGGCTCTGTGAGTAAAGCAATGAAATAAATCACCAAAAGAGCAAGTGGCTGTGATGAATTAGGGGATGTTAAACGAACAAAGCAAGCAAGCTGGCCAGGGCATTGCCAGTCTTTTTCCCTAGCAAAGGCAATGGGTAGCAAGGCTTGCAGTGCCTCTAATTCCCCTTTCATACTTTGCCAGGAGTGCTTTCAGAGTCACTTTGCCGATTGAATTTGTCAGTCACTATTCTGGAGATAGCAAAGCTGCTTTAGCTGTCTTTACTGTGTTGCTCACACAAGGCAGTTCCAGGGCATCTGTATTCATTCCAAGCAGCATTAGGTAGCTGATGATTCAGCCAACTGCTGGCAGATAGCTGCTCTCTCCTTGAGATGACTGAGTGACACAGGAATAACCTAGGGAATTTGTTCCCCTTTGGTGCACCTCTGAGTTTATTTATTTGTTTTGGGTGGATCCCATTTATCACACACATGCAGGAGCTGAGTCTTAAGTGTGGCATTCCCTTGGGCATGGAGAATAGGACAAGTCTGCTTCTCATTTACTTTGGACAGCTTTGTCTTTCCAATGTACGTGCTGTAGCCGGGGACCAGGACTGGTGGATTGGAAGTTGTACAGAGAAAGAGTGAATGGATGCTGGTATGCAATCAGCAGACTCTGGAAAATGTCAGAGCTGGACTCCCTAGACTTGAAAGAAAATATCTTCTCAGTATTTAGCAGTATTTGACCTCAAGTTGTGCCAGAGGAGGTTCTGATCGGACATTAGGAACAACTTCTCCAAAAGGGTGGCAATGCCTTGGAACAGACTGCCCGAGGAGGTGGCGGAGACACTGTCCCTGAAGGTGTTCAAGAAACGTGGAGATGTGGTACTGAGGGACATGGTTAGTGGGCAATACTGGTGGCAGGTCGATGGTTGAACTTAATGATCTTAGTGGTCTTTTCCAATCTTAATGATTCTACGATCCTGCAGGGTGGGGAGGCCATAAGTCAAATGGAAAGCGGTGCAAAGGTCATCTTGTTTGCACTCAAAAGGAAAGGCGTGCATCTGTATAGCTGCTTGGAAATCAATGAGATACAATGTGGCCGAGTCTTCACCTGAGCCTGCAAAGGTTCTGAACAGGGCTCTCGAGGCCAAATGCATTTCTGCTAATTCCTCCTGTCTGCAAGTTCCAATTCTTTTCTCAGCTGTTGGCCTCACCCCTATCTCCACACTGTGGAAAGAGATAGGGATATTTCAACCCCTCTGAGAGAGGTGTCTGAGATAAGTGGACTTGAATCACCCTAAAGCAGCTCTGATTTCTCTCTGCTGATTACAAAGGGAACTTGATGACAACTTTAGACCAGACAATAACTGCTGAGCCCTCGTGAGCCCAGGCTGCACTCACAATTCCTCTGCTCTGCTGTGCCTGTGGTTTTCTCAACATGTCTGTGGTTGCATGAGAGTACAGGAGGCAAAAATGCCTTTCTCACAGGGCATCAGCAACTCCAGCCGTTCAACAAATTTCAGTAGTTCATCAGCCTGCCAAGATTTGGACAGGAGCACAGAACAGCAGGGAAAGGAGCATGCTCTCATGATGCCAGCACAATTTGCCAGTGGCCATGCAGTCCAGGGGCTCTTGACAGTGTTGTTACTCAGGGATTACTCACTGTTGTCTGCTCTAGGGGTAAAGGCTACTTCTGTCTCTCCACTTCATCAGCATTCCTAGCTCACAGATGGGAAGCAGGCACATGAGATAGAAGGCAATGCTCATCCAAAAGTATCTGTTTTCCTCAGGAGTGGTCTAACTGAAAAACTCTTATTTCTCCTCAGAGGAAACTGTACCTCGCTACCTCAACCCAACACAGCAATTTTTGCTTTGGGATGCTGTAGGAGAGCAGATCCTTATATCCATCATTACTTCAAGACTGAGAAACTTAGTCTGCTTCCTTAAACTTTCATTTCACTTTGGTGGTACTGCATGGAGGCCTGGGGGCATTTGTAGGGGCAGAGCAGTGTCTAGAAACCTCCTATAGGCAGACAGATGGGCATGTCTGTCTCTATATCCATGTCCTTGCACTGAGCCTGCTCCTGACCTTTCTCCATCAACCTACAATTTATTTCCTTCCAGATGTACTTGGAAGGAGAGAAGTGAAACTGCCTCTCAGGGCCAAGCAGGGCCATGCTGAGCTCCCCTAGGAACTGGTTCAGCACAGCCCTTCAGAAGAATCTTCTGCTCACCTCTAGCTTTGCTGGGAGGAAAACTCCCTTCTCTCTGCAAGGCAGGGAACAGAAAAGAGAAGATGAAAAGGAGAGAGAGAGAGAGCGAGCATTTCAGGCTTGTAATTCAGTTATAGCGCAGTGAATCGATTTGCTGCGCCTCAGAGGTCTGTTTGTTTTTGCTGGAACGGAGGAAGAAGACCAACAGTGGTGCAATGGGCCTTGGGCTCACCATCCCAGCACTGAGCTCAGAGGGGAGAGTGCCACACAAGGATTGTTGCAGTTCCTACTTCAAATCCAGCTCTGCGTGTTGCATTCTGCACTCAGGCTGTGGAGAGGTGATCAGAGTATTTGGTCCTTTAGCGGGTGGACATTCGTATTAGATGAAAAACAGATTTCATTCGAGCGTTTGTTTGCTGCTAGGTTAGAAACTGCCTCATGGGGATACAGAACTGAACTCGGACACCTGAACAACCTTTGTGGAAAAACAAAGGAGAAATATAGGATCAAGTGTGGGTTGTGAGTCCCAACAGCCCCCGTTCTTCAAAGAAGCAGGTGGGCACCCTATGGATCATCATGTATGAGGCTAGTGGTGGCCACCAACCTCCATAAGAAATTAATGTGTTGTTCAGGAATGGCATTCCAGCCAATCTCCATGAAAACTCAAAAAGTCTGCTAATGGTTGTCCATCTGAAACTGGTGAAGTGCTTGTCATTAGGAAGACATACATACATTTGCACATGCTGTGGCTCTGGGGTCATTTCTGTGCTGTGTCAACTGCATTTAGTTGTGGCCTCAAAACTGATAAAGGCCAAAATGGATGGACAAGTGAAAGCCATACCAGAGGTAAGGCAATAAGGGCTACAAGGTACTGAGGGCTGGGTCTGGATCAAAACTTCTTCTAGCTTTGCCAAAGAACACCTCACTGGAGGAAAAATATAAAAAAACAGCCTCTTTCCTTACTGTTCTTTAGGAGACATAGGGTAACCTGTTGTCCTGATGCTCTTCCCAGAGGGTCAAAACAGAAGGGATGTGCTGGGAGCTACTCAGGAGCCTAACTGGCTCAAACTGCAGGAAGAGTGAAAAGCAAAGGGGGCCACCATATGGCAGTGGAAAAACGTGGGAGCTGCAGCTCCAAGTGAGGAGCTAGCGAAGTAGAGTGCCCTTCCTGAGTTGTGGGAAAGAGGGGGAAGACCCTTTGAAGCCCTGATCTCAGCCTAGTATCCCACTGTGCTACATGTAATATGAAATTTTGTATGTGATTTTGCAGACAAGATATTCATCATTTCAGAAGGGGAAGTATAAATTATCTTCTTTAGGTCAAGTATTTTATTTTTATTTTTACTATTTTTATTATCTTTCTAATATTGTGGTTGAGAACGGAAGCCTTTGCTTTGCAGGGATATGCTGCTGACCACCCTGCTGTTCTCAGTTTAATCTAGTCTTATACAGCCTTCAGGGCATTTGAGTGACTGACTGATAGAAAATGTTCAAAATGAAAAATGCAGAGATACTCTATGGAGTGCCTAGAAACCAAGGATACAAGAGGGTGAGTTCTATTTTCTGCCCATTGGATTCAGTTTGCAGCTTGATTTCATCCAGTAAAGATATCATCCAGATAAAACAAATTATACTCTTAGAAACATTACACAAAATCTCTCTGCTGCAGAACCAGTGGAAAGCCTGTGACTCCAGGATTGACTCATGTTGTCACGGATGAAGGCAGATCCTATGGAAGACTGGTTGGGAAAAGATTTCCTAGAACAGAGAACTTTAGGAGTCTGAAGGTGAAAGACAAAGCTCTTTACCAAGATCTTTCAGATGTCTTCCTCCCTTGAGCCTGGCCACCCACCTTTTCCTAGGTAGCAACTTTGGTAAGAAACCTCTAAGAGGTGACTAGAATCATAGAATTAATAAGGTTGGAAAAGACCTATATGATCATCTAGTGCAACCACCGACTCATCACCACCATGCCCAATAAACCATGCCCCTCAGTGTCACAGCTACATGTTTCTTGAATGCTTCCAGGAATGGCGACTTTTTTTGCCTAGGATAAGGTGCATGGGGCTAGAGGACAGCACAGTAAAGGGGAAAAGAACAAAATGCACATCGGCCTCAAAGAAAGTATCTGACCTGGTCATGCTGGATGTCACCTTGTCCTTACAGACAGACGTGAGTCACATGTTCCTCTGTCATTTCCCTTCAGTGTCATTGCATTAGATCCGCTCGCTCAAGAGGGTTATAACTAAGGATTTTGGTCCATGGACATTGGCTGCTTGGTTTCTGCTGATGGCCTTTGGAATAATCCTTACCCTCCTCTGACCTAAGGATTCCCTCCTATGCAGGGGAGTTTCATAGAATCATACAATCATATAATGATTTGAGTTGGAAAGGACCCTTAAAGGTCATCAAGTCCAACTACCTTGCAGTGAACAAGGACATCTATGGCTCGATCAGGGTGCTCACAGCCCCATCCAGCCTGACCTTGAGTGTCTCCAGTGATGGGGCATCCACTATCCACTGGTTCCCTGGGCAACCCGTTCCAGTTCCTCATCACCCTTACTGTACTTTTCTTGTATCCAGTCTAAATCTCTCTTTTAGTTTGAAATTAGTTCTTCTTGTCCTATCTCAACAGACCCTGCTAAAGAGTCTGCCCCCTTCTTTAGATACTGAAAGCCCTCTTCTTCATCTCAAGCAGTCCCTGGAGCTCAGACTAACTGCGGTGGAGGGTTCCCTCTGCTGGCCTAAAAACCCACGGCTCTGAGCCCATGCAGAGAGAATTTCATAGCAGGGAAGTGTCTGTTTATGAGACTCAACTTGGGGGGCTGTCTTAGAAGGGTTCCCAACCTCCTCATCCATCATCAGTACCCCTGTTCCCATCCTCAGAACCAGCCTCCAGCCTCTGTGCAGCCTCCCATTCCCTCAGCATAGAACCTTCTTATCCCTTTTCCCAAAACTCCGTTCCCTTTCCCAGAGCTGCCTTTTCCCAGTAATTTGTGCACAGCTCTCTCTGATTCAAGGACGCTGCTCTTCTCGGTACACAGAACCAATCTGCATGTGCAAGGGAGACCCAGGCAAGCTATTAGCAAAACACGACCCTCCCTCTGCGTGTGCTTGAAGTGAATCCCAACAAAGCTACACAATGAGCCAGAGAGCTACGAGCAGCAACTCTTCAGCACCCTGCTTTGCAAGATGGACACCCCTGCCACAATGATTGCTGGGTGGGTGTTTTAGGAAGCAAAAATATGGTGCAAAGGGAACCTATCCCTTTCTCCAGAAGCTGCTAATAAAGGATAGAGGGAAAGAGATAAAAAATGTTCTTATAATGATACTGTGGGGGCATTTAAGAAGGACAAGCTTTTAGCAGGCAGAGGACACAATGACCAGCAGGAATAAAGAGGAAACTCCACCATGGTGGTGATTCCCTACTGTTTCTGCTTCATCCGCCCCTACATGAGCACCTATTGCTTTGCTTTCTCTCTTCTTCCCTCTCCCCACCTCTGCCTCTGTTACTATCAAAGTGAAATTTATGAAGAGCTTGAGGCATTGGCGATTTCCTGGATTTCAATATAACTTCTTGCAATCTTAAGTGAACAGCTTGGTTGCTTCTGCCTGTCTGAGAATTTAAATTGCAAATTGAATGGTGAAATGCAGCAGCCAAGGGTCTGTATCATTGACTTTGGAGAGCGCAGATATCGCTTAGCAACTGGAGGGAGGGATGGAGGCAGAGGTAAACACAGCAATGAGGCATCTGGATTTTGGGAACCCCTCTGTCTCTGCATGGGGGATGGGTGGCAGTCAGAGTAAGGCCGGCGAAAGCTGAAGGCAGACACAAATTAAAACAAGGGAAACCCCACCTGGATAAAAGGACAAGGTCTCTGTAAGCAGGGTGGCTAAGCCTGTGGAGAATCCACAGAGATAGGGCAACCTATCCTTGGGAGATCTTAAAAATTCCCCAACAGAATGTCCTGAAGTGCTCAGCCCAGCTTTGAAGCTGGCCCTGTTTGACCTGGAGGTTGAACTAGACACCTCTAGAGGTCCCTTCTGACCTGTGCTATTCAGTTATCCCACATACTGGTCCTTATGTTTCTTGAACTCGCTGGGAAATGACTTCAGTATTGTCAGAAATTAAAAAAGAGATGCATCCTGAGTAACCATATAAACCCCAACAGTTCAGAGATACCCAAAGAGGTGCTCACAGCCCTTTCTTGGAGCTTTTCTGATGTTTCACCTCAGTGAGCATCAATGGATCTTAGAACTGAAATAGTGACAACTGGCTTTTATTTATTCTTTAATCACAGAAACATAAAATGGTTTGGGTTGGAAGGGACCTTTAAGATCATCTAGTTTCAACTCCCTGATATAGGCAAGGATGCCTCCCTCTAGACCAAGTTGCTCAAAGTCCCATCCAGCCTGGCCAGTATAATTAACAGCTCCAATGAGCTCTGACATCCTGCAGCAGTGAGTTCCACAAAAGTCTGTTGTCCTCTGCATCAAAAGTAGTAGTATATTCCAATAAGAAATCAGTAAGACCAAGTGGGAAGTAATTGTTCCCCATGTATGCTCATCCTGATTTCAATCCCTAAGACTCGTGTGGAATCATAAAATCATAAGGGTTGGAAGAAAATACTAAAAGATCACCTATCCAGCCACCACTAACCATGTCCCTCACCAGTCCATCTCATTCTAGATGTTTCTAGCAGGCAGAAACAGAACTCTGTGACTCAGTAAACCTAGCTCAATGCTCTGTCAATCGATGTCAATGTCATGTCTATCTTTGCCATACAGAAGCTAGGTGTGACAGGTGAGATTTTTCAGAACTGTTTCCCCATAAGACCTATTAAAGGAGAGAAACAGGCATTTTCCAGGAGCTGTTCATCTCATCTTTCTCAAATATCCTTTTTCCAGATGAGACGGATTGCTCCATGAGAAAGTCTTTCTCTCTACAGTAGCCATAACAAGCGATGAAGAAGATCGTCCCAGAGTTGCCTGCAGTGTTGTTTACCAAGGTCTAGCAAAATGATACCTAACTCACATGCTCCACATAGAGGACAAATAGAGAAGTGACCACAGCACTATGGGCTCAGGGCCTGGAAACAGTAGGAACTCACAGGAAAAGACCTGATCGTGCACTTGGAGTTGGTGAAATATACTGTATTTTGAGAAGTATGTGTTCAGTAGAGATGATTTGTTCCCAATGGAACTGTACTGAAGCAAGAACTTTGTGCTATATTTTGGGCATTCTTCTCAGTGCAAGTACAAGGTGTGTTCATTGCTCCTGACCACAACTGGTCCAGGAAACCTATAAAAGGACTTTATGGGCAAGGACCTATGTCCAGCAGGTGCCAAATCCAAAGCTATTAAGGGAGTCTGTGACAGAGTCAGGGTATGAAATTTGGTTGGACTAGATAATCTTAGTAATCTTCTTCAACCTTAATGATTCTATGATTCTATGGAATGCTTTTCTCCAGTGCTCCAGAACACAATTTTAATTCAAAATCATCTTCTTCATCATCAAAAACAATCTTATAGGCTGTGACTTACACAAGCAGGGATATTTCTTTGTCCCTCACCTCCATGGACACAGTAGTATTTTCTGCCTAAAACACCAGCATTAGTTCACCTACTAGGAACCAGTAAGTCACACTCCAAAAACAGCTGCAATTTTCTTGTCTGTGCACAACTCACTTAAATCCCAGACTTCCTTCAAAAAGATGTTGACATTTACTCAGCTGCCTGTCAAATGTCTGGAGATGTTAACATCTCAAACAAGAACTGTTGTCATTAAAGGAAGGCCAAGGATTGCAAAGAGAGGTAGTTAGCATGACTCTGAGAGAGGTTCCTGAGGGGAGGGTATTTGATGTATGTATGCATTTCCCTCCAGTTCACAAGGAAATTGGTGCCACGGTAGCATCAGATGACAGAGGCATTTTGTGGGATAAGCTGAGATCATTCAGGTGGGTAAGGCTAGCAGACGTGGAAAAAATCTCATCTCTGTCAACCAAGAAATATGCTCCTTTGCCACACGAAGTTTCAATCATACTGGGATGGACCCAAGAGCCTAGTTGGAGTTCCTATAATGGAAGAGAAATAAGTGTTTTCAGGGACCAAGTGTCTCTGCCACTTCATCATGGGTTGTTACCTCTTTGTGGCACGGCTCATAGGATCTAATTAATCATTGTACTCTTCAGTTCCCCTCATGTGAAAATAAAATTACTGTGGTTTCATCATTGAGCTTTGGGCTGCTTTGTATCATCTATAAACATCTCCAGTTTGGAGAGCTCTTGATATTGTCCTCCACAAACTACATTCACATAAATTATATGCCTGTCCCCTGGAAGCCCAGTTCCTAAGCCTGGCCCTTCAGCAGCCTGAGGGCACTGGGATAACATCTGGGGAATCTGCATGGCGCAGAGTTATAGAATAGAATCACTGAGTCATAGAAACACTAAGTTTGGAAAATACCACTATGATCATCTAGCCCAACCATCAACCCATCTCCATCATACCCACTAAGCCACGTCACTCAGTGCCACATCTCCACATTTCAGGGTCTGTGATTGCACCACCTCCCTGGGCAGCCTGTTCCAATGCATCACCACTGTTTCAGAGAAGAATTTTTTCCTAACATCCAACCTGAACCTTTCCTGTCACAACTTAAAGCCAAAACCTCTCATCCAAAAATGGACCACGCCACCACAAATTATTTCACAGCTAACCAGATGCTGAGCTTACACCCCATCTCCACAGCTGTGGCACTGCTGCTGTGTGGCAAGGTTTGCATACACATGGGCTTTGCTATATACTTGGGATGGAGTTTCAGAGTCCTACGATTTTTAATCTCCCATGTCTCATTTTCCAAGGCTCAGCCACTATCAGGGGGGCTCTTTTCCTGCAGGCTGAGGTTAATTGGCTTGTGGTTTTAAGAGGATAAAGCTGCAGAGACTCTGAGTCAGGGCTGTTCTCCAAATTTCCTTTATAATCTACATTGCAGGAAAATAGCTTTCTTGATCAAATCATCTGTCCTGTTAGTGCAGAGGATAAAGAGCTGGTGAAGTGGGAAATCTATGGAGAAGGAAAGATGCAGAGCCTCTGTCTATGACCTTGCTGGACAGAAGAGGAGGAAGATGCAAAGACTTTGCTTTGCTGTAAGGAAGCATGACAAAGGTGTGTGAAGGCACTCTGTCCTTGCCCAGTGCCTTAGGAGGGAAAGGAGGAGAAACTTGGAAGGCTCACAGCAGCAGTAAGCAGCATAGGTACCATCCCTGGGGACATTCAGTGTCAGGCTGAATGGGACTCTGAGCAGCCTGATGGAGCTGCAGGTGTTCCTGTTCATTGCAGGGGAGTTGGACCAGATGATCTTTTATGGTCCTTTCCTACTCAAATGATTCTGTGCTTCTATGATTTCTGAGTCTGGTTATATGCATCTCTTGAAATCAAATGGGGGAACAAGCTGGTACATGGGACTGTATGATGTGAGTCCTGGTATCAAGCTCAGTAAATGGGCTGGAGCTGAGGCACTCCTGGCCCTTGAGAATTGGCTGAACTTTCTCCAAATCAGAGTCAGGTATTTCCACACAAGCACGACTGCAGCTGCTTATCTCAAAGCTTGCAACTCCTTCTCCAGAAAGCCTGGAGGATCCCTATTGCTTTCTGACAGCTATCTCATGAAAGAGGCAGCTATCTGAAGACAAACCAAGTGTGAGGAAGACCGTGGATAAGCTCATCTGGGACACGGAGTGTTTTATCTCTTCATTTTGCTCCTGGTCAGTACCTAGCCTTACTAGACAACATTCAATTCCGGTAGAAAGACCAATAAATGTTTTTCTCAGCTACCCAAGACATCTTCAGCTCCCAGCTGCATAAATTCTCACCAGTGCATCTGACCTTTCACAATTGGCACCTACACAACCATGTGGACACCCAACACAGAGCCAGCTCCCACAGGCATGGAGCTGCTCAGCTATAACTTACACACAGCAACCTCTTATGGCATAGAAAAAAAGTGGTGGATCACACTAAAAGCCAATCATTTGGAGGGGGGATAGTTCTAGAAACAATACAAAAATATTTTCAAATAAAAAACAGAAAGTAAAAAAAAAAAAAAAGGAAAACATAACCAAAGCACCCTAAAATTCAAAATCAGTTGAAAATTTATTTAATTCCTTGGGGCTTTTCCAGATCCTGTTGTGACGTTTATGCCTTATTTTCCATGAATAATTATGCATAACCTGCCATCTTCAAGTCCATGGCATGACCCCATCATATGAGTCATGCTGTCTACAAAAGACAGGATGCTTTCACTGTGATGAGACCAAGTGCATGGATTTTTGCAGATACAAAGCTGAGAGCATCTTCCTCTGATGTTTCCTTTCTAGGACTGCAATTTTACTAGAAAAATGGGATTCGTTTTTCTTTTCTCTGGCAGCTCCAGAACTTACATGACACGCACTCCCTTTCTAAGCATCCTGCTATCATCTGTCAGTGCTCAAAACAGCTGCTTACCTCACCTCTGAAGCTCAGTACTTTGACTCCACAGGCCTGAAATCCGAAGACTAGCTCTAAACCCATCCCATCCACCTTATCACAGCACTTAGGACTGGGAGAAAAAGCACGTGTTGAGATTTCTCATGCTCACACAGGCACATATATTCTCACTGCTAGGCTTCTACCTGAAAAGATTACAAGATACATGTCACAGGAGTGATTTGTAAGAGAAGAGGGAATGTTTACCTAGGGTAAATTACACTGTGTCTGTGTGTTCTCCTGAAATTTCAATTACTGAGCTATTCTTTTATTTCTAGCTTTCCTACGGGCTTTTCTCATTTAAACAATAAACACCGGAGTTCAAGTTTGTTCCAATGTATCTTGGGGTTTTATACCACCCTCATTTTATCTTCATGCCTTATACTTGCATGTGTGTGTTTCTCACTCTGCATTCACATTTTGTACTTTGAGGTATTAAATAGCATCTCACTCTTAGTTAAGCTACTGCTGCAGCTCCAAGGTAGGCTGTTTGGGTTCAGAAACAAGGCTCCAGGCTTTCTGAAAGATTTTAGTTTTTCTTCTCAATGATACATCACCCTCTGACCTGAATTCAGCAATGCTCTCACTAGGAAAAGGGCTCAGTATAAGTGAAAAGGAGGAGGTTTTGAGATAGGAAGATGAAATATGGAGTTAAGGATGGAATGGGGGACAGCAGTTGTGTTTATGTCATGAAGACCTGAAGCTGTCCCAGCTTCCAATGGAAGGAACTCTTCTCTACCCATTCACTGAGATTGAGGCAGAACACATAGCAGCCAGGACAGCCCTTTTATTAGTTTCCCAGACTGTAAGACTGGCCCTCTCGTCTTGTTGAGTGAACCATATCTCCAGATCCCGGATCAATCAGACATCCATTTCAGGCTGGGATGCTCTGAGCATCCTGACCGAGCTGTAGGTGTCCCTGTTCATTGCAGGGGAGTTGGTCTACATGACCCTTCCAACTCAAACAGTTCTATAATTCTATGATCAAGAGAGTCTAACATACTTCACTTGTTCAAGCCCACTCTTGTAGGTATTTAAGCGCTAGTTTTGTCCTTAGCATTTCAAAAGGGACTATGTAGTCAGGGCTGTCCAGTCTGTTACCTAGTTTTATGTGGTCTCCATGAAGATTTAAAAACAAAACAAAACAAACAAACAAAACCAACCAGAACAAGAAAAAACAAAAAACGATGCATAATTTTGACAAAGAAATGGACTTGTTCTGTTTATTGAGGTGCTTAACAATCTTTACTCTTCTTGTGTTGGAGCGTTATCTTTGACCATACCCCATCTTGGCTGGCTTCCTAGTGTTATTATTTGAGATAATGTTTATGATTGAGTTCAGCAAGTTGTACATTTCCTTATCTTTTCACATGTCTATGAACAGCAATATTTGGAGTCAGTCCAACAGAATCCCGGGATAATTTGTCAGAGGCAGGCCAGTAGGATAATATGAAAAGAGAAAACATTATGGCAATGGGAGCAATATGCAATTTATTCCATAGTGTTTCCAATACAGATGAGCAGCAGCCCAGACTGATCAGAAATACTGAAGATCTTTACCATTTGTAAAGTGCTTTGAGATCCTGAGTTAAAGAAATAGGAGATGAGCAAAGCAACTTCCTCAATAAACTCCTTAGCCATGGTAATTCTACACGGTCATCATTCACAGGAAGAATGCTTTATTTAGGAGGGAATAATCACATCTTGCTGCCAAAACATGAAATCCAATTATGCTGTGAACTAAAGGCTGTTTTAAAGGTTTTATCGTTTTCCAGCTTTATCCTCATCAGCTGCAAAAGCAGGTTTCTTTCCTTCTTTCCTTCACTTTTGGAAGGGCTTGGTCCCTTCTTTTCCTCTTCCCATCTTCCCTGTGAGCCAATTTTCACTTCTCTGTAACCCAGTTAACATTTGTTTTAACTTCTCCCTCAACACCTTCAGTATTTCCCCCTAAAAATCATGACAACTCTATTAGGTCTACTCTGATTTTATTTTTTTTCATAATTATGACATGCAAAACCATGGGAATAACAACAAAAAAGGGTTTTCTTCCTGCTTCCTCCTTGAACAGGCTCCATATATGACTATGGGTCGAGCACTTTTGAAAAACCCTGCTGTAGGGAATCACTTTCTTGGAGCAGTCAGACACGGTGCTTCTTCTTCCCTTTTCCCTTTTCATTTTCCCTTCCATTTTTCTATTTTCCTTCCCTCTTGAACAATAGATAGCATAGCTTCCTAACTGCAAAAGTAGAAAGAGCATTTGTGGTTTCTCTGTTCTTGTGATATTAAAATGGAAGGATAAAACTCAGCAAGATTCAAGATCTGAAGGTAGAATTGCTGGGATGTCTTCCTGTTGCTGCCAGAGATTTTTCATATGAGCAGAAGTTTTCAGACCATGGAAATATGTTAGTCAGGAGAGGCTTCCCAAAAGAGAGAGCTGGGACGAAGGTAGGATTCGGCAAAAGTCTGCTACCCAAAAGAAGCTTGGTCTGTAAGCCTTTCTAAGCAAATCCTACCTCGCCCTCCAGTTTGTCCTTGCACTGTAGTGCCTTAAAAAGACATGGTTGGAGGCTGCGTCATTGCCGCATAAATAAGTGTTGAGTCAATAGTTAATGGGTGAGCACTCTTCCTTCTCTTCATGACTTGATCAACAGTGACATTTTCAATAAGGCTGAGGCTTGGATCAGGAGTGTAAATTAATGATATAATGACATCCGGTTGTCTGCTAAGTTGTTCTAGACACAGGAAGATGGGAAGGCCAATTTCTGCCTGACCAGTCTGCCCTGTGTCTGGACAAGTGAACCAGAAATATGGACAGAGCTTTTGACTGACAGCTTAAAAGCCACACAAAAGTAATTGAAGCCCTCCAAATTTATGTCCCATTCCTTGATCTCCTTCAATTTCCACAAAGTGCTTTTCCCTTATCCCATGTCCCACGTGTCAGTTATAGGCATTAATAGGAGATCCTGGTATAGGTGGATTGGGATACACAGACATGCATCATATGAATTCTGTTCCTTTCAGTTTTCATTTATTTTTCCATTGAGTAAAATAAAAAAACTTCTGAAATCTAAACTTACTTTAGAAGCCAGTGTTCAAATATCTTAGGGATGATGTAGATCTCTTTTACCTTGAGAAATAGAGATCCCCTGCTTCCTTTGGTTCTGTGGCTCTCACATTCCTAGTCCGAATCTCCTGACAGTTGGAAACTGTGAGATGAATGAGCTCCAAGCCTTTCCTCCCTGAATCCTAATTCATTAGTTAATGTCTGAAAAGCACTTCAGAGCTCAAGAGTGCTAAGTGCTATTATTATTAGAGACCACTCATATGTATGATGATTGAGAAAGATAATTGTTACCTTTCATTCGTTTATTCCCTTCATTACAGAACGGTAACTGGCTTCCCTCAGATGCAGAAATCATGGAATCGTTTGAGTTGGAAAGGACCCTTAAAGGTCATCTACCCCAACTTCCCTGCAGTGAACCTGGACACCTACAGCTCAGTCAGGTTGTTCAGAGCCCTGTCCAGCCTGACCTTGAATGTCTCCAAAGAGGGGGCTTCCACCACATCTCTGAGCAGCCTATTCCAGTGCCAGAAAGGAAAAGCTGAGTTTGGTGTTGACAGAGGAAGAGGAGGACAAAGTCCTAGCCTATTACAATAAGAATGGAGTTAAAGCAAGATGAAGGGTTCCATCTGCCAATAATGCAGCAGATGCAGATGCAACACAGATTCTACTGTATACATTTCTGGGCCAGTTCTGTTGCTTTTCCAGGAAAAAGAAGAGATTACTCATACCCTAGCACTCTATTCAGCTGCCTTCTCACAGGTATTGGCTGTTGGGTAAATCTTTACAGGCCATGAGAAGAGCTCAGCTCACATGGGAAACATCTAAACAGTGAACATCAAATTCCTTGAATCTGAGTTGAATTTCTCTTCCATAGCACAGGTAACTCCATCAGTGCAAGATACCACAGACTGATGTTACAACACTAAGTCAGGATTTTCACCCTCAAGCTGACAGCTAAAATCAGAGTAGATGCCCAAAGTCTTCAGGATCATTCAGAACTTGAATGGATGAGAACTTAGGGAACCAGATCTAACTGGCATCACATTCAGTATGCACATGGGATTGGACTAGAGAGGTCTTTTAAATCCTTAATTATTTTGTGATTCCAAGACTGGGAAGACAAATTGGACTTCTGGGTATCCACCTCTTTCCTGTAAAGGAACTGTAAAGGCAGACATGGGAATGACAAATTCAGATAGGGGCATCTGCACCACAGACTCTAAAGATCAGTAGGTTCAACACCATGCCACTAGCACTGCATGAATAAAGGAAGGGTCCAAGTCCCATTTAGCACATTAGAAAACAAGTCTATCTGCTCAGGATTTGTTGTACCTGTATTTCATTTGATTCAGCATCATGGACTTCTCCACCCCATACACAATGTTCACGGAAACGAAGCAAAAGAAAGTGACCTAAACAGGAGCCCTAATGTTCTTTGCGTTGATTCCTGATCAGTGGGAAGCAAGAACCATAGCAATATACATATCTTCCTGCAAAGTATGTGTAGATTTGTCTCGAGACCACAAAAGTAGCTTTGAAACAGTCATCCCTGAGACACACCAGACCACACAGCCACACACAAATACCAGTGTTTAAACACGGGGTGAAAAAGCAAATCTTTTCCCCTGGAGCCCTGTAATTGCTCTTACCCTTTATGCCCAACAGCAGTTTCTGCTTTCCACCTTTCCAGCTCCACTTCCCCTTTGATAACTTCCCCATGTCATCACTTGCTTGCCTCCCTTTCTCATGGAAACAAGAAGCAAAATCGAAAAGGTTCTTCATCTCCCATTGACCATGCTTGCCCAGGTTCTTTCACTTTGGGTTAATGAAGCCCAGAGATGCTCATTTTGCACAGCTGTCCTCTCAGAATGACTATCAGTTATACAGACCAAAGATGTTACTTTCACAAAAAAAAAAATTTAAAAAATTGCTTGACTGCTATTGCTCTATTTTCCCATTTTTATTGAGTTGGGGTTGCATTAACATTAATGAGATGTTAAAGGAGGAAAAAAAAGAAAAAAAGGGAAGTGAAATAAAAAAAAAAAAAAAAAAAAATTGTTTTTCCTAAGCAAATAATAACTATTCAGTCACTATTCAGAGAAAAATTATGGCTCTGTTACATTTGAATCTTTCCAATATATTTTGCTCTCGCTAAATTATGTGCAAATGATGGAAGTCCATATGCATATATGAATGCACATTGCCAAACTGAAAAGCTTTCTTAACCTGAAAATGATTTCTTCTTTCAGCAAGTCTACGGCTTGGTTCTTTCTCTTGTTCATTTATCTCTATGTAATGCCAATGAGGGGAAATTCCTCTTTCTTCCATGGACTGGCCTTGGATGTCTGGGACAAATAAATTACTTAATGACTCATGGGATTGTCTACACAAACAAGACATAATTTTCTGGTCTATATAATAATAACAACAATAATAAAATCGTGTCCCATTCTGTTGGGACTTCTGTTGGAACTGGAAAAGGTAGCACCAGCCAAGACCTAGTTTATCAGCCTCTGCAAAATGACATAGTTACACACTTCAAGAATTGAGCAAATGACAGATCAGGGAAGATGAAAGTAAGGAGGAAAAGGGAAAAAAAAATAACTGTTAAAAAGTAACCGCATTAACAGGCTCAAGGCTTTCCCAGGGTTTCTCTACCACAAAGGTGTGTGGATCTTCCCAGCAGTTTTCTTCCAGGGATACAACAGAATACTGGTGGCAAACACTCGTAAGATCCAAGCTGGAAACTTCTAAGACCTCCAGCACCCACATGAGATGCTGCTCCTCACCAGCCTCTGATCCCATGACCTACACTGGCACATTCTTGGCCCCACTGAAAGAGCAGAAAAGCTTCCAGACATCAGAGCCCAACATCTCTCTGCTGTGTGGAGTGATGCTGCACAGCATCCTTAGAAAGCTGGAGGAAATACTGCAAGTAAAGCACAAGGCCAGACCCCCTGTTTGGTCTGGGCTCCTTGGTGACAGCAGTACACAGGGAAACCATTCCATCTTTTAGTTGAACCCCACCAACTTTCATTCTCCTCACAAATGGAGCTGCACAAGACTACATGGCTTTGCCCATGCCTGTTGCTGGCTCTGTTTTAGCAGACTGTAGGCAGTCACTCTGATCTAGGCAAGCTGTCTTTTATTTTCAGGCCACATGGCTATTTACCTGCTGTCTTCTGTTCCTTTAAGTTCACCATACTGAAAAATATACAGTTCACATGAAGTGTCAAAATGCACAGATGTAAACAGAAAACTCTAAGTAGCTTTGACTTTCTTGATAAATGATAAAAGGGGAGTTATTTTTACGTTGTGGATGAACTCAATTTGTGCATCCTGGGGACGTGACAAAGTGGTGTGAGGGTGGGTAGCCAAAATTCTAATGCTTAGCCTTCCCACTTCAGAAAAACAGACAGCTCTTGACCTAAAGGAACTCTGCTGAGACAGACAGATACATCTGTGCTTATTACTGTAAAAGCTAAGTTATTCAAAAATAAAAAACTATTTTATAAGGAACAACATGAGAAAGTCCAAGCTGGGATTTTTCATTCTCCCAAGGGGAAAAATAGAAATCTCATTGTAAAGACTGTCTTTGGGAAATCAGTTTGCACTTCTCTTGAGACAAGAAAACATTACCCTCAAGCATTATTCAAGTTGATAACAGGCTCAAACTTTATCCATTCTGTGAAAATGGATGAGTAAACAACATTACCTTTGACTAGGGCTTGCTGTCTTTGTCTCTTTCATCAGTGGTTTCCAAGTGAAATCCAGATGATACGGCCTTAGCTAAGGAACACATGTTGGTTGCTCATAGAAATATCACAGAATCATAGAATCATTAAGGTTGGAAAAGATGTCTAAGATCATCCAGTCCAAACATCATCCATCGCCACCGTGTCCACTAACCATGTCCCTCGGTGCCATATTTACATATTTCATGAACTTCCAGGGACAGTGACTCCACCACCTCCCTGGGCAGCCTGTTCCAATGCCTCACCACTCTTTCTAAGAAGACATTTTTCCTAACATCCAACCTGAACCTCTCATGGCACAACTTAAGGCCATTACCCCTCATCCTATATAATGCAGACCAGCTTGGTAGATATGCAGGGAATTTATCCCATGGACTTACAAAGGCCCTCACTGTCCAACCTCTCTCCACAGAGGCAGATATACAGTGTTGTTTCAGAAAAGCTAGGCTTCACAGTAATAGCACCCTCACTTAGATTTCTTCAATCTCTATGCCCCATTCTGAAACACAAATAATCACAAATCTGGGACACTGTGTGGAACTTGCAATGCCCTGGACCTGTTTGAAATCCTGCCTGAGAAAGTGATCTTAGTTAATCAAATCTGTGTTGTTATTATGAAATTCAGCCCCTAGTGCCAGCCTGGATCACAATCACAGATTTGTTTTGGACTGAGACTCAGTACTCCTCAGGAGACCTGGAATTTCCCTCCTTCCCTGCTGCAAATGAGGTCTAATGAAAACACTGTCCTATTCTAGCCAGGTTTATACAAATAAGTTTTTCTTTCTTTCTTTTCTCCAAAGCCTCCATTTGAAGTCCTTTGCCAGACCTGCTCCAGACCAGGCTATGGGTTAATTCTCAACTTCTTCATCTTTTAATAGACTTCTCAGTAAGTTCCACCTCTGCTTCAAAGCTTGCTTCAACATCCCTGAACCCTGGAGCTTTGCACAACTTTGAGTTTCCAAATAAAAGCCTAATGCTGATTCATTGTTTTACAACCCATTCAGAGTCTGACCTAAGCCCCAGCGCCAAAGATGCAAGGCAGTGTCAGGATTACTTCTGCATTTGGCAGGAAAAATACATCTGAAAAGAACAATTAACACTTTGTTAATGTGCCAAGAAACAGACTGGTCTGCGTGTTAGCCGAAGGCAACTGGTAACTGCTGTGTACCTTGATGTATGTGTGCTAGTGCAGGTCATTTCTGATAGAGCACACACATTCTTAGCCTTAAAGCACAGTGGCAGATGAGAGGTCCTCCTCCATTAACAGGCAAGCAGAGGAAGCAGAAAGCTGTGGTTCAACAACAACCTGGCAGATAAAAATGCAAAGTGCAGCAACAAAAGTAGTAAAAATTAGTAACAGGAAAAGGGATAACAGACTTGATCTCAGCTCCAGAGGATAGCATCAAATGCCACCTCTGAGGGAGACTCGGGTCCCATTCAAGGGTCTGCTGCTTTTACCAGTCATTAACATGTGTCCATCTGGGGCTGCAGACTGCCAGCAGTGCTTGGTGATGTTGCTGTCACGGACATGACATAATACCACATCCAAAAATGAAAGAATTTTTGCAGGCCTCTCCAGTGTTCTGCATCCAGCCACACGTGCTTAAGGATGTCCAATACTTGGAACAGATTCCCATCTAATGTCTGCAGATGCCTCTGTGCTCTGCTTCCCAAAGCCATGTATCCTCCACACACTGCTACATATTTAAATTTTAGCAGATATCCAACTCCTTGTTCCCCTTCTTCCCTCCTCTTATCACAGGGAAAGTCACTGCTCCCCTCCTGTTCCATGACCATTCTCCCTGAGGGATGCCCCAGCTACGTTCCTGGTTAGTTATGTGATACTGATGGTTGAACTAGATGATCTTAGTGGTTTCTTTCAACCTTAATGATTCTGTGATATTAGATACAAATAGGGGACAATGTCACGATGACCATGACTGAGGTCCACAATAGGAAGTGCTGGTCTTTTTCATCTATCTTTTCACTTAAATTCGGGCCTTTCTGCAAAACTTTGGAGTTTAAGGAAGGCAGTGAAATTTCAGCAGCAAATATGCAGTTCTGCAACATCCATTTGAGATGAAGCAGAAGTCTCTGCAGTAATAAAGATAGTCATGTGGATAGACAGACAGACAAGTATGTAGATGGGCAGGTAGATGATAGGCAGTATGTTACACATTAAAGCTGTAGACAATCTATCTATATCATTCATTCTGTCTGCCATTTTTTTCCTCCCTCTTTTTAAATTGCATGTATTGCTCCAGTGCAATTTATCACAATGTAAGAAATAATGATATTTAAAAGATATTTTTTACTTTTTAAACATAGGTGTGAGGGCTCCTTGATAACAAATGGATGAAGAAGTGAAAGCTTATTGGATTGTCACGTGGGATACTTTATCCCAGGGCTCTGAATGAAGAATTAGACCATGGAGATCTTATCTGACATTAGGTGTTTCAATTTTTCCAAGAACATTAAGGCACGTTGGATTCAGCACTGAATTCAACAATAAACAACAGCTCTGGCCCTTCTTTCTTCCCCTTATGCCCCTTAGCATTTTAAGTCAGAGACATGTTATTAAGATTTATTTTACATTTTTATTATTACACTCACAAGAAAAGAGAGATCGTATTTGCATAATTCATTTTTATACAAACCTTTATGTATTACTTACAGCTGGTGATTCTCCCCCCTTTAATATATGTGTTTGTATGGCAGTAAAACAATGACATTTGAACAATACACAGAAAATGATTTACTTCAACCCTGAAGGTATTGCTGTATATTCATTAACCCCTGGGAATCATTTTGATTGAAATCCCTTTCGATAAGGCTCGTCAAGATACTGAGGTTGTTGTACTTGCTGGCAAATACAGGGCAGTGGTTTAGCATCAGAATCTCTTGGGGTGATCACTGAATGAACATTTGGCCGTAGTGCTATTTGGGGCATTTTTTACTGCTAAATGCAGTTGTCTGGACTATAGTGCTGGGTGAAGGATGAAGACTCAAACATGCTGCCTGCAAGCATGAAAACACAGCCTGCCCTGTATGGGGTATAGCTAGGAGCATTGTGTGGGAGATGCATCTCCTTGTCTCTTGGTAAAGCCAACGCAACCACCTGCATTTGGCTCACACAACTCCTCACTGCCCTGCTCAACCCATGGGCACATGCCCCATACCCCAGTGACACCAGTCATAGAATCACAGAACATTCCAAGTTGGAAAGGACCCATATGGATCATTGAGTCCAATTCCTGGCTTCACATAGGAGCATCCAACAAGACCATCTTCTTCACCTCACACTACTCCCCAGAGCCATTTAGAGCCGGCTGCAGAAGGCCACTTGGTTCTGTGGTAGCTCTCTTGGTCCTTTTCCAGGTAGAACCTCCCAACCCAGACATATACAGTCATTTACCCCAATCTGTTCCTTTTCTCCATGTTTTCATACATCGTAATCAGTGATGGTGGTGGTGGTGAAGGTGGTTGTCATGGTAACTCCTTTTTCCCCTTCTCTTAATTCTGCAGGATTTCCTTCTATTAAATCAATTTTTGAATGTGTTTCCTCTTCTTGCTCTTCCTCATAAAGAAGACCCCCAGAAGAGGGAAGATTTAGGTTGGATATCAGAGGGACATTCTTCACAGAGAGAGTGGTGAGGTGCTGGAACAGGCTGCCCAGAGAGGTTGTGGATGCCCCATCCATGGAGGTGTTCAAGGCCAGGTTGGTTGGGGCCCTGGGCATCTTGGTCTAGTATTAAATGTAGAAGCTGACAGCCCTGCCTGCACTGGAGGGACTGGAGCTTGATGATCCTTGGGGTCTCTTCCAACCCAAGCCATTCTATGATTCAATGACATGACTCTATGACCCTACCCAAAGAAGCATGCAAATGGTGTTACTAAATGATTCTAATAGGCAAATGTCAAGAGGATCTGGATTTAATTTTTCACTCCAATAAATTTGGTCTCCAATCTTTCTCCAGCTTGTTTGTCCTTATTAGAAACATGGGTAGTCATTTTCGTGGTGTCACCTGAAGCTCCTAAAATGGGCAGAGATGTCTTCTGTGATATAAAATGTTAAGAGAACAGTGAAGTGTATGGACTATCTGCAGCCCAACACGTTGGATTTAACAGCGCTTCCATCAGGAAAGGTCTCCCAGGTGTTTTTCACAACTCTCCTGAAGTTAAAGCAAAGATCCATTCACTCAGATAGGGATCTATCTCACCTAACCTCTCCTATCAGAGTGCAAACATCACCCTCTGAGTCAGCAATAAACAATAAAATTCACAATAAAAGCAATAAAGCTTTGTGAATTATGAAATAAAAACTGCTGTATAGAAACATTCCCACCTCCTCTGGCATGCTTCTTGCCCTGCTAGCATCCCTCTTCATTCTGGGGCTGACAGCTCCAGAGAGATGTCGTCAGGGTGTGTATCTAATGTTATTCCCAGTGACATTAACCAGAAGGCACCAACTTCTTGGTGCTCACTCTCTTGGCCCCACAGATGGCTGCTATTCCTTTTAATCCATGCTGTACCCTACTTTGGAGGCTAAAAGGTGTCCCAGCCCTTCCTTCTGTTTTGTTATAGTTTCTTTCCCACTGAATCATGAGAGAATTTAGACTGCAGGTGACCCAATGTGCTTTTTGATTGGAACCAACATCACGTATCAGGCCAAACAGAAATTTCTCAAACTGAATTGATTTTGAGGTATCTCAGGAGGAGAAAGTTTTTTCTTCAAAGTCTAATATTGATACTAATGTCAAAATAAGAGAATATCAACCCAATTTTTAAAGTTTTTTCTTAGCCCTGTAAGCTTGGCACACCTCTTACAGAGATGCTGAGAGCATTTTTTCTCTTGACATAAAAGAGAGAGTAGAATCCAGTGTTAGCTTCACTGATCTGTCATGGGAGCTCGTGGGAACCCTCATATTCCCCGGGCACACAGGACTGCATTTCACAGACATGCTATTTTAGAAAGTGAATCACACTGGAGTTTGATCCTACCTTGTTTCAGACCATGTTGAACTGTACCTTCATCTTTGATAGGAAAAAGAAAAGGCACTTAATCAATAGCCATGTGAGTGATAAGCACATAAAACAAGTGAGATTGGCCAGCTTGCATAATCATTAGCAAAACCATATGGGTATTGTATTATTCAGGAGGAAAGATGACCATGGTGGGGATAGATTTTATAAGGGTCAAGACTGCTTAAGGAGTATCCCCTTATCATTAATTATTTCATGTTATCTCTTACCTGGAACCTTCAAAATAAATTATTAGGGTGATGGGGAAATCACAGGGAACTGCCTATGTTCTGAAGGTGAAAAAGCAGGCTAATTTGGCTTCCAAAATCTCCTCTTTAGAACACACAAACATGCAAAGTGAAGAGAGATTATGCAGTAAGACCTTTTCTTTCTTCTCTTTCCCTCTTATTTTTTTCCTTTCTTCTTTTCTTTGTACCTTTTTTTTCCCCTTCTCTCTTTCTTCTTCTTTTCCTTTCTTTCAGCGCTCAGGATTCATTTATGGCTCTAGCTGTGCTTTTTGAAGCAGTTACCACTCCCAAATGCACCTGCAACTTCTTATCACCTTTCTCTTGTTCCCTCTTCCTGTTGATCAGCTGAACTGCTCATGAAACTGCCCTGAACTATGGACTGGACTAGCAAAAACGTATATTAGAAATTTAAAGTAATCTGACTCACTTGGGCTGTAGAACATTAGGGAGAAAGCTCTCAAGTAGCACATGCAACTAGCTTATGTAATGATGAACTCCATCTGAGACCTCGTTAAAAACAGCACTCTCATTAGACTTCTCAGAGATATACTTGTTTTATACAAAGAGGATTAAATAGTGCATATCTATTTAATCATGCCCCTTCTGTAGCAAACCCATGCTCTCCTTTCTAACTATTGGTGTTCAAAAACTTAAAGAACAAAATCATTCCAGAAATCATAGGATGAGGTGGGAATAATGAGACCCTTCCTGGTATTCTTTGATTCTGATGACTCTGCTCTTACAGGACACCACTGTTCTACCAGCACATACAGCCATACATCACAAAAAAGATGATGTTCCAGAATTTAATGTGCACCAGGAAGCGTCAGACTACAGTTTTTACATCCTGGAGTGAGCAAAGGTTGTATGATAATGACAACACAGTAACCTCTCAAGCCTTGGCAGTTGAGCTAGATGCCATCTGAGGCCTTCAAAAAGCCAAGCAGAAGTTGCTTGTTGAATTGCTATTCTCGTGGTTACTCTCTCTGCATTTGGAAGTTTGTGGTGACAGAATTAATGTGGTTCTGAAGGTAATTTGAAAGCATCAAGAGAGGCGAATTATTGCATGAAAATGCAAATTGCACTTTATCGGGGCTGTTCCACAGCTGCTATGATTCATCATCATTTCTTCATCTGCTTTTTTTCTCCTCCAGGTGAGATTTCAATAAAAAAAAAGGGGGGGGTGAGAGCGGCAGAGCAGAGATTTATGGCTTCTTTTATTCAAATATAAGAGGCCCTTCAACAGGAAGGGAATACTAAACATTTAAAATTATCATCTATCATTCAGCCCTTATCTGATAGTGACCACAAATTCCTCTCACATATAGCACAGGTTTCTATGCCTTGCTATTGTTCCCTGCTTCAGGGGAGGACAACCATCCTCTAACCATCACTCTGCAGCCATTTCCCCACACCAGATACACCATGACACTTTCTTCCAAAGTGACAACTCTCAGTACTGTCACACTTCCATCTAAGCTGGAGCTACACAAAACTCAACTCAGCAGAAGACCTACAGAGTTGTTCTCTGCATTTCTCCTGTGTAAACTCTCATTAATGGAAGTCATGCTGTTATGGGTTTACTCCATTCCAGCACCCACACTGTCCTGCGTGGTGGGATATGCAATCCACAAGCATGCTCTTCTTTACATTCAGTGCATGGTTACTGATGATGGGGAAGGGAAGCAGGGACTGATTACTCAGTCTTCCAAAAGAAGGGGCAGGAGAGCATCAAGTGAATGCAGCAGATGGCAGATTCAGAATAATTGTACAGAGGTACATCTTCACACAGTGAAGTTCAGCTGTGAAACTCCCTGTCTTCAGATGATTACTGAAAATCTACATGGTTCAAAAGTGAGTTTAAGAAACCCATAAAAGAAAAATCAGCCAGTTGCTATTAAATAGGGAAATACAATTTCTGACTAAGTAGTCCTCAAGACTCATACTGCCAGAAGCTAAGAAGTAGCCACTTCCACTGGCATTTTTGTGGCCTTACTCTTATTACTTCTTCTATTATCTACTAGTCAATTTTGGAGAAAGGCAACAATTCCATGTATTTCTTCTCTGATTGAGATGCTCTTGAATGCTTCGTGCTGCCCTCCCAATCCTTCACGTCAGTGAATGGGGAACAACTTTATTTCCAAATTATATTCTAGGAGAATAATGGAAAAACATAGAAGTAAACATACACAAAGCAAGAACTTTAGAGAGATCCACAGAACCTAACATTCACAGAATAGTATGCTGAAATGTATCTCTGTACCTGATAGAGAGCATTATGGACTGAAGACAAGAACCAGGAAGAAATAGACTCCAGCAGTTAAGAAGATGATGCTTCCCTTATCTGCACAAAATTGGTTTTAATCACATTTTAATCAAGCCAGGAACCCTCTAATGGAAGTGCAAGGAAGAGTCTAGAGTTATTCACTAGTGAATAGGATGAGAGAAAGGACGGTCTCTTGCATACTTTGAGCAGAACTGGCCAAAAATTACTCCTTATTTCTTCAGTTTCAACCATTCAGACCAGATACCTTCCAGACAGAAAATGAACTTTATGGGTGCTATTATTTTGGATCATTTTTCCACATATATATATATATATCCTGAGATAAAAGCATTCCAGACAGTAGCAGCACCATCCTTCCAATTGACTCAGCAGTGACTCAGGAGATAACTCTGTGAGACAGCTTCCCAGGTGCCACGTCTCAAGAAATCATGGAAGTGTGAATGTTTCCCACAGCAGATCTAGCTCTTCATTTCATCTCAAACGCAACGCATTGGGTTCATGCCTTGTCTCCACAGCTGTCAGTGAGTGTTGTGTAAGTACAGAATAGAATTAATTGTTAAGTGCCACATTTATCCTGCTCAATAGGCCATGCACTAAGCCTGTGAGAACATCATTTGTTTTGGAGCATGATGTGTAAGTGTGGGCAAGAGCCCCTCCACTGTCTTGAACAAGACAATGTTCGCAGTATGTAAACTGCTGAAAATTATGCCAAACTTTTGCTTTTCTTATCTTTACAGTCAAACCAAGGAAACTGGGTGAAAGGAAAAAGCAAGTCTTTCACAAACTTCTGATGTCACTTAATATCACCTACATCACACATTAGGAACAGAAAGTACCATGCAACAGAAATGCTTTCAGGTTTGTTGGAGGAGGAAGGGAGCAACAGTGTAACAAAATCCTTCTGGAGTAATTATATTGGTGATAATAATGCTTAATTAGATACAGTCCTCGAAAGCAAAGTCTGCTCTTAAGAAATGAAAACAGCATTTCCATGCAGATTATACAAGGAATGGTAATTCTATAAAAAGACATACCATAGCACTATTAGAATTGTTCAGAGTGTTTCTGTAGGCAGGTGTTTGTGTTACTTTAATGGTTATTTTATAGTAACTACCGATATTAAGTACAAATAAACTGCATCATATCATACAGGTGTAGAGTATCAGCAAATAAATAACTTACATGCAGCTGATCTGTACTTCTTTTGGCAGTTGACATTGCAGATTACCTATGATATGCAGAAAGAAAATGACAGTTGGGTGTCAGTATCTTCAGAATGCAGTGCTGATGCTCTCCTGCGCTGGGTACCATTCCAGCAGATAGAGCATGCCCAGATAGAAAAGCTTTGCCATTATCTCTGTCCTGCACTGTGTTTATCCATATCCAGCACCACTTAGGAACCACTCCAACAAGTGATCATCTTAACAGGGTCAGCACCTTCCCTCCCCTGGACCCTGTAACAAACTTAGCATCAGTTCCCAACTAATTGAATTGGAGCATGATCAACAGTCTAATTGAAGACTATCTCACATCCATTTCAAGATCATATTATTTCCCAGTGTGCTTTCTGAGCTTCTGTTCACAGATTTAGGAAAAGGCAACAACAACAACAACAACAACAACAACAAAAAAAAAAAAAAAAAAAAAGGGAAAAAAATGGGAAAAAGTAGCTTTACTTAACAGCTGCTATTTTGGTATCAAAAGGAGTCTGCATTGTTGATTAGAGCGAGAGATCATTATCCCTCTTAGGAGCCCGCTGAAGGTCGCTGTGTTAACCTTCAAATCACTCTGTAACTGGAGGCTGCTTTTTTTCTCCTGCTGAGCCACACTGGGAGAATAACAATAAATAAAACCAACACAAAGGAAGAAAGTCCAGGTCGGCTTCTGCTGAGTGGAGAAGCAGAAGGGTGGCAAGGTGGAATTAACTTCAGATGCTGTCGTGTATTGTTAATGTGTGGTCAAAGGAGAGAGCCAGGATGTAGGGAAATGGGAGAAAACTGATTAAAATGTTTTAATCACTGAATGCCCTGTCATAACCGATGGCACCAGGCAGGCACCCAGAGTTACTCTGTAGACAGATCAGAAACAGCACATCAGATTGCAGTAACTCATTAAGAACTAATATAGAGGGGTGGCGTTGAACATTCCTCCAACAGGAAGGCGGTTACCGTGTGCTCAACAACCAACCCACAGCATGATAACTTGGGCCAAGAATGAAGGAGATTCTTCTCTAACACAGACTGGATGGTAATTGTGCTCTGTGTTTTTTTGTTATTCTTGTGTAGAAGGTCTCAGGTTCCAGTGTAGAAAGTTTTATAGAGATCTCTACTGTGTTATCAAGATTCAGGCTCACAGGTAGCTGGTGAAAAGTTCGGCAAAGCTTTGTCTCTAGATACACAGTGCGCAATGTTCTTTCCACTGATATGCTTCTTTAGCCCACAGACTATGACCAAGAAGACCACAGGGTCCCAAGAAGAGACATTACAAACCAGAAGGGCCTCTTGGTTGTTGTAGAAACCAGATGTTATATCTCTACCTTGGACATTTGGTCAACAGAGGTGACACCCACCAGGGAGGAGGTATTCTGGCTTCCATACTGCTCAGCCTGGCCTAGAAAAGCTCTCTAAGCTTTCTAAGAGAGAAGCAAGGAAGACTGAAATCTGTGAGAAAAGAGACAAAGAAACCTATGTAGAAGTGCAATGTGAAAGGCCTCTCCATCTGTAGCTTCCTTCCAACCCATAGCTATTCTGGCTGCTTTGGCTTCTTGGTTAATATTATGTGGAGAGAGATTCAAACTTTACATTTTCCTTTGCCTCTTCTGTCCGCTCCTTCTCATTTATTTCCCATGTAGCTTCTCACGTGCAATCCCCCTGTGTATGCATGTGTTCAGTCCCGGCCCCATTGTAACACTGACCGACTCCATTACCTCCTAGAAATGGCTCATTTCTGTGCAGGTCTGAAGGTCCTTTGCACAATCTACCTGTTGCAGTTCATTTTTCTTCCCTGCAGTGCCCATGCCCTTGCTTTGCTAATCTGCCTCGGACAACTTTTATTCTTAGTCAGTCAACACATCAACTTAGCATTCACCTTTTGTTGCATCTTAAATCCTTATAATCTCTGTCCTTGCCTCTACGTGTTAAATAAATGGAGCTCACATTTTCTCTTTTCTTTCCCTGCTTTCTCTGCCTGGTAAGGAGCAGGCTCTGAGATGACACCTCCCAGGCAAGAGATACAGATGTAAATGAGTGGGACAAGTAATGTTCACAGGGACATCACCCCTGTCTGAAAATGAGGTGGAAAAAACATCCCTACAAATTAGGATAAGAAGCCATTCCTGTCTGTATCCTCACCCCAGCAAAGATCTGAAGGACTGCACTAAGAGAATGTCTTTGAGACAATACATTTGCTGCAGAAACAAAAGCATTTGTTGTTGTTTCAGGTAAAGACACTTGGAAAGATCTGAAACAGGCAGAACAAACTCAGTTACATTCTGCCAGATTTTAAAACGGAGGTCCATTTCCAAACGTACGTGAATGCCATTTTCCTCTGTGGAAAATTCCTCTATCTGTAGGCTCCTGAAATTCACATGTGGGTCTGTGGGGATGTTATATAAAGAAAAATCCATTTGTTTTTTTTTTAAAACAAGACACACTTCAACAAGATGTTTTCCTCAGAAAGAAGATCAGCCAAATATATTGACATCAGCAGCAGGTGTCATAGTGAAATTACACTTGCACAACCCTAATATGAGCAAGAAGTGTACCCAGGTAGAAGACCTGTACCAAATGAGTTGATTACTATACCAATTTGATTACTCATTTGATTACTATACCAATTTTTGTTTTGGTGATGGCAGCTAAAAATGACAACGCGTTTTAAATAGGGCTCAATAGGATGCATTTTTTTTTGCCACCATAACAATACGTTACGTTTTGCCTTTCTGATCTTGCTGGAACTGAATGTGAAAAGGAGGGGCAGGGGCTTGTTCTACGCCTCTAGCAGTGTGTGTTGCAAGTACCCACTTGGCATTACTAAAAAGTCAAGCCAAAAGGGAATAGTCTTAATTTGCTCCATGGGAGGTTCAGGTTGGATATTACGAAAAATTTATTCTCAGAAAAGTGTTGGACATTGGCCAGGCTGCCCAGGGAAGTGGTGGCGTCACCATTCCTGGAGGTGTTCTATGAAAGGATAGATGTGCCACTGAGGGACGTGGCTAGTGGGCATGGTGAGGGTGGGTTGGTGGTTGGACTGAATGATCTTAGCAGACTTTTCCAATCTCAGTGATTCTATGATTCTATGATCCTATGATCAAAGAGAAGATAGGTCTCTGGAGAAGATGACGTCCCAGCACATTGGGATGATGCCTTGGCCCAGCTCACTTCACTGTTGATTTTTTCTTCTTAATTCTGGGTTTCCGCTGTGTATAGGAGCTTGCAGCTCCTTGATTGACATCTGACTCCCATGAAATATCCCACTGGGAAACTGTTTCCTTCAACTGCCCATAATTGTGTCTACTGTGGACGATACCACCAGAGTTTTAGTCCTCAACTCTATGTCCCTGCTACACTACAGGACTGATAGCCAAGCCTTTCAGTCAACTGTTTCTCCAATCAACTTTCATTTCTGAAACAAAAGGCAGTTTTGTGTCTTCACTATAGTCAGGCATAGGCAAACCTGGGGAAAGTCCATTAAACAAGACATGACTGCTTTAGCTGAAGACTTCTTTGTCTGATCTGTTTGGTCTTTACAGCCCTGAAGATTCTTTGAGGACAACTTCTCCAGCTTTCAATTCTCCTACACTGCAATAGTCAGATTTTTTTGAAGAGCACTGAAATGAGAAGGGTGAGATATGAAAAACAGTATTAAGAGATTGAAAGGAAACAAATTTATGTGCTCCTTCACCACTGATGCCTGAGGTCAATTTTTGTCATGTGGGGAATGCAGCACTTATCTCCACTGGCTGTTTTCTCTTGGAAGCACAAGTGTATGGCTCTGTTTGAAGCCAGGGATTGATGAATATACCTCCTGGTTGTTCATCAGAGGTTTATAGTAGAATAAACCCAGTAGAAAAGCATTATATATATGCATATAATGCTTACATATGTATATATATGCATACATACAGATATTCACAATAAAGATTAATATTATTAGTAAAAATAAATGACTAAAGATGTTACAGGTAACTGAACACAAGGACAAAAATAATCAAATCCTCCTTCAGATAATGGATGTGGATGATGATCTCCCTAGGCCAAGGATTCAGGGTACTATTCCCACCCAAAATGTGCTGGATTTCACCAGCAGAACTGCTACTCCACTTTCTCAGTTTCCCACGGAACTTCATGAGCTGGGAGCATCACTGCTATTTTAGCCAGCATTAAAAATGACATAAACCTCAAGCTAGCACTAAGATGCAGAAGAGAAGGATTTACTTTCTTTGTGGGGAACAGTTTTCCAAGGTCTGCAGAAAGTGAACAGAAGAACTTCACCCTCCCTCTGTATAGGAGAATTCTAGATGCTGAAATCTAAAACTCTGATTCTGGGTTTGGCTGCCACCCTCCTTCTGACAATACCCAATATCCATCCCTCACTCCAGACACTTTGAGTAGCCATGTTTCTCACACTGACTTGGAAACACAGGCTTTTACAATTAACCTGTCAGGAAGAGCAATGTATTATTCTCCAGCACTTGAGTCGTTTAAAAATCAGCAGATCTCAGTGATCTGCCTGGCATGTTAAGCTCTCAGTGTCAAGGAAGGACACGATGCTGGCTTCACTGCAGGCTGCAGAGCTGCTGCAGTAGCAGAGACCCAAAGTGGGAAGCAGAGGCCACATCTGTGAAAAAGAAGAACTTACAGCCAGGATGGGAGCTTTGCTATATTGTTATAAATCCACACAAATCTGTTGTGGGTAGAGATATAGCTTGGACAGCCATGTCCTAATGGATGTGCTCAAGGACATGCCAAATACTTTTAACTGGACCAGTTGATTCAGTGAGCCTTATGGGTCCCTTGCGACTCAGGACAGTCTTACTGTGGTGGTGGGGACAATACTCCTTTCTGACTCGTAGAAATCCGTGTTGTGACCAATGTTACTGAAACAAAGGAATATTCTCACCAATCCTGCTAGTTTTTGACTGTGTATAGTCAAAGCATACAGTCAAAGTCCTAGCATAATGAATTCAGGAGCTGGTCTGGAATTTTTAGATGTATCTATGGTATTCATCGACCAACACCACTGCCAGTCTGATGCCATGGTTGTGTTGATGGAGAAAAGCCCCTCACTTCATCCATGATTATTTTTCTTCTGCCATCTTTCCCTTTACAACCCAAGCCCCAGTATCAGTCATTCTCTGGCCAGAATACTGGGTTTCAGCTCAGTATTTCTTGGAAGAAAGCACACAACTGAGATCTGTGCTTTAAAGCACATGTGATTGCCTGGGGACTGGAGAAGGGTAAATGGGTTTTCTTGTGGGCTCCTCCTGTGCTCCTGGGGAGTTGATGTGTATTTTTTTGCCTGTCTTCAATCACAGAACAAGAGCTAAGTGTTATTGATCTGAGATGTAGAGGGAATATTTCTGAGCAATTCACCCTGGCGTTATTCCATCACTTAACTGGTATTTATTATTCAAGGCTGGCAAAGGGTTCCTGGCAGCATGCCCTGGCCAGGCAGCAAAGTGGTGATGAAGGAGCTGAGTGAGTCAAGGGCAAATGAAGAGAAGAAAGAAACTGCAAAGTAGATTTTCCCTTCTCAAATTAACTTAGGTGGTTCCCAAAGCCTCTGTCTGCAAAGATGTCCTTCTGTGCATTAAAAACCCGAAGGAAGATGCACACAGAGAGCACGGCAGATGGTCAGCTTTAAACGAATATTTTTCCTGAAAGTTAAGGTTAAAAATGCAGAAAAACAGGACAAGACCAAGGCTTCACGCATGGAAAAAACATGAAGGGTGCATGTGGTGGAGCAAAATGGCAGCTGTTTCACTTGCAGAGCAAAAAGGGGCTGTTCCTCAAAGCTGAAAGATTTAAAAGTGGTCATGACAGCATCCAGTCATTGGGTTTCTTTCCATCATTCCAACAGGTCTGTCTTGCCTTATGATTAATCGAAAGCTGTAAAGCCCTGTTGATAGACCTATCCAGTCCCTTCTGAAGGTTCCCATCAAAACCATCCTTTATTTCTTGGTAGCAAGAGGCAAGCTAATTTGATATGATCCGATGCAACAAATCCTCTTGCAAGCTCATTGGAGAAACAGCACAGCAGATGCAAAGCTTCTGCAAAAAAGGCCAGGATGTAACTGAGACTGAAGGAGGACAGGAAATCTTAGTGATCACTGATGTTCATGTCAAGAAAAAAAAATATAAGGAAAACTCAGCTCAAATGGCTCCATTTTGAGACCACAGCCTACTCCTATCTAATAGCCTTCCAAGAGCACAGCAGTGATTCAGGGCACTGTCAGGGCTCATTGCCTGGTGGCTTGGGGATACAGGCTGTAATCTTGCAAGGATCAATCAGATAAAAAAAAAAAAAAGTAGCATCTACAGTAGTGTTCACTCACAATTTACTGTCCTCAAGCCAGTTTTGCAGTGATGCTTTTATCACCCATCTGCTAATAAATTGTACTAGTTTTGTAGCTTGATCATGGAAAGCAAGGAGAAAGTTGGAGTAGGACGGGGGAAAGGGGAAGGGGATGATAAAAAGGCCATGGAAGAAAGCTGAATGGTGAGAGGCAGAGGAGAAGCAGGGAGGGTCACACAGATGGTTGGAGGGTGAAGACTAATGGAAGAAGGAAAGCCAAGAGGCTGCAAACCCCAGCTCCCTGATACCATGCCATTGGGTAAATCACTCTGTCATCCAGTTGCATCCTATCTGTCGTTTATTTTAGGGACTCCTCTAGACAAGAACATTCCTCCTTGTGCGTATGTAGGACACTTCACACAACTCCAAGATTTGGAGAAGACAGCAGTGAATTATGCAATACCGAGCAGCCTGAATGGGGAGTGCTAAGGGGCTTGTAAGAAAGGTCAGTCTTTCCTGAGGTACAGGAGTTAAATCTCAGCTTTTAGAATCATAGAATGGCTTGGATTGGAACGGACCTCAAGGATCATCAAACTCCAACCTCCTGCCACAGGCAGGGCCCCAACCTCCATATCTAATATTAGACCAGGCTACCCAGGGCCCCGTGCAACCTGGTCTTGAACACCTCTTACCCCTGACACTGCAGAAGGGTTGTTGTCAAAGCAGACAGCTCAAGTTCTCAGTGGAGTTGTGGAAATGTCCATAAAAATCAGATTCTGAAGAGACAGCAGGCTGGGCAGAACCTTTGAGAACTGAGCACATGGCACCTATTTTTCCTGGACTAGGCTGCAAACTTGTCTGGGGCTTTCCAAGCAATAATTCTGCTTGTTTAAAAGCTCTTGTCATATTTGCACTAGAATCGTACTGGTAGACAGGAAGAGAAAACAAAACATCTGAGTTAGATTAACAGCACTGTGTGCTCATTTGCAATTAATTCTCCTGTTATTGATGTTTAGATTCATAGTTGGGACAGTGGGCTGAAGGACTGGCATACACGTAAGGTTCTCCTCTAGCTAGAAATTAAACCTATTTCAAGTGAGATATTAATACAAATGTTAGTAAACAAATAATATGCTGTTCCAACTCTCTTTCAGATAAACAGCCACAAGGTTAGTCCAGCTCTCACAGATTTTACAAGAGCTCCCACATACTGAAGGTTCACGTCTGAGCCCTTTTGTTCTCTCTTTCAATATGCTTTAGTCCTTCCCTTAATAACAGTAGGAAAACCTGGAAAAAAAATCTCCCTGCTTGGCTACTGCCTTATAAATGGCCTTTGATTTCCTCTGCTCACTGGACTAACATCGTAGAATCATCTGTCATAGAATAGATTAGGTTGGAGGAGACCTTACAGGTCAAGGGCAAGGGGAAATGGTTTGAAGTTGAGGGAGGGAAGATTTAGGTTGGATGTCAGGGGGAAATTCTTTACAGAGAGAGTGGAGAGGTGCTGGAACAGGCTGCCCAGAGAGGTTGTGGATGCCCCATCCATTCCTGGAGGTGTTCAAGGCCAGACTGGATGGGGCCCTGGGCAGCCTGGTCTGGTATTAATCGTGGGGGTTGGTGGCCCTGTGTGAGGCAGGGCGGTTGGAGATTCCTGATCCTCGAGGTCCCTCCCAACCCTGGCCATTCTGTGATTCTGTGATTCTGTCATCCAGTTTTAACCTCCTCATCGTGGGCAGGTTTGCCAACCTCAAGATCAGGCAGCTCAGGATCACATCCGACCTGGCCTTGAAAGCCTCCAGAGATGGAGCACCCAGAACCTCTCTGGGCAACTTGTGACAGTGCCTCACCACCCTCTAGGGATTGCCTCAACCCGTGTGTGACACCCCACACCTGGTATTATTGAACTTCATTAGGTTCTCATTTTGAGCATCTCTGGATGGTGTCTCTCCCTTCTACTGTACCAACTGCACCATACAGCTTGGTGTCATCAGCAAACTTGCTGAGGGTACACTGAATCCCACTGTCTATGTTGTTGATAAAGATGTTGAAGAGCACTGGTCTCAAGATGGACTCCTGGGGGATACCACTCATGATTGGTCTCCACCTGGACACAGAACCATTGACAACAACCCTCTGCCTATGACCATCCAACCAATTCTTTATCTAGCTAATAGTCCAACCCTCAAATCCATATCTCTCCAATTTAATACCTCAGGTTTTAGAATGAATTCATTGCAAATGTTGATTTCAAAGTGCCCCATAAGAAACTGTCCAATAGTTTCTAAATATTGTATATATATATATGATACTCATATACACCCTCTTACGTATTATAAAATTTAAAATAAAATTTAAAATAAAATAACACAAAGCTTTATTCAGGATGCTGAACTCTTAGTCTGTTACATGGAGGTTACACCAGCAGAAGATCTGCTCTTCTACAGTCAAGGTCTTCCTAATACTTCATGCATTTATTCTTTGGATACAAAGTGTAGAGAATAAGGCTGGGAAAGACAAAGAGAAAACACAGATAGTGATGCATGCCCATCCCCAGGAGCTGCAAAAGCATCTTTTCCAATGGATTACATTGCATTGCTATGTTCCACACCAGCACAGCTGCCTTTCAGGAAGCAATGACTGTGGAAATGAAGTGATCAGTGTGACTTGATAATTAAGATGGCAGCTAATATGAGCACGGTATGTTTGGGCTGAAAGCAGATATGTTTTAATTATTAGTGTCCAATTAAATATTGAGTAAGTTCCATTATTGTAGGGGGATTTTGTGTCTCCCAGGGGCCACCATAACAGTTAATTAGCAAGCTTGCAATTGTAGACAAGATGAGCCTACACCCTCTTCTGTGCTGCTACAGATCCCTATGCAAGAATGTGGGTATTTTCCACCCTGCGAGCCTGAAATGGGATTTGTATGTGTTCTTTGAACTATCAAACATCAATCTACAAGGGCTGCTCCAAAAGTAATGTCTCCTCTTGTATTATGTTGGCCCATGACATCAGAGGCAGATGTTGGCAGTATGGCAGTAGAAGCTGAACCTTCCTGCCAACATCCCATTGCATTTTGTTGCTGTGTGATGGTTGCAGAGGGGCAGCCTGACTAAATGATAATCAAATTCCTTTATGTAAAAAAAAAAAAAAAAAAAATAAAATTGCACCCATTGACATTCACTGACTCTTGCTGAATGTTTATGGAGACCATATAGTGCATGTGAGCACAGTGAGGTGGTGGGTGTGAGTCTCAGCTAAGGTAACAGTGACAAGGTGCCACCTCTGGTGGTGCACATTTTTATAAGCATGGCACGTAGGCTCTTGTTCATCACTGGAGAAATTGTATAGATAAGGGTGGTGACTATGCTGAAAAATAGTGTTCTGCAGCTGAGATCTTTTTCTATCAAACAGTATTGTTTTGCTCTTTGTATCTGTTGTAGTTACCATGGAAATAAATAGGAGGCATTACTTAACCCTGTCAATGCAAGCTGTGCCATAATAGTAGCCAGGGCGCAGGTGGGCAGTTCTTGGATACTGTATCTGTGAATGAGACCTATCAGCATAGGTCAGTTTTTGGCAGCATGATGCAGAGGTGCAAGAATAGCCAAATAGAGTTGCTGACCATTTAGGACCTGGTGCACCAGCCCAGACTTTTGGTCTGAGCATTTAGGGATAGACTAAATGTCCACTGTCAGAGGGAAGGCAAACAACACAGCAATCCCCTCTCATTTGACAGGGGAGAGGATGGCGTGACCTCAGCTAGCAATCAATATACATGTGACATCCATCAGGTTGATGCGAAAGTGAGCTACAAATGGAGTGCTTGTCATTAAGAGAAGATACATGGAAGAGACAGGGATGGGAAAATAGTCCATGGGGGACTATTCTTGAGGCAGCCTCATCTAGCAAATAGGATTATTGGTAATGATGAGATAATTCACTAAGAAGTCATGTCGGATTTAAGTGACCCTCCTAGACAACAAGGGAAGGCTGGGGAAGGGGGGGGGTGAAAGGTCTCAGATGGGTCGTGGTTTTCATTTGCTGGCCAGCACAATCTGTGCAATGAGAAACTTGGGTGTGAAAAATGGTGATTACATGCTTTTGGAGTTATGTCTTTCCTCTTAGAAGAGTCTGTAAGTTTTACAAACATTTCAGACTGAAGCAAAATTTACCTCCATCAGATCGTTTGTGTGTATTTGTAAGCCTCCTGCTATGCCACAGCCCATCTGTAATGCATTCATCCTCTAAGAAGAATCCATCTCGAGGGAACCAACACGAAACACAGCCAAACCCCATAGGCAATGTTGATAGGAAACAGATATAAAACCAAATAAAACCACGGTCACTGCAACCAGACAGCCTCTCCAATGCACTGCCTTCAGGAACTCACATGAAGGAAACACACCAGCAAGACCCACCATGCTCAAATCCCCATTGGAAAAGTTTTGTTCACAACTGTCCTGATTTAATCCTAAAGTCAGTCCACGCAGTACTTGGTATATTACTTTCTAATGTTTTACAGGCAAACAAAAAATGTCCTTTGACCTTGAAAACTGAAAAAGGAAATGAATCCTTGTTTTAGTTAAAAACAAAGCTGAAAACAGTCTGAACTGTGGGGTTGTCACTGAAGTCACTAAAGTGCCCAACATTTAGGTCTGTGAGATGGATACAAAACTAGGAACGACAAAGCAGTCATATCTCGATTCGCATCAGCAGAAACCTTTGATGATAGCTTTTTCAAGTGTTTTTGGAGCCCTCTGAAAGAAAGATGATAACAATTAGATTAATAACACTAATTATTAATGATGGCTATTACTGTGAGGTTTCTCTCACATCAGAAAGATGAAGTGATGCATGAGCCTGCTGCAACGCAGCTGCCTGGTTGCCAGAGTCTGATTCTGCTCTCAGTTGTGTAAGTTCGTGTTAGGGGAATTTACTGCAGCTAAAAATTGGGTGGTGAGAAGCAAATGATGTGAGACAGATTACCAACACCTTGGAAAGACGTGTCATGATTAAGCAATATCTGTTGCTGTTTTCTCTATATTTTGCAGATAAAGCCATTTCTTGGCTCCCTAGTTTTCTCAGTGTTGCCTAACACACACACACCAAAAAGATCCTCTATATCCCATAATAACATTAAAAACAGTGAATCATAGAATATCCCGAATTGGAAGGGATGCATAAGGAACACTGAGTCCAACTCCTGGCACCACACAGGACCAACCAAAATCCAAACCCCATGGCTGAGAGCTCCAGCAGCTCGGGGCCATGCCCATTGCCCTGGGCAGGCTGTTCCATGCCCACTGCCCTACAGTGCAGAACCTTCTCCTGATATTTAATCTGATCCTCCTCTGGAAAAAAACCAGGCAACTCATCCTAAATTCCCGCGCCCACCTCCTCCCTGGTAATTTATTCGTAGGGAGATTTCTCATGCTGATTTTATTCTTCTTCTCCATCACATCAGTTGTTCTAGGAACAGAGATTGTCTTTCAGAGGAAGATAACAAATTGGTCCCATTTAAAAATTCTTCTCCATCCATGACCAGCACAATTTGAAGTGCTATTAATTTGAATGGTGGCTTGCCCAGTGAAAAAGATGCAAACCAAAGATTTGGCTTTTTTTGTTTGTGTGTGTTGGCTTTCTTTACTGATGCTATTTGTGTTTTCATTTGTTTTGAATAATATACAGACATTCAGAATAACTGCATCTATCAGGTGAGGGCAGCTCACCAGCTGCCACTGCTTATTGATTTGTTTATCTTCATTTACTTTCTCAGAAAAAAAAAAAGAAAGAGGGAACACAGTTTGTATCCTTCCTGTGACCAGAGTCAAGCAGCAGGGATTCTAGACATGTACATCTTGCTTGAGAAAAAGACCTTGAAGAACCTGAAAGGGACAGCTTTTGAACACCAGGTGACCACATTGTTTCAGCTACAAAACTACAGCCAGAATTGAAATGCTGGGGATGTGTCACAGTGCTGCAGCCAACAGAGAAGTGGAACAAGTCAACTGGTTTTCATTACAAAATGTGATGGGTTTGACCTTCACCCTGCGATGCCTGTGATGGGACAGAGTGGATAAGGGGCTTGATGCTTTTTAAGATCATATG